>NC_053040.3:192429147-192804147 GCF_002575655.3 Aegilops tauschii subsp. strangulata | reverse complement strand
CATGTGTCACAGCTCCGCCGTTGCTTCAAGGACCCAATCCGAGCAGTGGATCATGAAGTGCTCGACTTGCAGCAGGACCTCTCCTATAAGGAGCATCCGGTCCGCATTCTCGACCAAGCTGAACGCCGCACACGTCAGAAGGCGATCAAGTTTCTCAAAGTCCAGTGGTCGCACCATTCTGAAGATGAAGCCACTTGGGAACGAGAGGATCGTCTGCGCCACGAATACCCCGCACTGTTTCCTTCTACCTCCTAAATCTCGGGACAAGATTTCTTGTAGTGGAGGAGATTTGTAACGCCCGGATAATCATGCTACAGTAATCTCACATTAATGATGGCACGTCACCTCTGTCACTGTAATTAATCTCGGGTTAATTCAAAACCGTTTCAAATTTAAATCCTAAAATAAGTCAAACGACAAAAGTTTTCAAAATTTAAAACAATAATGTTCGGGAGATGCCAAATAAGGCATAGTTAATTATGGTGTAGTAAACACATTTTTATAAAATGCCTAAATAATTTAAATTGAAATAAAACAGAAAAGATAATAAATAAAAGAAAGAAAATACAAAAGAGAAAACAAACAGAAAAAAAGAAGGGAAAAGGAGCCCCCCCACTGGACCCTGGCCCAACTGGGCCAACCCACCAGGCCCAGCCGGCCACCCACTCCCCCCCCCCTTATCACTCACCAACCCCCCACCCACTCTACCGACAGTCCCCACTCCCCCCCGAAAAATCTCCCTCCGCTGCCTCCCCCGATCTGGATCGGGAGGAGACCACCGACGCCGCCGCCCCGACCCCGTCGCTGACCGCCCCGTTGCCGTCGCCATTGGACGCCGTCGCCGGAGCACTCCCCCGCCGGCCTGCTTCCCCCTTCTCCCTGCGCCGGTCGTCCCCGTCGCTCCTCCCCGCGCTCACTGCCCAGACCCCGCGCCCCCCCCGTGAGGACCCCCCTCCTTCTCCTCTTCCCCACGCCCCGCCGGTGCGTGCCCGCACGCGCCCGCCGTGGCCGCGTCCGGCCACTGCAGTCCGCCCCGCCTCCGCAGTCCCGTCGCCTGCCCCGCACCCCCAGTCCAGCGCGCACACGCCGCGGTCACCGCGCCCCGCGCGCGCTCGGACGCGCTCACCGCCGCACCCGCCCCCCTCCATCCCGTGCTCGCCCGCGACCGCCGTCGCCTCTGCCACTTTGCCCCGCGGCCACTTCCTCCGCCCCGCACGGCGCTCATCGCTCTCCCCGCCTCCGCCCGCCGTGGCCATCATGCCCCGCTGCGGCAACCCCCCCGCCATGGCCACGACCCCACCCTGCCCCGGGCAGGCTACGGGCGCCCGTCGCCCACGCCCCGCCGCAGCGCGCTCTGCCTCGCCGGCGCCGTGCCGCTGGCCGCACCCGGGCTCGCCCTCGTCGGGCGCCTGCAGCCGCGCCCGAGTCCCGTGCCCGATCGCCCGCTAGGGCTCTCCCTGGGCCACTGCCAGGTGGGGCCCCGCGCCCCTGAGCCGCTGACCCCTGGGCCCGAAACCCCCCTGGCCCGCTGACAAATGGGGCCCAGCCCCAGAACGAATTAAAAAATAAAAATAAAAATAAAAATAAAAATAAAAATAAAATAAATTAATTAATAAAAATTAATAAATAAAGAAAATAAAAATAAAAATAAATTTAATTAATTAATTAACTAAATTAATTAAGTTAATTAATCCTGTTTAAATTAATCTAATTAGTTAGTTAATTTAATTAAACAGTAGTTAATTACCTAACAGCCCTGACAGGTGGGACCCACCTGTCAGGTTGACCAGGTCAACGGTCAACGTTGACTGCTGATGTCAGCATGACATCATGCTGATGTCATAAATCCAAATTTCGAATTAAATTAAATAATTAGTTAAATTCCAGAAATTATTAAAATCTTTAGAAAATCATATCTTTTAATCCGTAACTCGGATGGAAATAGTTTGTACATGAAAGTTGCTCGGAACGACGAGACGAATCCGGATACGCAGCCCGTTCGTCCACCACACATCCCTAACCTATCGAACCTGAAACTTTTCACCTCCGGTTCATCTGTCCGAAAACGCGAAACACCGGGGATACTTTCCCGGATGTTTCCCCCTTCGTCGGTACCACCTACTGTCGCGTTAGGACACACCTAGCACCGCTCATTGTCATGTCACGCATCGTCATGCTTATGTTTGCATTGTATTTACTGTTTCTTCCCCCCTCTTCTCTCCGGTAGACTACGAGACCGACACTGCTGCTGCCCAGTTCGACTACGGAGTTGACAACCCCTCCTACTTGCCAGAGCAACCAGGCAAGCCCCCCCCTTGATCACTAGATATCGCCTATTCTTCTCTATACTGCTTGCATTAGAGTAGTGTAGCATGTTACTGCTTTCCGTTAATCCTATACTGATGCATAGCCTGCCCTTGCTTCTACTGTTGTTACCTTTATTTGCAATCCTACATGCTTAGTATAGGATGCTAGTTTTCCATCAGTGGCCCTACATTCTTGTCCGTCTGCTGTGCTATACTATCGGGCCGTGATCACTTGGGCGGTGATCACGGGTATATACTTATATACTATATACATGACACATGTGATGACTAAAGTCGGGTCGGCTCGTAGGAGTACCCGCAAGTGGATCTTTGTGGCGGAGCGACAGGGCAGGTTGAGACCGCCTAGGTGAGAGGTGGGCCTGGCCCTGGGCGGCGTCCGCGGTTACTTCGACATAACACGCATAACGAGTTCTTGGTATTTGATCTCAGTCTGGCCATTTGGTCTATACACACTAACCATCTACGCGGGAGTAGTTATGGGTATCCCGGCGTCGTGGTATCAGCCGAAGCCTTCGTGACGTCAGCGACTGAGTGGCGCGCGCCGGATTGGACTGGAACGCCACTAGGCTAGGTCTGCTTCCGGCCGCGTACGCAACGTGAAGGTGTGCATAGGGCGATGGGCCCAGACCCCTGCGCGCATAGGGTTAGACCGGCGTGCTGACCTCTCTGTTGTGCTTAGGTGGGGCTGTGACGTGTTGATCTTCCGAGGCCGGGCATGACCCATAAAAGTGTGTCCGGCCAAATGGGATCGAGCGTGTTGGGTTATGTGGTGCACCCCTGCAGGGAAGTTTATCTATTCGAATAGCCGTGTCCCTCGGTAAAAGGACGACCCGGAGTTGTACCTCGACCTTATGACAACTAGAACTGGATACTTAATAAAACATACCCTTCCAAGTGCCAGATACAACCCGGTGATCGCTCTCTAACAGGGCGACGAGGAGGGGATCGCCGGGTAGGATTATGCTATGCGATGCTACTTGGAGGACTTCAATCTACTCTCTTCCACATGCTGCAAGATGGAGATGGCCAGAAGCGTAGTCTTCGACAGGACTAGCTATCCCCCTCTTATTATGGCATTCTGCAGTTCAGTCCACTAATATGTCCCTTTACACATATACCCATGCATATGTAGTGTAGCTCCTTGCTTGCGAGTACTTTGGATGAGTACTCACGGTTGCTTCTCTCCCTCTTTCCCCCCTTTTCCTTTCCATCTGGTTGTCACAACCAGATGCTGGAGTCCAGGAGCCAGACGCCACCGTCGACGATGACACCTACGACACTGGAGGTGCCTACTACTACGTGCAGCCCGCTGACGACGACCAGGAGTAGCTAGGAGGATCCCAGGCAGGAGGCCTGCGCCTCGTTCGATCTGTATCCCAGTTTGTGCTAGCCTTCTTAAGGCAAACTTGTTTAACTTATGTCTGTACTCAGATATTGTTGCTTCCGCTGACTCGTCTGTGATCGAGCACTTTTGTCGTGGAATTAACACGTCAGATGTCCTAGGTGTAAGGACTTAGTCGTGAGGCCAACGCATCTATGTAGTAGCTTGAGAGGGGTTGATTGGGATGAGAGATGCAGGGCGGATCAACGCACAAGACAAGGGTTTAGACAGCTTCGGGCCCCGGGAAACATCATCCCGTAACAACCCTACATGCTGTTTGAGGCTAGGTCTCATTATGCTTATGGGAGAGTCGCCGGCAAGCCGGCTCTTTGTGTCTAGCCCTAGAGATTATTTCTTGTTTCTCATCCCTCTTTGGGGTGCCCTGCCCCTCCTTATATAAGTTAGAGGGGCGGGTTACATGTGGAGTCCTAGTAGGACTAGGACTTTTCTATCTTTTCTTACAAGTTGAATACAAGTCCGGATCTCGCTTCCTTGGTAGGAGAATATTCTTTATGCCTTTCTTCATAAACCGGCCCACCATAACATGAGTCGGCCTTCTGGGCTTTGGGCCTACTCTTCTATCTGACCCGCCGTCGGGGCCATCATTAAGTCGCCAGGCTCGTGAGTCGTCACACCAGTGAACCGCCAGACCTATGTGTCGCCAATCACCCGGTGGGTCACGATGAAGCGCCAGGTCCGGCCGGGTCATACTTCCGGCCGGGTCATACCGCGGGGTATATCCCCGACATTAGCCCCCAGTTTAATTTGGATTTTTCCATGTTAAACTGATCCTGTAAAATAAACACAAGAACAAACTTGATAGGTTGTGTTCTGGGTTAAATATTTTCGTGAACCGGCACCTGATCATCTTTTAGTCCTTGTCATTTCCTCCTGGATGCATACTCAAGATCTTATAGCAAATCTCTTTTAACAGATATGTCCAAACCTTGCCAATGCAAAAAAGCCGAGCACTTCTTTTGAAAAATCCGGGTCAATAGGCCAGCTTCAGAGTCAATTTGCTGGCATTGGTCTCTTGTAGAGAAATATTGTAAGAAATAATCCACTTGAGTCAGCTTCCAAAGCGCCGGCTTAAAAATATAGGTCTTAAAATACTCATCTGGTTTTCAACCGGCTTAAAGATATAGATCTTGCCGAGTTATAATTTCCAAGATCTCCGGGTTATAAAAGACTGATGATGCCGGGTCATAATTGTTGCCAACGCCGGTTCATGTCTATTGATGATGCCGGGTTGTAGTCACATGGTCATAATGATTGGTGACGCCGGGTCAATCTGGTTTGCTCAAAACAAAGAATTTGAAAATATTTCTTCGATAATAATATAATACCTGTAACCCCCAAGTCTTGAGGAGAACAAAGTGATGGCTTAAGACTTGCTTCAATATAAATGCTGCCACTTTGAAGAAATCCATATTGTTCATCTCAGTCACTAGTAAAAACTGAATACTCCATATTATGTAGCCCCCAAGTGACGGGTTGTCATGCTTGCAGCAACCTGGGACTTGTAATTGCCTTATGCTCATATAAATTTCAACCAGCGTAGCCCCCAAGGGCCGGATCATTATGCAATAATGAGCAGGGACTTTGTAAATATGATCATTGATAATAACAGTATATGATGTAATCTCCACCATGGGGCTTGAACCCACGTCCACAAGGTTAAGAGCTTTGTACTCTACCAACTGAATAGTGGATCTTTCAATATAATGGATTAAGGCTTGTGTACCTCGAATTTTCGACAGGAGCAATTGGTAGCCCCTAAGGGCCGGCTCATTTAGAATGTGATGAGTCGGGTCTTCAATAAGTTGAGCCAAAAAGAATGACTTTGCATTAGCCCCCAAGTGCCATGGTGCATGCTGGCAGTGACATGGGACTTGTATATTCGTTGTAATCTCGATTTGAACAATGTAGCCCGCAAGTGCCGGGTCGTAAGCCTACAGCGACTCGGGACTATTTCCTCCATTGTAAAATAAATCATGCTCATTGATAACAATAATAGCCGTTGCGCTGAAGCGACTTTGAAAACCTCAATCATAACACTGGTTATTGATAATCACAATAGAAATCCAGCCATGTTGGCTATTCAAGATTTGAATACCTCATCGGTTGACAAGTAAACCCAGAGTTTAAATACCTGGCGGCTCTTGGCCAATGGCGATTTATTACGCCTCCATTGTAAGCCGGAAATTTTATAACCCGGCTATTTATAGCCTTTTGAGAAAATCAAGAATTGATAACCCTTTTGAGACACCAATGTCAATCTTTCGATGATGGGCTTGGACTTAAACATTTATATAAGTCATAGTTCTGCAAATCCTGCACAGAGTTTAAACAACATATGCCCTGGCGACTTAATGTCAAAAGCCAGGGCGGGTAACTACCCAAATGTAGTCTTATCCTGCACACAAGTAGATCACAAGAAACCTCGGCGGTTTACCGCAGGGCGGGTCATAATATCTTACATATGATCACGGATGTGTAAAAAAGGAGCCACAGATAAGCCTGTTATGAATCATAACTTTGAAACATAACAATAATATCATACTTGTGATATTGAATTTGCATTTGTCGGTTTATATGACCTCCACAATAAGGGTGATAACCTAATCTTTGATACGCGCATAATTCCAATGGCGCAATTCAAAACATACCGGCGGCTTAAAGTCCATAGCCAGGGCTAGTTTAAACATAATTATGTATAAGCAATATCATACCTGTGATATTGAACTGTACCGCCGGCTTATGATACCTGTGAAGTAAGTGTGATAACCCAATCCTTAGAAGCCAATGCTTCCACATAGATGATGATTGTCATAAGCCGGCGACTTATCATCGAAAATCAAGCCGGGTTTAAATAGAAACCACTCATATACACTTCAGATATGATCGAAAGAACTTCAAATAAAATCTAAAAAATTGTTTGCAAAAAGAGACTTCAAAAATTTTGAGGCTTCTGATTCGAATACGATCAAAAAACCGTCCCACAGGGGTTAAGCTAAGATTCGAATACGATCATATAGCCCCCAGTGGCTTTGGCGTTGCCGATCAAGAGGGTACCGACAGCTATGTTCTCTTTGGTTCGAATACGACCTATGTTTGAACAGGAAGCCCCCAAATGACCTTGAGAGTTGTTTAACGACGCTGATTCGAATACGATCCACGTCGGTTCCCAAAAGGGGTTGAGCTATGATTCGAATACGATCAAGAAGCCCCCTAGTGAGCTCGGCAGTGTGCCAATCAAAAGGGTACCGACAGCTATGTTCTCTTTGGTTCGAATACGACCTATGTTTGAACAGGAAGCCCCCTAGTGATCATGAGAATATTTAACGACTCTGATTCGAATACGATCAGGGTCACACTAAAAAGGGTTAAGCTAAATTCGAATACGATCAGCTCCCAATGGTCATTAAAGCAGGGTACCTATATTTGAGTTGTGCTTTGTAACAGACTCTCTTTGGTCCCTTTAATTTTTCCTGAGAACTCGAACTTTGCGAGAGATAACCTCTTTTTGAACCGGAAATTTGTAAACCGGATATTGAGAGCTTCAAAGCTTTATAAGATACAAATTTACCTTGAGCCGGATGTTTGAACCGGATTTGAGAGCTTCAAAACTTTGCGGAAGAAAGATATCTCTTGAACCGGATTTTAAACCGGAATCTTTATTTGAACCGGCAATTTTCTGACGGCCTTTAAAGTTTCATCAATATGGTAGCAGCCTCCGGAACCGGGTTATCATTCCCTCCAACGACCCGGGGTTCCCGAGTCATGTCACTGTAGCCCCCGAGTCTCAAGATGACTCGAGGAGTTGGCTTGAGATTCTCCATATTTAACCGTGATATAAACCGGCATAACTTGTATATCATTGGTGTTGATAACACGATGTGTATCCACAGAAGGTTGAGGTGACTGCGGCGGGTTGTAAATGATCCCGTATGAGCCATGTCAGCAACTCGGCCAATGGTTCCTTCCAACTGGATGTTTTGAAGTTAACCAAACTGTAGTGGCGGCGATTTGTGCGCATGCCCATTGAGCCGTCCAATGCCGACGGCGGCTGATAACACATGACAATTTTCCTCCAAACTGTTGGAAGAAAAAACCGGGCTTCCCAAGTAGTGACTTGCTCATATTCAATAATCCGCTCATCCAGACAGGTGCAGTCCTGGTGTGTCGATGTAGTCCCGGCCGCAATAGACAGATGGAACAGACGACTCGAGGCGTCAGAGGCAGCTTAAACAGATGAACCGGCTGCGGCGCTGTAAACCGGCGCGAGCGAGTCAACCATGTTTGTTTTGACGTAGTGAACACATGTCCTGATTCGCCCGGGCAACAGATGAGCTGGCCACGGCACTGTAAGCCGGTGCGGACGGGCGAGTCGGCCGCGGGGGGTGAATCGGCCGCAGGAGCAGACAGATGAATCGGCCGCGGCATTGTAAGCCGGTGCGGACGAGCAAATTGTCCTCCTCGTTGTGAGCCGATGCGGACGCGTGAACCGGTCGCGAGGGCGGGCGGGCGAGTCGTTTGTGGTGCTGCAATGCGGCGCGGACGGGCGAGTCGGCCGGCGCGTTGATGTAATCCGGACCTTGACACACCTGTCCGTGAAGCCGCGCGGTATCGCCGAACGTGCCTCCGTGGCATAACACCACTTTGTAATGGATAATTCTCCTGCATACAAAAATACCGTAGAGCAGAGTAGTTGTGCTCATAGTAATTAAAGTATACTAAGAAAATGCATAGGAGAAATAACACCTGATGTGTCTAGGCCGGAAGTAATCCGACATGAAGTTAATCACAGGTGAGTCAACCGCAGCACTGTAAACCGGTGCGGGCGGGAGAGTCGGCCGCAGCATTGTAAGCCGGTGCGGGAATCCGTTGAGTAAGGACAACCACATGTGCCAACTAACGTTTGGCGTGTCCCCATCTCCACGGGATAATGCCACTTTGCGACGGGTAATTTCCCTGCATACAAAATACAACAGGGCAAAGTAGTTTTGCTCGGATGATTTAATATGTGCTGACAAAATACATAGAAAGGATAGCACCTGGTATTTTTTTGTTGGACGGATGAGTTGGCCGCGGCGTTTGTAAACCGGTGTGGACGCATGAACCGGCCGCGAGGGCGGACGGGCGAGTCGTCTGATGTATTCTAGGCTAAAGAGGCCTGCGGCGATCCGAAGCCTACTCCTGCGGCTCGGAGATAGTGCGAGTCTGTGCCCCACAACCAACTCTCCCTCCGGGTCGTGGCTGGTTTTACCATTCCCTTTTTCTTAACGCGCTAGCAATCCGGCTTAGATCGGTGTATTCTGCTGTGTAGCAACCTTTTGCAACTAGTGATATGCCTCGGCGGCCGTGACATCTGATGGTAAAAAATAAAGTTTGGACTAACACTCTGTACTAGTGCCTCCGTACGTCATAGTGGACAATGGTGTACCAGTTGATGCTTTGTTTTTGGTCTTCCTGAGAGGAGTCAATGACCGGTCAAATCTGGAGTTTTTGTCTGGCGTCCTGAGTTTTTTTTTTGGGCCGTAACGATAAAGGTGGGCCGGCTCATGGCCGCGGCAGGCGATGACACTCGCGACCCGTGGCAGGAACCGAGTCGGTTTAGTAGCGGCCATAAGAACGGCCCAGCCCAAGGCAGCAGCTGTAGCAGTGCGAGGCGGCGGCTCGGTCGAGGCCAGCGGAGACGACGCCGGCTCAGGCTGCATCGGTGAGCTCGACGAAACCAAAACAGAAAACTTGCGAGATATCTCAGTTTCCTTCCATGACACACCAAAATGACCAATCCGACTTCCCATTGATGATCGTCCGACCGTCTGAATCGGAATAACTTGTTGATTTGCTCAATATAGTAAGGTGAGGAAAGTCCGATCCGTATCGTACTAGTAGCTTCATATGGTAGATTCAGTGAACTTGCTCGAAATCCGTGCCAAGCTACATAATTCCCGTGTGGTTGGATGCCATCGACCCCACAGTTCTGTACATGGACAGATCCCATTGACTTTATTTTGGCTATTCTTTTCGCCACGTCTGTCTTTCATTGATACGATGATCAGGCCTGGGTCCAACCCTCGGTTTCGCTGCAAATCGGATTGAACCGATGACTTGTATTTTCCTTCTGCAGATACGCATCTGGTCTCGTGTGTTGGCGCATAAACGCTGCCCTAATTTTCTTGATCTAAGATCTTGTATATCTCGCTTTGACTGATCGTTGATGATGTTACCTTCTGCGCCGGCTCTTTTTCATCCGGCTTATCGTGAGCTTCTCGATCCCTGAAAAATCCCTCCAAGAACTCAACACCACCGTGTGCAGGCCCCACGGTGGGCGCCAACTGTCATGGAATTAACACGTCAGATGTCCTAGGTGTAAGGACTTAGTCGTGAGGCCAACGCATCTATGTAGTAGCTTGAGAGGGGTTGATTGGGATGAGAGATGCAGGGCGGATCAACGCACAAGACAAGGGTTTAGACAGCTTTGGGCCCCGGGAAACAACATCCGGTAACAACCCTACATGCTGTTTGAGGCTAGGTCTCATTATGCTTATGAGAGAGTCGCCGGTAAGCCGGCTCTTTGTGTCTAGCCCTAAAGATTGTTTCTTGTTTCTCGTCCCTCTTTCGGGTGCCCTGCCCCTCCTTATATAAGTTAGAGGGGCGGGTTACATGTGGAGTCCTAGTAGGACTAGGACTAGTCTATCTTTTCTTACAAGTTGAATACAAGTCCGGGTCTCGCTTCCTTGGTAGGAGAATATTGTTTATGCCTTTCTTCATAAACCGGCCCACCATAACATGAGCCGGCCTTCTGGGCTTTGGGCCTACTCTTCTGTCTGACCCGCCGTCGGGGCCATCATTAAGTCGCCAGGCTCGTGAGTCGTCACACCAGTGAACCGCCAGACCTATGAGTCGCCAATCACCCGGCGGGTCACGATGAAGCGCCAGGTCCGGCCGGGTCATACTTTCGGCCGGGTCATACCGCGGGGTATATCCCCAACAACTTGTATTCGAGCCCTCGAGGCCCATGGCTTGTATTATGATGCTTGTATGACTTATTTATGTTTTAGAGTTGTGTTGTGATATCTTCCCGTGAGTCCCTGATCTTGATCGTACACATTTGCGTGCATGATTAGTGTACGGTCAAATCGGGGGCGTCAAAATAGTTGCATAACTCCTTACATGTAGCTCCGATTCGCGCGTGTAATATGTCAAATTGTTCGTCTCGTGATGCTCTACATTTTGTTCAATTGCATCTTGTTCATTAGAGGTCATCTTGATGCCCAAATCTCTGTTGGAAGAGGGCTAGTTGCTGTTATCCTCTGGTTCTTAACAGAACTTGGAGATTTGTCATTTTTGTATCATTAAATCTGTGCATCTTATGGGCATGAGCTCTACATATGTTTTGAAGAATGCCATGCCATCTTTACAAGAGTGTATGCCATGTATTTTTGTGATCTCTATGGTGACTAGCACAAGCATGCAAACTAGGCCCCATAATGTTTCTGATTTCAGGGACTTAGTAATTTCTCTAAGTCTTTGTCTGCTGTTATTTTGTTGCCATGTAAACTTGATGCTACAGAGAGATCCATGCATATTTTGGAGATGTTCACTAAGGATGTTTTGTAGATATAGTTGTAATTGATCCATTCATGCCCTTGTTTGCAATTATGCAGTGCCACAGCATGACTCAATTTTGCTCTACTTTTGCTATAAAATATTTCTGGCAGATTCTTAACATGATATGCAATTTTGCCAAGCTTATTGTAGTTGATCCGTACATGCTATGCTTTTGTTCTTGCCATGGTTAGCTTCAAAAACATGCCATCTTGCTGTAGGTATGCTTGGTTTGTCATGCATTGCCCTGTAGTGAGTGCATCAAGCTCACCAACATGCCTTCATATTATTATTTCTGCCATGCTCTGTTTTCGGCCAAGTCTGAAACCTGATAACGAAACTTGCTATGTTTACATGCTTGCCATCATATCTTCTGGTCCTTTTTGGATTATGGTCAGTAAGGGACTTTTGTCACATGAATTCAGTAGAATACTGCCATGCCTTGTTTTGCCATGTTAATTTCTTGTAAAATGTTGATTTCTTGCTCTGAACATTGCTACCTGATGCTGTTTTCTGCCATGTCCAGTTTTTCACCAAGTCTGTGAACCTGTTATCTTTTGCCATTTTTCCATGCTTGTTTGAGCTTGATATGGTGTGATCTAACCATATCTCAGTGTTCATCTTTTGTCAAGCATCTCCTGTAGATTACTGTAATGTGCTTTGTTGCTATGTTGGAGTGCTGTAGCATTGTTGTTTGTTGCATTTTAAGTGCTATCAGGCTATTAATCACAGATTTGTGTCATTCTTGTTTCGCTTGCCATTTGCAAACCGTGCATCCGTTTCCGGTGATCTTTATATCGATTTCGACCGAAATCATCTCATCTTTCCAGTGGCATGCTTGGTTTGCCAAGTTACTGCCATGTTCATCATTTTTCCTTCCGGAGCACGCATATGCACCGCATATCATATCTTGCATACCATACATGTTTTGCATCATGTTGCTTGTGCATTTCTCGTGGTTGATTGTGGTTCCGTTTGTTTGTGTTCTTGTCTTGGGTAGAGCCGGGAGACGAGTTCGTGAACGAGGAACCTGTTGAGTACGCTTACGAGGATCAAGCTTTCGACAACTCTGAGAACCTTGCAGGCAAGATGACCACCCCTCGAAATCACTTCTATCTTTGCTTTGCTAGTTGTTCGCTCTATTGCCATGCTGCGCTACCTATCACTTGCTATATCATGTCTCCCATATTGCCATGACAGCCCCTAACCATCCTTTCCTAGCAAACCGTTTATTGGCTAAGTTACCGCTTTTGCTCAGCCCCTCTTATAGCGTTGCTAGTTGCAGGTGAAGTTGAAGTTTGTTCCATGTCGGAAGATGGATATGTTGGGATATCACAATATCTCTTATTTAATTAATGCATCTATATTTATTTCGTAAAGGGTGGAAGGCTCGGCCTTATGCCTGGTGTTTTGTTCCACTCTTGCCGCCCTAGTTTCTGATATACCGGGATTATGTTCCTTGAGTTTGCGTTCCTTACACGGTCAGGTGATTTATGGGACCCCCTTGACAGTTCGCCTTGAATAAAACTCCTCCAGCAAGGCCCAACTTTGGTTTTACCATTTGCCGCCTAAGCCTTTTCCCCCGGGTTTTCGCGAGCCCGAGGGTCATCTTTATTTTAACCCCCCCGGGCCAGTGCTCCTTCGAGTGTTGGTCCGAACCGAGCAGCCTGCGGGGCCACCTCGGGGAAACTCGAGGTCTGGTTTTACTCGTAGCTTGACTTATCCGGTGTGCCCTGAGAACGAGATATGTGCAGCTCCTATCGGGATTTGTCGGCACATTCGGGCGGCTTTGCTGGTCTTGTTTTACCATTGTCGAAATGTCTTGTTAACCGGGATTCCGAGACTGACCGGGTCTTTCCGGGAGAAGGTTTATCCTGCGTTGACCGTGAGAGCTTATGATGGGCTAAGTTGGGACACCCCTGCAGGGTAATATCTTTCGAAAGCCGTGCCCGCGGTTATGAGGCAGATGGGAATTTGTTAATGTCCGGTTGTAGAGAACTTGTCACTTGACCCAATTTAAAATACATCAACTGCGTGTGTAGCCGTGATGGTCTCTTCTCGGCGGAGTCCGGGAAGTGAACACGGTTTGAGTTATGTATGACATAAGTAGGAGTTCAGGATCACTTCTTGGTCATTGCTAGTTGACGACCGTTCCATTGCTTCTCTTCTCGCTCTCTTTTGCGTATGTTAGCCACCATATATGCTTATTGCCGCTGCAGCTCCACCTCATTACACCATCCTTTCCTATAAGCTTAAATAGTCTTGATCTCGCGGGTGTGAGATTGCTGAGTCCTCGTGACTCACAGATTCTACCAAAACAGTTGCAGGTGCCGACGATGCTAGTGCAGATGATGGGGTCGATCTCAAGTGGGAGTTCGACGAGGAACGTGGTCGTTACTATGTGTCTTCTCCTGATGATCAGTAGTGGAGCCCAGTTGGGACGATCGGGGATCTAGCATTTGGGGTTATCTTATTTTCATCTGGTTTTTGACCGTAGTCGGTCTATATGTTTGTATTTTGGATGATGTATGAATTATATTTATGTATTGTGTGAAGTGGCGATTGTAAGCCAACTCTTTATCCCATTCTTGTTCATTACATGGGATTGTGTGAAGATGACCCTTCTTGCGACAAAACCACTATGCGGTTATGCCTCTAAGTCGTGCCTCGACACGTGGGAGATATAGCCGCATCGTGGGCATTACAAGTTGGTAATCAGAGCCATCCCCGACTTAGGAGCCGCCTGCTTGATCGAATCGCTGGCGTTGTTGAGTCTAGAACAAAAATGTTTTGAGTCTTAGGATTATATATATCGGAGAGTAGGATTCTTTTTACTCCTCAGTCCCTTCGTCGCTCTGGTGAGGTCTCCTGACGTAGAAGTTTTGACTATTCTCTCCTCAAATTTCACTAATTTTTTTTAGGATCACGCGGGTATCTTGGAATCGTTCCGATGGTTTTGTGACGAGAACATTGTTCTTGGTGCCTCCTGACATTTAGGGGTTGTGGCAGTGTCCCGGGGAGTTGAGCTCCGAGGTGTTGTCATCACAATTTTATCGTTGCAGTTCTGGAATACCTGAGTTTCGCCGACATCGAAATCTCTTTTATGCAGTTGTTGGTGAGATCACCTCGACGCCACCCAGTACTGGGGCGGGAGTTCGGGAGTATTGCCATAACTTGTATAACGGATGTTTTTCGAAGGTTGAGGTAAACGATTTCCGAAGGTTTCTTTGTTATGTGTTGACGGATGGATACAGCTGGATCTAGGGATTGCTAGTTTGGGTGATATATTTTGTGTCCCCTGTATCCCCAACACCAGATTGCATAACCAGAAAGTTTCGGGAGTTTATAAGTGGGAATTCAAGTAGCCTTAGGATATCTTTCCGACTGACGCATGATATGAGATTGGGGTTCGACGTCTAGTGGTCCGCCTGTACACGGTTGGTTTTACAGTGGTCTCGTAGTGTCTTAAAGAGTCCATGGCTATGCCGACTCGGGGACGCTTCGTATGTCATGTGCACAGCCTTGTACATGATGGTGCTGTACGATTGAGCCCGTGTGGGCCCCACCACGAAAACTTTGGACGAAATCTCTATCATATGTTTGTTCCGGCTTATTCTGCAAGCCAATACTTTGTTTTGTTTTGAATTGTGGTATTCGAGTTCCTTCGAAGTCATATGTTGATTCCATATCTTTTTCAAGTGGCTTCTCAACTTATGGAAGTGTGATGATTTACTACGGAATTCATTCGTTCATCTTCGTTCGAATGTTTATTGTGAAAACTATATGTTGCAATTTCTATCCGTTGATTCTACTTATCTATTTGTCTATCAAGATGCTAACGGATGTCACCCTCTTCAGGATGGCTACGCCAACGCGTCAGAATCCGGATCGCAATGAAGGGAGTCAAGCGAACCTTCCGCCACCACCTCCACCTCCGGAGGCATGGCAAGCTATCATGGCAGCCACCAACGCCAATGCTCAGATGATTCTGCAACTCTTGCAAGAACGTACTCAAGGGCAAGGCAATCAAGGCAATCAAGGTCAAGGCAACAATCAGCCTAACTTCGCTACACTCAACCAGTTTCTCGCAAATCAGCCCAAGTCTTTCAGCTACTGTGCCGAGGCCACAGATGCCGATGATTGGCTCGTGGACATCAACAAGCATTTTGAATGTAGCAACGTCAGGCCTGAGGACTATGTCAAGTTCGCTTCTTTCCAGCTCAAGGACCAAGCTGCTGATTGGTATCAACAATACAAAGATTCCAGAGGAGGTCGTGTGATCACTTGGACTGACTTCTGTCGGGACTTCAAAGTGCACCACATTCCACAAAGTGTTGTTGAGAGCAAGCGTGAGGAGTTCCGCAATCTCAAGCATGGCAACATGTCTGTGTATCAATACAACATCCAGTTTCAGAAACTTGCTCGCTTCGCTAAACAAGACGTTCCTGATGAGAAGAGCATGATCTATCACTTCAGAGGTGGCCTTAAAGAGGATCTGCAATTAGCTCTCGTTCTTGTTGAGCCTACTCAGTTTGATCAATTCTACAATATGGCACTGAAACAAGAGGCTGCTCAGCTCAAGTGTGAGGCTTCTAAGAAGAGAGTCAGGGACGCAGTTCAGTCTTCTTCTTCCTCACTTGTGGCAGCTAAGCAACAGAAGTTCTGGTTGCCTCCTCCTCCTCCGTTTCGTCAGCCTTATCAGCAGAAGAACAAAGGTGGCCATGGTTCTTCCAACTCTTCCAACTCTGGCCATCAGAACAAGTCTCAGAATCAAGCTCCAAAGTCCAATGCTCCTTATCACCGTCCACTCTCAGAGGTGACTTGCAACAAGTGTCAGCAGAAAGGTCACTATGCTAACAAGTGCTTCAACCAAAGGCGTCTGCCTCCTCCTGTCAGATCTTCCAGCAATGCAGTGGTCAAGCATAATCCAAAGTCTGCAAAGGTGAACATGATGAACGCAGCTCAAGCGGAGGAATCTTCTGATGTGATAATGGGTAATCTTCCTGTTAATGATATTCCTGCAAAAGTTCTTTTTGATACTGGTGCTTCGCTTTGTTTCATGTCAAGACCGTTTTTTGCCAAGCATGAATTCACTAGTTCTCATCTGAGTAAACCCATGGATGTCGTTTCTCCGGGTAAACGTTTGAGTTCTAGTATGATGGTTCCGGATGTTTCCATCAAGATGGGTGACTATGAATTCCAGTCTTCTCCAATTGTTCTTGGTGACTCGGATATTGATCTTATTCTCGGGATGGACTGGCTTTCTAAGCACAAGGCTCAACTTGATTGTGCTGCCAGGGAAATTCAATTGACACACTCTTCTGAGGATGTGATTATTTTTGCCGCTCGTGATGAAACCATTTGGTTTTTCTCTCTCAATGAGAAGGGCGAATTGAATGCCATCTCTCAAATTCTAGTCGTTTGCGAGTACAAGATGTCTTTCCAGAAGAGCTTCCGGGTATGCCTCCTCATCGGCCAGTTGAGTTCGTTATCGAACTAGAGCCTGGCACTGAACCCGTTTGCAAGCGTCCATACAAGCTTGGACCCAACAAGCTGAAGGAATTGAAGAAACAGCTCGATGAACAAGAGCGTCTGGGTTTGATCAGACCGAGTTCTTCTCCATGGGGTTGTGGTGTTCTTTTTGTCAAGAAGAAGGATGGCACGAACCGACTTTGTGTCGACTACCGTCCATTGAACAAAAACACAATCAAGAACAAGTATCCACTTCCCAACATCAATGAGCTATTTGAGCAACTCAAAGGTGCTAAAGTTTTCTCGAAGCTTGACCTACGTATGGGTTATCATCAGATTCGCATTCGTGAAGAAGATATTCCCAAGACAACATTCAGAACAAGCTTTGGTTCTTATGAATATACTGTCGTGTCTTTCGGCCTTGTCAATGCTCCTCCGGTATTCTCTCGGATGATGAATTTCATCTTCAACCCCTATACCAATGAATTCGTCCTGGTGTATCTCGATGATATCTTGGTCTTCTCCAAGAATAAGAAGGATCATGCCAAACATTTGCGATTGGTGCTCGACAAGTTCAGAGAGTATCAATTCTATGCGAAGTTCTCTAAATGTAAGTTTTGGCTTGATGAAGTTCTTTTCCTTGGTCACATCATCTCTGCCAAGGGCATCGCTATTAACCCCGAGAAGGTGTCCGCAATTGTGAATTGGGAACCTCCTTAGAATGTCAAGCAGCTCCGCAGTTTTCTTGGTCTTGCAAGCTATTGTCAAAGATTCGTAGAGAATTTCTCCAAGATTGCAAAGCCTCTTTCCAACCTCCTCCAGAAGCATGTGAAGTATGTCTGCTCTCCTGAGTGTGATGTTACTTTCAACACTCTCAAAGAGAAACTTGTCACCGCTCCTGTCTTGACTCCTCCTGATGAATCCACGCCGTTTGAAGTTTTCTGTGATGCTTCTCTCCAAGGTCTCGGTGCTGTGTTAATGCAAGAGAAGAAAGTTGTGGCCTATACCTCTCGTCAGTTGAAGCCCAACGAGAAGAACTACCCCAGTCATGATCTTGAGTTGGCGGCAGTTGTCCATGCATTAATAACGTGGAGACATCTCTTGTTGGGAAGACAAGTGGACATTTTCACCGATCACAAGAGTCTCAAGTACATCTTCACTCAACCCAACCTCAACCTCAGGCAGACTCGATGGGTCGAAATGATTCAAGAGTACAATCCGAGTATTGAATATACTCCAGGCAAAGCCAATGTCATTGCAGATGCTTTAAGCAGGAAGGCTTATTGCAACAGCTTAATTCTCAAGCCATTCCAACCGGATCTTTGTGAAGCTTTCCGCAAGCTGAATCTCCAAGTTGTTCCTCAAGGCTTTCTTGCCAACCTCATAGTCTCTCCTACTTTGGAAGATCAAATTCGTGAGGCACAACTTCTTGATGCCATGGTGAAGAAGGTGAAACGTGGTATCGACAAGGGTCTTTCCAAATACAAGTGCTATCGCATTGATGACAGAGACACTTTATTCTTCGAGGACCGGATTGTGGTTCCTAAAGGTGATATAAGGAAAGTCATATTGAACGAGGCGCACAATTCTCTCCTTTCCATTCATCCTGGAAGTACGAAAATGTATCATGACCTCAAGCAGTCGTATTGGTGGACTCGAATGAAGCGAGAAATTGCTCAATTCGTGAATGAATGTGATGTCTGTCGAAGAGTGAAAGCAGAACACCAACAACCAGCTGGTCTCCTTCAACCTCTTGCTATCCCAGAATGGAAGGTTGATCATATCGAAATGGACTTCGTGACTGGTTTTCCAAAGTCCAAGCGCGGAAATGATGCTATCTTCGTTGTCATTGACAAGCTTTCTAAAGTGGCTCATTTCCTTCCAATCAAAGAATCCATCAGAGCAGCTCAGCTGGTAGAGCTTTACACCTCCAGAATTGTCTCTTTGCATGGCATTCCACAATTTATTTCTTCTGATCATGGAAGCATCTTCACCTCTAAGTTCTGGGACTCCTTCCAGAAGGCCATGGGCACAAACATTCGCTTCAGCACAGCTTTCCATCCTCAAACTAGTGGCCAAGTCGAGCGAGTAAATCAAATTCTTGAAGATATGCTCAGGGCTTGTGTCATTTCCTTTGGCATGAAATGGGAAGATTGTCTTCCATATGCTGAATTCTCTTACAACAACAGCTTCCAAGCGAGTTCGGGCAAGGCCCCATTCGAGATTCTCTATGGCAGAAAGTGCCGTACTCCTCTCAATTGGTCAGAAACTGGTGAACGCCAGCTTCTTGGCAATGACTTAATCACTGAAGCTGAGGAAATGTGTAAAGTCATCCGTGATAATCTCAAAGCCGCGCAATCGCGCTAGAAGAGTTACTATGATAGTAAGCACCGTGATTTGGCTTTCGAGATCGGAGACCATGTCTACCTCCGCGTCTCTCCAATGAAAGGCACTCATCGATTCGGTATCAAAGGGAAGCTTGCCCCTAGATACGTGGGTCCTTTCAAGATCATTGGCAAAAGAGGCGACCTCGCCTATCAACTTGAGCTTCCTTCCAACTTCGCGAACGTGCACGATGTGTTCCACGTGTCACAGCTCCGCAAGTGCTTCAAGACGCCTGAGCGCACTATCAACTTCGAAGATATTGACCTCAAAGAGGATTTGTCTTATCATGAGCACCCCGTTGCTATTCTTGAAGAAACCGAGCGCAAGACTCGCAACAAGTCAATCAAATTCCTTGAAAGTGAAGTGGTCGCACCATTCCGACCGGGAAGCCACCTGGGAACGCGAGGACCATCTCCGTTCTGAATATCCGGAGTTCTTTCAGTCCTAGATCACGGGACGAGATCCTCTCGTAGTGGTGGAGTGTTGTAACACCCCGGATGTAACTTGCCATATTTGTAACTCCGACTCTTGCCATTTTCGGCTATGTGTTATGATATTCCCTCTGTGGTCGGGTTTTGTCTTTTGTTTTGCATTTTGTCATGTCATGCATTTCATATCATGTCATCATGTGCATTGCATTTGCATACGTGTTCGTCTCGTGCATCCGAGCATTTTCCCCGGTGTCCGTTTTGCAATCCGGCGCTCCTATCTCCTCCGGTGCACCCCTCTTGTTTTCTTTCGTGAGCAGGTGTCAAACTTTCTCGGAATGGACCGAGGCTTGTCAAGTGGCCTTATTATACCACCCGGAGATCACCGGTCAAGTTTCGTTCCATTTGGAGGTCGTTTGGTATTCCAACGGTTAACTGGGCATCCGCAAAGTCCATTTGAGTGTCCAGCAAACCCCCCCCCCCCAAAATCCAGCCCAAAACCCACCAAACTCTCTTCCATGCTCTAGGTCGTTCGATCACCATCGTGTGGGCGAAAACCGCACCTCATTTGGAGCCTCCTAGCTCCCTCTAGCTATAAAAGAGCATCCCCTCCCGTATACAAAACGCAGACGAACCCTAAAATTTCTGCACCGCGCGCCGCCGGACAAAATTGCCACCGACGGACACGTCCGACTTCACCGCCGCCGCCACGTGTCGCGCCACCGCTCGCCGTCGCCGCCGGCCCGCCCGCGGCCCGGGGAGCCCGCAGCCGGCCCCCGCGGGCCCGCGCTCTCCTCCGCGCCTGCGCCTCGCTCCGCCGCCGCCGGCCGTCCTCGCCACCCCGGCCGGCCCCGCCGTCCTCGCCGCAGGCGAACCTCCGCAGCTCCGCCGCCGCACTCCGGCCGCCGCCCGCAGGTGCTGTCGCCTCCTTCCTCCCTCCGGCCTCCTCTCCTTTCCCCCGTCGCCGGCCCCCATCGCTGGCCACGGGAGCTCGAGCTCTCGAGCAGGCCTCGATCCAGATCTGTGGTGAGCGTTGACTTCTCGAACCCCTAAAAATTCCTAAGTCCCCAAGATTTTACAGCATTTGCCCATGTTCATAGTTGCATAACTCCTTGCATGTAGCTCCGATTCGCGCGTGTAATACGTCAAATTGTTCGTCTGGTGATGCTCTACATTTTGTTTAATAGCACCATGTTCATTAGAGGTCATCTTGATGCCAAATCTCTGTTGGAAGAGGGCTAGTTGCTGTTATCCTCTGGTTCTTAAAAGAACTTGAAGATTTGTCATTTTTGTATCATTAAATCTGTGCATCTTATGGGCATAAGCTCTACATGTGTTTTGAAGTATGCCATGCCATATTTCCAAGGGTGTATGCCATGTATTTTTGTGATCTCTGTGGTGAATAGCACAAGCATGCAAACTAGGCCCCGTAATGTTTCTGATTTCAGGGACTTGGTGATTTCTCTAAATCTTTGTCTGCTGTTATTTTGTTGCCATGTAAACTTGATGCTACAGAGAGATCCATGCATATTTTGGAGATGTTCAGTAAGGATATTTTGTTGCTATAGTTGTAATTGATCCATTCCTGCCCTTGTTTGCAATTATGGAGTGCCATAGCATGACTCAATCGTGCTCTACGTTTGCTATAAAATATTTCTGGCAGATTCTTAACATGATATGCAATTTTGCCATGCTTATTGTAGTTGATCCATACATGATATGCTTTTGTTCTTGCCATGGATAGCTTCATGAACATGCCATCTTGCTGTAGGTATGCTTGTTTTGTCATGAATTGCTCTGTAGTGAGTGCGTCAAGCTCACAAACATGCCTTCATATTATTGTTTCTGCCATGCTCTGTTTTCTGCTAAGTCTGAAACCTGATAACGAAACTTGCTATGTTCACATGCTTGCCATCATATCTTCTGGTCCTTTTTGACTTATGGTCAGTAAGGGACTTTTGTTATATGCATCTAGTAGAACACTGCCATGCAAGTTTTGCTATGTTACGTTCCTGTAGCATGTTGATTTCGTGCTCTGAACATTGCTACCTGATGCTGTTTTCTGCCATGTCCAGTTTTTCACTAAGTCTGTGAACCTGTTATCTTTTGCACTTTTGCCATGCTTGTTTGAGCTTGATATGGTGTGATCTAGCCATATCTCAGTGTTCATCTTTTGTCAAACATCTCCCGTAGATTACTGTCATGTGCTTTGTTGCTATGTTGGAGTGCTGTAGCATTGTTGTTTGTTGCATTTTAAGTGCTATCAGGCTGTTAATCACAGATTTGTGTCATTCTTGTTTCGCTTGCCATTTGCAAACCGTGCATCCGTTTCCGGTGATCTTTATATCGATTTCGACCGAAATCATCTCATCTTTCCAGTGGCACGCTTGGTTTGCCAAGTTACTGCCATGTTCATCATTTTTCCTTCCGGAGCACGCATATGCACCGCATATCATATCTTGCATACCATACATGTTTTGCATCATGTTGCTTGTGCATTTCTCGTGGTTGACTGTGGTTCCATTTGTTTGTGTTCTTGTCTTGGGTAGAGCCGGGAGACGAGTTCATGAACGAGGAACCTGTTGAGTACGCTTACGAGGATCAAGCTTTCGACAACTCTGAGAACCTTGCAGGCAAGATGACCACCCCTCGAAATCACTTCTATCTTTGCTTTGCTAGTTGTTCGCTCTATTGCCATGCTGCGCTACCTATCACTTGCTATATCATGTCTCCCATATTGCCATGATAGCCCCTAACCATCCTTTCCTAGCAAACCGTTGATTGGCTAAGTTACCGCTTTTGCTCAGCCCCTCTTATAGCGTTGCTAGTTGCAGGTGAAGTTGAAGTTTGTTCCATGTCGGAAGATGGATATGTTGGGATATCACAATATCTCTTATTTAATTAATGCATCTATATTTATTTCGTAAAGGGTGGAAGGCTCGGCCTTATGCCTGGTGTTTTGTTCCACTCTTGCCGCCCTAGTTTCTGATATACCGGGATTATGTTCCTTGTGTTTGCGTTCCTTACACGGTCAGGTGATTTATGGGACCCCCTTGATAGTTCGCCTTGAATAAAACTCCTCCAGCAAGGCCCAACTTTGGTTTTACCATTTGCCGCCTAAACCTTTTCCCCGGGGTTTTCGTGAGCCCGAGGGTCATCTTTATTTTAACCCCCCCGGGCCAGTGCTCCTTCGAGTGTTGGTCCGAACCGAGCACCCTGCGGGGCCACCTCGGGGAAACTCGAGGTCTGGTTTTACTCGTAGCTTGACTTATCCGGTGTGCCCTGAGAACGAGATATGTGCAGCTCCTATCGGGATTTGTCGGCACATTCGGGCGGCTTTGCTGGTCTTGTTTTACCATTGTCGAAATGTCTAGTTAACCGGGATTTCGAGACTGATCGGGTCTTTCCGGGAGAAGGTTTATCCTTCGTTGACCGTGAGAGCTTATGATGGGCTAAGTTGGGACACCCCTGCAGGGTAATATCTTTCGAAAGCCGTGCCCGCGGTTATGAGGCAGATGGGAATTTGTTAATGTCCGGTTGTAGAGAACTTGTCACTTGACCCAATTTAAAATACATCAACTGCGTGTGTAGCCGTGATGGTCTCTTCTCGGCGGAGTCCGGGAAGTGAACACGGTTTGAGTTATGTATGACGTAAATAGGAGTTCAGGATCACTTCTTGGTCATTGCTAGTTGACGACCGTTCCATTGCTTCTCTTCTCGCTCTCTTTTGCGTATGTTAGCCACCATATATGCTTATTGCCGCTGCAGCTCCACCTCATTACACCATCCTTTCCTATAAGCTTAAATAGTCTTGATCTCGCGGGTGTGAGATTGTGAGTGCTCGTGACTCACAGATTCTACCAAAACAGTTGCAGGTGCCGACGATGCCAGTGCAGATGATGGGGTCGATCTCAAGTGGGAGGTCGACGAGGAACGTGGTCGTTACTATGTGTCTTTTCCTGATGATCAGTAGTGGAGCCCAGTTGGGACGATCGGGGATCTAGCATTTGGGGTTATCTTATTTTCATCTGGTTTTTGACCGTAGTCGGTCTATATGTTTGTATTTTGGATGATGTATGAATTATATTTATGTATTGTGTGAAGTGGCGATTGTAAGCCAACTCTTTATCCCATTCTTGTTCATTACATGGGATTGTGTGAAGATGACCCTTCTTGCGACAAAACCACTATGCGGTTATGCCTCTAAGTCGTGCCTCGACACGTGGGAGATATAGCCGCATCGTGGGCGTTACAATCGTATGATTCGATGTTAATGGGTTTGAACCCTTCTGAGAATTCGTGCTCCATTACCTCGTCGGTGAAGCAGAGAGGGTGTGCAGCTCCTCTATGTTGGGCCACACTGTGAAGCACCTCCGGTGGACTCCGCTTACGGCGTTCGGACCGGGCAAGGTCGGCTCTGTAGTGTCCGAATGGGTGACCATCATAGTTGGGCGGGGTGTATCTCCGTGATCTGTACATCGATCTTGTGCGCCCTGCTCTATCCTCCGGGTCTTAGTTGACGTCGCGAGTGTTCCCTCGAGCTGTTTTGCTCTTGATTTGACGGCCGGATGGGTTGGTATGTTGCCCTGTTTGGGCTGCTGCTTTGTCTGGACCGAACTGTGGCCGGCCTGCCGCAGTGGTGTGGGCTCCAGCGCCCTGCCATCGTATTGAGGGAGCCACCTACCCTTTTGGGTGGCTTTTGTCTGGGCTACTAAGGCCGTATTCGTCGGCGGCCAAGACCTCGGTCCATCTATCATTGAGGAAATCCTGGCTTGCTTGAAGTTGCAGCTGCTTCCTCCTTCAGCTCCTTGCAGTGGCTATAAGCCGACATTTGAAACGCTCCTGCTCGAGAGGTTCCTTAGGCATACTAAAATCCTCGCTGCCGAGGATCTCCTCTTCCTCGGAGGGTGGGAGATAATTGCTTTCCTTCGAGTCTCCATTTGTGGCCTGTTCATCAGGGCTGTCCTGCCCGCTTTCCTGTTCCTCCTGTTCGGATTCTACCTCAACAGGGTCTTCATTGTCCGGAGTGTTGTCTTTTCTGGTGCTAGTAGTGTTTTCTCTTGGGCGATGTGGCTTGGGGCGTCGCCGTGGGCGTCGGTGTTCGGACTGTGTACCAGGAGGTTTATTCTCGACTGGATCCTTCTCATCATCGGGTGTGTCCATCATACACACATCATACCAGGAAGTGGCCATCCCGTGTCTAGCGGGTAGCGAGCTCTGGTCCTGCCCCTCATCGTCGTCCATACCGGTGATGTCTTCGGAGCGGGGGTCAGGCGTGTTGGTTGGGTCTTTGACGGTGGCTATAAAGTGGGTGGCGGGTGGGAAGCAAAATTCTCCATCATCCATCGTAAGTTCGAACCGAACATAGTTCGGTGACGAGCCATCTACCAGGGATAGGTTTTCTAATGAGTTTAGTAGGTCGCCCATGGGCGAGTGTTGGAAGACATCTGCGGCGCTGAACTTGAAGATCGATAACCGATCGAGTTTGGTATCCGCGGGCTCGCAGGGTTCGGAACTCGACGCTGGAGAAGAGCCCGGGGTTCCGTTGATGCAGACGTCGTACGCAGTGGAATCTGCGAGCGGCTCCAACGCCGCAGGATCGGTAGCCCCCGCAATGGGGTTAAGCTTCCCATCTTCGGGGGCCTTGATCTGCTCTGGATCTAAGGCCAGAGTTGCTGTAGGAGCTCTCTCTTGGATGCGGCTCGATGACAGGTTTAAGCCATGTCCATCGGGGCAGCGGGGAGCGATTGCCGCGGTCTCAAATCCGTCGAAGTTCAAGTCTCCACGGATGTCTGCAACGTAGTTCAAGCTTCCGAATCTGACCTGATGGCCAAGGGCGTAGCTGTCGATCTGCTCTAGATGGCCAAGCGAGTTGGCCCGCAGTACGAAGCCGCCGAACACGAAGATCTGTCCAGGGAGAAAGGTTTCTCCCTAGACAGCGTCATCATCGATGATTGAAGGGGCGATCAAACCTTTTGACGACGGCATAGTGGAACTCTCAATGAAAGCACCAATGTCGGTGTTAAAACCGGTGGATCTCGGGTAGGGGGTCACGAACTGTGCGTCTAGGATCGATGGTAACAGGAGACAGGGGACACGATGTTTACCTAGGTTCGGGCCCTCTCTATGGAGGTAATACCCTACTTCCTGCTAGATTGATCTTGATGAATATGAGTATTACAAGAGTTGATCTACCACGAGATCGTAATGGCTAAACCCTAAAAGTCTAGGCTATGTGAATATATGGTAATGAATGTGTCCTATCCGGACTATGCTCTCCGGTTCATATAGACACCGAAGAGATCTAGGGTTACATGGAGTCGGTTACATAAGAAGGAATCTTCATAGCCTATCGCCTAGCTTGCCTTCCACGCCAAGGAAAGTCCAATCCGGACACGAGTATGGTCCTCGGTCTTCATGTCTTCACAGCCCATCAGTCCGGCCCATGGATAGCAGGCCGGACGCTCGAGGACCCCTTAGTCCAGGAGTCCCTCAGTGGGCCGTGAAGATACGAGATAGAAGGCCTTCCCCCATGTCCGGATGGGACTCTCCTTTGCGTCGATGGCAAGCTTGGTGTCCGGATGTGTAGTTTCCTTTCTCTGTAAACCGACTCCGTACAACCCTAGGCCCCTCCGTGTCTATATAAGCCGGAGGGTTTAGTCTGTAGAGGATATCATAATCATACAAGCTAGACATCTAGGGTTTAGCCATTACGATCTCGAGGTAGATCAACTCTTGTAAACCCTATACTCATCAAAGTCAATCAAGCATGAAGTAGGGTTTTACCTCCATCAAGAGGGCCCGAACCTTGGTAAACATCGTGTCCCCTTTGTCTCCTGTTACCTTTGATCCTCAAATGCATAGTTCGGGACCCCCTACCCGAGATCAGCCGGTTTTGACACCGACACACATGCACGCAGTGGTTGTCTTTGGGGACTTGCTACTTGCATGATTATTGGCGAGCTAGCCCATCTCCAGGCTCGCATGGATGGACATCACTTTGACCAACAATAAGAGAGAGGTTGTACGACCAAGGTGGATTATTCTTGGTCCATTTTACGATCCATCTTAGTGAGACGCCTCTCTGGCCCGCCGACTGAAAGTGGGTGTGTGTGTGGGGGGGACTGCTACTTTGCACTTTGCTAGGTGAACCTCGGTTGGGGGGCATGCATTCATAGCTTAGGATTCCCTTCCTGCCGACATGAGGGGGGCAAGCAATACCGTGGTCTTTGCGAGATAGGTGCCACATCTAAGTTGCATTTGGTATTTGAACATCAAACCACCCTTTTCGTACATATATTTGGTCCACATGCAAGTTTGTTCATGTTCTGACCCTCTCCCACGTCATTTTTCGCCAAACTTATGAACATTAGACAAGTTAGATGACGCAACAGACACGGTTCACTCACACTAACCATGTGCCACGCCGGTGCCCCTGTCACGCACATCCGCATAGTACATTGGGCTCCATGAGGCTTCCATCTCAAAAATATCTACCCGCCTGCACCATTTTTCTGTTTGATAACACATGGTTATTATGTTTCGACCATGTGTGATGTTTCTTGTTCCCAATCCCGCCTCCATCCCTCAAAAATATCTGCTCGCCTTGAGGGTTTTTCTGTTTCATAACACACGGTTGTTATCTCCGGACCGTGTGCGATGCACAACATCCAAATTTTCAATAGCCCCGACATTTCACTCCCGCGTTTGACTCCCATGTAGTAAAATTTTCAGCAGCCACGTCATTTCCTCAAACACACCCCCGCCCCCTCCACACACAAACACACACACACACACACACACACACACACACTAAAAACTCCTCGGGGGCGCAGGCGCACGCACACCTACACCCCCTCCCTAGCTCGAAACCCCAGCAAGGTCGCCGCCGCCGCCGCAAGGCCTCCATTGTCAACATCTGCCGGTTTGCCCATGCAGCTTAGCCACCGATCTCCATACCCAGGCCGCCCTAAGTTTCTTAGATGATGCCTGCCAAACACCCCCTTTCCCACATATCCCCATCCCCACTACAGAGCGTCGCAGCCTAAGCCCAGCTACACTTCCCGTGGAGCTCGAGGAGCGACTGGCCCAAAAGAGGTGTATCGCGGTCTCTTCGCCCGACGTCGCCGAGGAAGCTAATGACCATTACTGGCCGCAGGCACTCAAACAGTAGGCTAGAGTATGCGGGTATGTCGCGGGTGCAGGCTACGACATTGAGGTCGCCGACAACGACGGCCTAAGGCGGGCTATGTCACAGGTTAAGTGGCCCACCCCCAACCCCTCAACCACCGTCGATCTCATCCATGCCACCGCAGTTGATCTCGTCTGGCTCGCTCTCAAGAATTTTCCATCCTACATCGCCATCGAGCCCCTTTTGTCATTTCTGAAGGACATGTTCTTCGACGCTCGCTTGGGATCCACAGCTTCCAAGTCAGACCTCATCGACGGCGACCACGAGGAGGGCACCCTCTTCGGCTCTTCCAAGGGAAAAGAGCCCATCGACGGTGACCGCGTAAGGAACGCAAACTCAAGGAACATAATACCAGTATGACAGAAACTAGGGTGGCAAGAGTGGAACAAAACACCAGGCATAAGGCCGAGCCTTCCACCCTTTACCAAATATATAGATGAATTAATTAAATAAGAGATATTGTGATATCCCAACATATCCATGTTCCGACATGGAACAAACTTCAACTTCACCTGCAACTAGCAACGCTATAAGAAGGGCTGAGCGAAAGCGGTAACATAGCCAAACAACGGTTTGCTAGGAAAGGATGGTTAGAGGCTGACATGGCAATATGGGAGACATGATAATAGCAAGTGGTAGGTAGCGCAGCATGGCAATAGAATGAACAACTAGCAAAGCAAAGATAGAAGTGATTTCGAGGGGTGGTCATCTTGCCTGCAAGGTTCTCAGTGTTGTCGAAAGCTTGATCCTCGTAAGCGTACTCAACAGGTTCCACGTTCACGAACTTGTCTCCCGGCTCTACCCAAGACAAGAACACAAGCAATGGAACCACAATCAATCACGAGAAATGCACAAGCAACATGATGCAAAACATGTATGATATGCGAGATATGCGGTGCATATGCGTGCTCCGGGAGGAAAATGATGAACAAGGCAGTAACTTGGCAAACCAAGCATGCCACTGGAAAGATGAGATGATTTCGGTCGAAATCAATATAAAGATCACCGGAAACGGATGCACGGTTTGCAAATGGCAAGCAAAACAAGAATGACACGAATCTGCGATTAACAGCATGATAGCACTTAAAATGCAACAAGAAACAATGTTACAGCACTCCAACGTAGCAAAAAAGCATATGACAGTAATCTACAGGAGATGCTTGACAAAAGATGAACACTGAGCTAGATCACACCACAGCAGGTTCAAACAAGCATGGCAAAAGTGCAAAAGATAACAGGTTCACAGACTTAGTGAAAAACTGGACATGGCAGAAAACAGCATCAGGTAGCAATGTTCAGAGCACGAAATCAACATGTTACAGGAACTTAACATAGCAAAACTTGGCATGTCAGTGTTCTACTAAATGCATATAATAAAAGTCCCTTACTGACCATAAGCCAAAAAGGACCAGAAGATATGATGGCAAGCATGTGAACATAGCAAGTTTCGTTATCAGGTTTCAGACTGCAGAAAACAGAGCATGGCAGTAACAATAATATGAAGGCATGTTTGTGAGCTTGACGCACTCACTACCGAGCAATGCATGACAAAACAAGCATACCTACAGCAATATGGCATGTTCATGAAGCTATCCATGGCAAGAACAAAAGCATAGAATGTATGGATCAACTACAATAAGCTTGGCAAAATTGCATATCATGTTAAGAATCTGCCAGAAATATTTTATAGCAAAAGTAGAGCGAGATTGAGTCATGCTATGGCACTCCATAATTTCAAACAAGGGTAGGAATGGATCAATTACAACTATATCAACAAAACATCCTTACTGAACATCTCCAAAACATGCATGGATCTCTCTGTAGCATCAAGTTTACATGGCAACAAAATAACAGCAGACAGAGACATGGAGAAATCACCAAGTCCCTGAACTCAGAAACATTACGGGGCCTAGTTTGCATGCTTGTGCTAGTCACCAAAGAGATCAAAAGAATAAATGGTATACACAACTGGAAAGATGGCATGGCATACAACAAAACACATGTAGAGCTCATGCCCATAAGATGCACAGATTAAATGATACAAAAATAACAAATCTCCAAGTTCTGCTAAGAACCAGCAGATAACAGCAACTAGCACTCTTGCACCAGAGATTTGGGCATCAAGATGACCCCTAATGAACATGGTTCAATGGAACAAAATGTAGGGCATCATGAGACGAAGAATTTGATATATTACACGCACGAAACGGAGCTATATGCAGAGAGTTATGATGCTATGAACAAGGGCACATGCTGTAATATAAAATGACTTGGGGAAATTTCGGGATCGGGAAAAGTCAACCGTGCTGGTACTGTCGATCCAGATCTGGCCGGGGTCGCCGGAGTTGGAGCTCGCCGGAGCTGCGGGGAGGCGACGGCGAGGGAGAGGACGGCGAGGAGGAGGCGGGCGGCGACCGGATCCAGCAGGGCGGGGCCGGGGCGCGCGGGCGGCGACGGGCGGCGGCGGCCGGGGCGCGCGGCGGCGCCGAGGCGACGGGGCGGCGCTGGAGGAGGAGGAAGGAGCGGCAGGCGTCGGGCGGAGGCCGGGCCGGGAGGCCCAGTCCGGCCTGCGGCGGGCCGGCGGCGGGCGCGGTGGAGATGGCCACGTGGCGGGCGGCCACTGGTTCGGGGCGGCAGCGCGAAGCGTCCGGCGGGGTACGGACGTGTCCGGCGCGGCGGGGAAAAACGCTAGGGTTTCATCTACGATTTATTTCGGGAGGGAGGCAATTATATAGGTAGACGGAGCTAGGAGAGTCCAAATGAGGTGCTGTTTTCGCCCACACAATCGTGATCGAACGACCTAGAGCATGGAAGAGAGTTTGGTGGGTTTTGGGCTGGTTTTGAGGGGGGTTTTGCTGCAACACACCGAAGGCATTTGCGGTTACCCAGTTAACCGTTGGAGTACCAAACGACCTCCAAATGGAACGAAACTTGACCGGTGGTCTCCCGGTAGTATACCAAGGCCACTTGACAAGCCTCGGTCCATTTCAAGAAAGTTTAACACCCGCTCACGAAAGAAAACAAGAGTGGTGCGCCGGAGGAGATGGGAGCGCCGGATTGCAAAACGGACAACGGGGAAAATGCTCGGATGCATGAGACGAACACGTATGCAAATGCAATGCACATGATGACATGATATGAAATGCATGACACGAACAAAATGCAAAACGAAAGACAAAACTCGACCACGGAGGGAATATCATAGCACATAGCCGAAAATGGCAAGAGTCGGAGTTACAAATATGGAAAGTTACATCCGGGGTGTTACATTAAACCTGCACACTGAAGCAATCTTTTGGAGATTATTTTGTCTGCCATGGATAATTTTGGTTGATGTTTAGCCTGTTGTGCTTAACATGCCTCTCGATGTACCTACACAGGAAAATTTTGGGAACGACTGCTGTTTTCCATCGAGGTTAGTTTCATCCCATGGCTTATATATACTCACTGTTCAGGCTATCGGTAGCTGGTACCATATAGGTCAGGGGCTGATAAGGGACTAATCGGTGAATCAGATTTTTAACTGAATATATCTGTACCCATTTATCGTTAGGTTAACTAGGGCCATATGTAATATATCTGAGGCTACATAGCAACATGCACGATACTTAATGTCTAAATATGCAATCCTAGGCTACATAGGAACAAGGAAGAGTGTTACCTTAATGTTCTGATGATGTCTAGATATACGTAGAAGAGCAGCAGCAGCAACAAGAACAACACAACCCTATTTGAATAGTCAACTTAGCTAGAGGTTAGAGTTAGTTTCTAGCTCATGACTAACCCTGAACTAACTCCATCCAAAGAGGTGTTTGGATGACAGGGTTAGATTGACAATAAATGCACTAGGAGAACTAGCTCCAATTAGCGCCTCTTGGGTTGGATTGTTTTTTTGGGTGGGTTAGATGCAACTAGCTCAAACTAACTCTAACCCATGGATATAGCAGAAGTTAATCAGGCGATAATTTGTAATAATGCAATAAACTCCTTTCGGCCCATAATATACGATGTTAATTCATCTAATATGTGAGTATATTGGATGTTATAAGATATTATAAAAGAGTGTTGTACTACATCATTGTGCAATTGCTGTTTAGCTTCTAATATTAACCTGGTGCTTTTAGGTACATATGTCAATGGTAAAGATCCGCGCTTCGACCCTTTCTGCGTATGGGGCAATGAGATATCGATGAACCAGCATCAAGTGAGGAAGCTGATAAAGATTGTTAGTAAAATGGGTCAAAAGATGGCAATTAAACTTTTTGTTTACACTTTATCCAAGACAACAACGAACTACAGGATGGTAAGTAAGAACTCTGCAGCCTTCTTTTTACTGCCCATAATGAGTTGTGTTAGATGACAATGTCTAAATCTTTTTCCTTTGCTATGGTTCCCAAAGCAATTTACTCAAGATTACCTCTCAAACTACATGATTGGTGGGCATGCAAAGGTTAAAGTATTTCTACCAGAACACGATGATTGTCTAGATGTTTTCATGAAGACCATGAAGGATGGGTGGTCGGCCATCACAAGGGGTTGGAATAGATTCGTGCGTGCCTTCTGCATGGAGGAGGGCACAATATGGGCATTCCGCTTCACCTTGTTTAGCAACCAGAATGTATTTTGCCTCTTTCTTTACCGTCTTTAATAGTACAAGTATACAACTCATTCTTTATTTGGTTCTTATGTAATTCTTGAACATATGTACCTATGAATCGAATAATGCATTGGTTGTGTGAACCTGATGGATATGAATAAGGCTATAGCATACATTCAAATTCAAATTCAAATCTGGTACAATTTGAAATAGCAGCAATTAAATTACGGTGAAATTACGCTCTCCAGGTTGTTACGGCACACACGGTTGACAAAATACAAACATTTGCGATATACACCATAATCCGACACGGTTCACATAGAGGAAACGCGTGCAAGCATGCACACAGTTGCCGTTTGCAAAGTGTGTGCGATGTCAGACAATATCACAAACGGTGTGGGCAAACTAAACGTTTGTGATAGTTGCCTTATCTTACACGATTCGCAACCACGAACTATTTCTGATGAAGTATGCATCCTAAACGTTGCACCAAAGCATAGCGTGTGCGATAGTTGTCGTGTACGACGATGTTACGACGGTCCGAAGTTTTGTAATCCTGTCCTACACTCGTATGACGATTAGCTAATCTTCTTAATTAGTTATCGCATACGGTTTGGGAAAAGGGAATGTGTGTGATTGTCTGCTTATCATACACGTTCTATAATAGTGAACCATTTTTGATGGGTCGCGCATCATAAACGTAGCACCACAGAATACTGACTGCGATGGCAAAGCGAGCACAAACGGGTAGCGAGTACTATATATGCATCAAGTCTCCCTATCCCTGACGGTTTCTGGGTCGTGTAGGAAGGACCCCCATATCGCCCACAGTCACTTGGCGATGGTTCCAAATGCTGTCGGGAAAGGGGTTAAAACCGTTTGCATAGCACCTCGCTGTACCAGTGAGTAGAGCATTTCCTAAAACGTATTTTTGGAAAGACGTGTTTCTTGGAAGAATTCACCTTCATATGTGTCTGGGTTAATGTGAGGTTCATAATACTCTTCATTGGGGGGAGGTGGTCTAACATGTGGCGGCACTTCATAAACGACATCCCAACCATTCAGATTTGGATCAGTTTGGCAGGCCCACGGTAGATAGAAAACTTGGGTCGCCTGTTGAGCCATAATATAGACATCAAGAACATATAAATGGGTGCTTTGTTTGATTTCGACTAGCCCTATATGTTCATGAGTCCTACTAGGCTCCTTCGATTGGAACCAATAACATTCAAAGACTACGTCGTTCGGTGGGTTTTCACCATAGAATAGAAGTTCATAAATTGCTTCAACTCTCCCATAATACTCGGTACCTGCTTCCTCGATAGCAGAGACACACCAATTTGTAGACTTTCGGTCGGTCATAGATAGCTCTTTGCCGAACATACAAAAGCGATGCCCGTTGATGTCGTATTTGTCAAATGAACGGACCTTGTAGTCAAAACCATTAGCGACCCATCTCAATTCGGCGTCCATAGACTCTGAATTAGCCTACAAGTTTAATATGAAAGGATTGTTGCATTATCCGCAAATTAGACAAAGAAATGAGAATGGTCTAATGGAAATTACTGTTTGTTTGAACCAAGAGATGAAACCGGGAAAGCCGCCTCCATGCTTTTCCAGAAGCTCATACTCTTCAATGGATTCCTTTTTGATTACCGCTCCATCCGAGCATTTGGCGACCCATCGATTGTATCAAATATCTGGGAATAAGAGCAGTTCAAAGGAATTAGAAGTTGCGAAACAATGCACCGAGAACTTACTCGATGTACGGCCGACTTCTGTTAGATTGTTGAAGATATACAACGAAATGGTCCACTATTCTTCGAAATCCAACGATATTGGTTTCGAAGCACCGGCTGGTGCGAGTTTCCCTTTGAATAGGACGAGGTTGGATACACCTTTTTTAGGGTCTCCAGCATTGTACCGAGACTTCGAATTATGCAAATGACGATTTTTGGCTTCGTAGTGTGCTGTCACAAAGTTTGCCGCCTCCTTTGTAATGAATGCCTCATCCATCGATGCTTCAATTCAACATTTATTTTTACATTTTGCTCGAAGCATCTTCTGTATCCTCTCAGTTGCGTAGCACCAACAATTTTGCACGGCCCCCCAATCTTGCCTCGGTTGGGAGATGCAAAATCAAGTGCTGCATTGGATTAAAGAAGCCCGGTGGAAAGATCTCCTCTAACTTGCAGATCAACTCCGGCGCCAACTCTTCCATTTCTTGTAGCACGGCAGGCAATAGTTCCTTTGCACAAAGAAGACGGAAGAAATAGCCCAGCTCTGCTAGTACTAGCCATTCATCCTCAGGGATAAAAGCCATGCAACATCACTGGCATTACCCGCTCAAGCCATATCTGCCAATCATGACTCTTGAGACGAAATATTTTCATTTTTTCAAGACTCACTCCCCTCTTTAGATTCGCTGTGTACCCATCGGGGAACATCAAATGCATTTCCACCCAAAAGATAATTTCCCTCATAGTTGACCTTCCAAGATTGAACCATGCCTTTGGCTTCGTCCAGTTATGCTTTCCTTTTGGTTCTTGCATGTTTTGTAATGGTCTATCACATAGCGCCCCCTGATCGACTCTAGCCTTAGTATTATCCTTTTACTTCCCTTCTATGCCGAACAATGTACCAAAAAGGGCCTCGGCGATAATCTTTTCTGTGTGTGATACGTCTCCAACATATATGTAATTTATGAAGTAATCATGCTGATATATTATCATTCTTGGATGTTTTACAATCATTTTATAACAACTTCACATCATTTTTTGGGACTAACCTATTGACATAGAGTCTAGTGCCAGTTGTTGTTTTTTTGCTTGTTTTTTACATAGCAGGAAATCAATACCAAATGGAGTCCAAACGCAGCGAAACTTTTTGGACCAGAAGACATCTAGTGGGCCAAAGAAGTGGCAGAGGGGAGCCCCGAGGGGGGCACAACTGACTAGGGCGCGCCTGGGGGCCCAGGCGACCCCAGGTGGGTTATGCCCACCTCGGTGGCCTCCCGCGCCGCCTCTTCGCCCTATAAATTCCCAAATATTCCAAAAACCCTCGGGAGAACCCTAGATAAGAAGTTCCACCACCGGAAGCCTCTGTAGCCATGAAAAACCAATCTAGACCCCGTTCCGGTACTCTGCCGGAGGGGGAAATCATCGCCGGTGGCCATCTTCGTCATCCCAGCGGCCACCATGATGAGGGGGAGTAGTCCACCCTCGGGGCTGAGGGTTTGTACCAGTAGCTATGTGTTTAATGTCTCTCTCTCTCGTGTTCTTGAGATGGCACGATCTTGATGTATCACGGGCTTTGTTAATATAGTTGGATCATATGGTGTTTTCCCCTCACTATCTTGTTGTGATGAATTGAGTTTTCCCTTTGAGGTTTCGTTTTATCGGATTGAATACTTTTATGGATTTGAGAACACTTTATGTATGTATTGTAGTGAATACCCGTGGTGACAACGGGGTATCATATTGATTCACTTCATATATGTTTTGGCACTCAACTCACGGATTTCCGAGGTGACATTGGGGTAATCTATGCATAGGGGTTGATGCACGTTCTTGTCTTTGTTTCTCCGGTAGAAATCCTGGGGCACTCTTTGAGGTTCTTTGTGTTGGATTGAGTATTATGAATCTGAAATTATTTGGTGTTATTTTAGTACGAACTCTTGGATAGATCGATAGGAAAGAATAGCTTCGAGGTGATTTCGTACCCTACAAACAATTTCTTCTTATGTTCTCCACTAGATAGGAACTTTGGAGTGATTCTTCATCACATTTTGAGGGATGGTTATATGATCCAATTAGATTAGCATTGTTGAGAGATTTCACTAGCGAAAGTGAGGACCCTAGGCCTCATTTTCAAGCATTGCAATACCGTTTGTGCTCCGTTTTATCATTTGCTACCTTGCTGTTTTTTATTGTTCCTATTACAAAAATCAATATCTACTATCATTACTACACTTGTATCACCATCTCTTCGCCAAACTAGTGCACCTATACAAATTACCATTGTATTTTGTGTGTTGGTGACACAAGACACTCTTTGTTGTTTGGTTGCAGGGTTGATTGAGAGAGACCATCTTCATCCTACACCTCCCACAGATTGATAAACCTTAGGTCATCCACTTGAGGGAAAATTGCTACTGTCCTGCAAAACTCTGCGCTTGGAGGCCCAACACGAGTCTACAAGAATAAAGTTGCGTTGTAGACATCAAGCTCTTTTCTGGCGCCGTTGCCGGGGAGGTGAGTGCTTGAAGGTATATCTCTAGATCTTGCAATCGAATCTTTTAGTTTCTTGTTTTAACACAAGTTTGGTTTTAAAAAAAATGGAATTGAGGTTGTGCCATATTATTCATCTCTATAATGTTTTTCGTGAAAATGATGGAAAGGAAAATTGTGCTCAATTGATAAAAGAAGGATTCAATAGAATGTTTGGTACAAATGATGAGCATGATCGCAATGTTGTTAGTATGAATTCTTTGACTATCCATGATGGTGATGATATGCAAAGCCATAAGCTTGGGGATGCTATGTTTGATGAAGATGATATTTTTAGTCCCCCAAGATTTGATGTGCAAATTTTTTGTAATGATTGCATGCCTCCTATTTATGATGATTATAATGATGAAAGTGGATTTGGAGAGGTCATGACTTTATTTAGTGATGAATCCACCATTTTGGATGAGGCTTCAATTGACTATGATAACAAAGATGCTATCTATGATGATTATGGTGATGAAATGTATGCTATTTTGAATAATTATAACCATGAAACTTGTCATCATGATCTTAATTTTCAACCCCATGATTGTTATTTTGTTGAGTTTGCTCCCGCTACCATTGATGAGAAGAAATTTGCTTATGTGGAGGAGTAAGAAGTTTTCTATGCCTTTGTGTCATGAAAAGAATGCTTTATGTGATGGTTATATTGTTGAAATTCTTCACGATGCTACTGAAAATTATTATGAGGGAGGAACTTATGCTTGTAGGAATTGCAATAATATCAAGTTTCCTTTCTATGTGTTGAAAATCTTGAAGTTATGTTTGTTTTGCCTTCCTATGCTAGTTGATTCTTTCTCTCATGAACTGTTTGATCACAAAATCCCTATGCATAGGAAGAGGTTTAGACTAAAATGTGCTTGTCATGTGATTCATGATGCTCTTGTTATGTTTCAAATCTTTACTTTTATGCAAGCATCATTGAGATCATCATGCCTAGCTAAAAGGCATTAAAGAAAAGCGCTTGTTGGGAGACAACCCAATACTTTTACCTACTGTTTTTGTGTGTTCACATGATTATGCTACTGTAGTAATAATTTTTTATTGCTTTTGTTTCAATAAAGTGCTAAGTAAAGCCTTTGGGATAGTGTGGATGATAGTTGACTTGATACTGTGCAAAAACAGAAGGAATTTCTAAAATTCACTGGAACGTGATTTTGATCTGAATTTTTTACACGTGATAGATATACAAATTCCCTACGTTTTCCTAATTTTTTCAGAAGTTTTCGATTAGCAGAAGTATGGTTGGAGTACAGATTACTACAGACAGTTCTTTTTTTTTTGACAGATTCTGTTTTTGGTGCATAGTTTGCTCGTTTTATAGTTTCTATGGCTTATATTGCTCTATATAAATTGTAAATGATAGGGTACAGTAGGCATTGTGTGAGAACAATTATGAATCTTGTCTTTGGTAGTACCAAAAGTGAGTGGTTTGCTCTTTATAATACTAACGTATCTCACGAAGTTCCGTTAAGTTTTGTGTGATTGAAGTTTTCAAGTTTTGGGTGAGATATCGATATGAGGAGAAAAAGGAGTGACAAGAACCTAAGATTGGGGATGCCCAAGGCACCCCAAGGTAATATTCAAGGAAGATCCAAGCAACTAAGCTTGGGGATGCCCCGGAAGGCATCCCCTCTTTCGTCTTCAACATTATCGGTAACCTCACTTGGAGCTATATTTTCATTCGTCGCATGATATGAGTTTTACTTGGAGCGTCATTTTATTTTGTTAGGATTTGCTTGCTGTTATTTAGAATAATTTTTTGCATCTTTCTTTTCAATAAAAATGTCAAGGATAACCTTCACCATGCTTATTTTGCAAGTATACATGTTAGTGTTTCAAAACAGAAAGTTTATCGCTGTGGAAAAAAATCCCTAGAAAAGTCAAAATATGATAAAATGCTAAAATTTATTGCAAAATAAGGTCTGATAAATTTTCTACAGTGTGGTAAATTTTCATAATTTTTGGAGTTAAATAAGTATAGATCTCTTGCATTCTTTACAGACTGTACTATTTTGGCAGATTGCTGTTATGTTTGCATTGTTTGCATATGTTTGCTTGTTTAATGATTCTATTTGAGGATAGGAGTATAAAATATGCAGAAGCATTTAGTATGCAATGTTGAATAATTAGTGATTTTCTACACTAGAGAATGATAAGGTTTTTGCATTGGTTTATACTAACTTATCTCACGAGTTCTTGTTGAGTTTTGTGTCGACGAAGTTTTTAAGATTTAGGGAAACTGTGATATAAAAGGAATTAAGGAGACACAAAAGCTCAAGCTTGGGGATTCCCAAGGCATCCCAAGATAATATTTCAACAAGTCTCAAGCATCTAACACTACTAGGGAAAAGCCTATACACAGAATCTTACCAGCAGCGCGCTTTAAAATAAGGCGCTGCTGCTAACTAGCAGTAGCGCGCTCACACAAACCGCGCTGCTGAAACAAATGTATCAGTAGCGCGCCCACTCTAAGACACGCTACTGCCATAATTTCCACAACGCCCTCACGAGGCTAGTTCTAGCAGCAGCGCGCTAGTATGAAGAGCACTACTGCTAGGGACCATAGTAGTAGCACATTTACACAATAACCGCTACTGCTAAGTTTACTAAAAAAATTAGTCCCACCTCGCTTCGTGAAGAGAGTCTGTACCACCTTAAATATGTTACTTCTCAAACTTTCACAACCACTTGGTCTTCATTGAACTCTATGTGTAGAATTTGTGGCCGCAATATGAGTCTTCACCAGTTCCTAAACTGGTGAGGACTCATATTGACAAATCAGATTGTACACAAAAAGATCATTGATGATCAATGTATTTTTGATGTCTATTTTTACATGCTGACACATAGCAGTAGCGCGCTCTTTGTGAAAAGCGCTACTGCTAGGTCGTTTAGCAGTAGCGCCTTTTGCTGTAGCGCGCTACTGCTAAGCCATTCCATCTCCCCCCTCTCCGACCTATCCGATCCACTCACACACTCACACTCACTTGATCTCCCCCTCAAACCCCCACGCCGGTCCTCCCCCATCGCCCCACCTCCGATCTGCGCCGCCGCCACCTCCTCCTCCTCGCTGGACTCGGTACCGGCCTCCTCCTCCGTCCTCCCTCTAGTTGTCGCTGGCCGGCCCCCTCCTTGCTCCGCCTTCCTCCTCCGTCCTCCCTCCACTCGCCGCCGGCTGGCCCCTCCTCGCTCCGTCTTCCTCCTCCGTCCTACTCTCTTCTCCCTCCTCGAGTTGCCCCTCCTTCTCCCTCCTCCCTCCTCCATCCACAACCCCTCCTCCCTGCTACACTTTGATTTAGTAGGCTAGTTGATTTAGTTGATTTAGAACATTTTGATTTAGTTGATTTAGTATGTAGTTGATTTAGAACATCTTGATTTAGTTGATTTAGTAGGCTAGTTGATTTACTTGATTTAGTAGGCTAGTTGATTTAGTTGATTTTGAACATTTTGATTTAGTTGATTTAGTATGCTAGTGGATTTAGTAGGCTAGTTGATTTAGTATGCACCATTTTATTGTTATTTTTTCTGTACATGGATAGGTAGATGCATGCTTTTGTTTTTTTGTAATAAGTTATTTTTTGGCAAAATGTAGGTGCCAATTTAGTTAAATTTGCCACTTGTTTTTTAATCAATTATCTTAGGCAATAGGGGCCAAATGAGATGAAATGTCTTGGTAGGTGGTACCCTTATTTGGTAGATATTTGTGAAAAGTTTTTTCGGCAATAGGTGCCACCGAAATGCTTTGTTTCCTGTGAACCAAAAATATTACATGCTACTGTTTTTCTTTCCTGTGAAGTGAATCTTTAATCCTTTGGTCATATTGCTTTAGGAAAATGGCGCCACCACCACCACCACTATGTCGACTGTGCAAGTCAAGGTGCGCCAGCAGCCTTGCAACTGGCAAGCTGTTCGGCATCTACTTCCAGCCGAGTTTTCGTCATGCGGCGGTAAGAAATTAGATGAAATGTAACAACTATTTTTTTTAGTGTTGGCATTACTGCATTGTGTCATTTTGCTTTTTTTACACAGATCGTCCCATGCAATGTGAGGTTGAAATTCAACAAGCTGACAGGATACACTGTGACATTTGAGGCTCCTGGGGGCGTACACTACGGAGGTCGAGAAAGGACGCAATATGTCGCAGATTGGAGGAGATGGATGGGCCCGTTTCCTTGCCCGCATGCGTCTTACTGGTGGTGAGTTGATCAGCTTCTCCTTCAGAGCAGAAAGACCCAAACTGGCTGTCATTTATCTCAACCTGGTGGAAGATGACGAAGATGATGAAGATGACGAAGATGATCAAGATAATGAGGACCCACTCGATGAAGATGATGAGAACCCACTTCATGAAGCCATCATAGCTCAAAGAATGAGGCTGAGCAAGGAGGAGGTGTGCAACCTATGGGACATAATTCCGCCACGTGATGACTTTGTCGGGGTGCCATTCGTGACTCGCCTGACAAGTACCATGGTCGATCGGCATGAAATGGTATGTTATACGTACTGCCTGTAGTAATTTGATGATATATATATGCTTTATTGTTATACTTACAAATGCAAATTATTCGATGATATGCTTAGTGAATCCGATGATATGCTTAGTGTAGAGTCCAATGATATGCTTATTAGTAGAATTCATATATACTTATTAGTAGAATTCATGATTAGTTAGTACAAATGCGTAGTACTGTGTGTTTTGATAGTGTAGAAATCTAGACTTAATAGAAATATATTTGCAAGAGTATGTGCGAGGCTATTTATTAATTGATATGTTTTTCTTATTCAGAAATTGCCAAAGTACCTATCTGTGAGTTGTGGTATCGAGCCTGATGAAGAAGGCTCAGCTGGACTACGCCTTACCGCAAGGGGCTCGGTCACCACCTGTACTTACCGCTTGGACACAGACGGTCGCACACACTTAAACTAGGTTGGGTGGAAGAGATTCCTCGTTGGCAAGAATCTTCATGTTGAATAGGCCATCCTAATTACTATCAGGAACACACACCGCCCAGGCTTGAGGATGATGATCGTCGTCGATATCATCTAGAACTACATATGATGATCGTCCTCGATATCATGTAGAACTACATATGATGATCGTCGTCGATATTATCTAGAACTACATATGATGATCGTCATCGATATCACCTTGTACTGCTTGAGGATGCATGTTGAGAATATATGAAATTATTATCTAGTACTCCCTCCGTTCGAAATTACTCGTCGTGGTTTTAGTTCCAATTTGAACTAAAACCACGACGAGTAATTTGGAACCTAGTACCTATAATGCTTTATGAAATTGATATCTAGTAGTACCTAGTATCTGGAAATTGCTGTTTATTGAAGCTGAAACGGTGTAGGAAGCCGGGGGGAAATGATGAAAGATATAGCAGTAGCGCGGGGCAAGGAAATCGCTACAGCTAATTAATAGTAGCGCGTTCCGGAAACGCGCTGCTGATACAGTCCATAGTAGTAGCGCGTGTACAGACCGCGCTACTACTAACAATTAGCTGTAGCGCCTTATTGGTAGCGCGGCTACCCGCGCTGCTGATAGCCTCAAAACCCGTGCTACTACTAGGGTTTTCCCTAGTAGTGTAAGCTTGGGGATTCTCCGGTAGGCATCCCACCTTTCTTCATCAACAATTATCGGTTAGTATCAGTTGAGCCTAAGTTTTTGCTTCTTCACATGATCTGTGCCATTCTTAGAATTTCATTTTATTTTTCTTTGTTTGTTGTTTTAATAAAATACTTAGATCTGAAACTTTCAAATAAGAGAGAGTCCTCAAATAGCTACCCATTTACATAACTACTCACTTGATCTTCACTTATATCTTTTTGGAGTAGCTTGTCATATACTTGTGCTTCACTTATATCCTATGAGTAAATTGTTGAATGAATTGAATACATGAAGTTGAAATTATATGTTCATATCATGCCTAGTAGTAGCACATTGGGTTTAGAAAGTGAAATCTTTTGAAGCTTGACAATCACAATATTGGTTATACAAGCAATTCATGAATGATTAGTATAAGGAAGAGAACTTTCACATACAAATATATTATCTTGGACATCTTCTATGATTGTGAATACCCATTAATTATTTTCAAACTTGAGCAAATTAGTTGAAGTTGGACAAGGAAGACAACATAATGAGTTATGTTTGGGTATATTTGCATAGAAGTTATATTGTAATGGATCCTCCAACATGTGGTGTTTGCCTAGGATCTTTTGCTAGCCAAAAATTCGTACTGAGTAGAGATACTACTTGTGCATCCAAAAACCCTTAAATCCAGTTTCTTGCCATGAGTGTGCACCATACCTACCTATGTATTGGATAAGATCCTTCAAGTAAGTTGTCATCGGTGCATAAAGCAATAGAAATTGGTCCTAAATATATTTGATCTTTTATCGTAAGGAAAATTGAGCGTTGTACGAACTTGTGATGGCAAAGTAATAAAAGCGATGGACTGCATAATAAAGGTTGCTATCATAAGGGGTAATATAACGTGACGTTCCTTTGCATTAAGAGCTTGGGCATCCAAATAAAAAGCACATGACAACCTCTGCTTCCCTATGCGAAGGGCCTATCTTTTACTTTCCAGTATTTACTTTTATGCAAAGAGTCAATAGTATGCATTCTCATTTCAACCTCAATTATTCTCTAGTTGGCAAGCATCATGTGGTGAGGAAAGGTCTAGGCACATATGACCAGTCAAATATATTTGATCATGATTTATTATTGTTGACAATTATCTCTATGATAAATGAGTTGGGAGGCAAAATATTAAGCCCCTATCTTCCTCTGTGTTTGATGGATGCCATTTGTTCTAAGAATATGATTTGAGTACTAGCAATCATGGAAGACTTTATGATGACTGAGTATGTGGAGCTCTTCTTTAGACTCTGTTGAATAAGTTGAATTGCATTTGTTTGGTGACTAAGAATATAGGTTGTTGAGTTCCAAGAGAATTCATTGTTTGAAGCTTAACATGTGAATTGGTTGCTACTTTAACATGAGAAGTTTTATGAGAAAGGATAGTTGTTATGATGCTAGGAAAAGTGATTGAAATTATCACTGATCAAACTTATGCACTTTGCTAGCATTCACACTTCATAAATTATTTCTTTTATCATTTACCTACTCGAGGACGAGTAGGAATTAAGCTTGGGGATGCTGATACGTCTCCAACGTATCTATAATTTATGAAGTATTCATGCTGATATATTATCATTCTTAGATGTTTTACAATCATTTTATAGCAACTTTATATCATTTTTTGGGACTAACCTAATGACATAGTGCATAGTGCTAGTTGCTGTTTTTCCTTCTTTTTACATCGCAAAAAATCAATACCAAACGGAGTCCAAACGCAGCGAAACTTTTTGTAGATTTTTTTGGACCATAATACATCCAGTGGGCCAAAGAAGTGCCAGAGGGGAGCCCCCATAGGGGCACAACCCACCAGGGCGTGCCGGGGGGCCCAGGCACGCCGAGGTGGGTTATGCCCACCTCGGTGGCCTCCCGCATGGCCTCTTCGCCCTATAAATTCCCAAATATTTCAAAAACCCTCGAAGGAACCCTAGATCAGAAGTTCTGCCGCCGCAAGCCTTTGCAGCCACAAAAAAACCAATCTAGACCCCGTTCCGGCACTTTGCCGGAGGGGGAAATCATCACCGGTGGCCATCTTCATCATCCCGGCGGCCAACATGATGAGGAGGGAGTAGTCCACCCTCGGGGCTGAGGGTTTGTACCAGTAGCTATGTTTTTAATCTCTCTCTCTCTATCTCTCTCTCTCTCTCTTTCTCGTGTTCTTGAGATGGAACGATCTTGATGTATCACGGGCTTTGTTAATATAGTTGGACCATATGGTGTTTTCCCCTCTCTATCTTGGGGCACTCTTTGAGGTTCTTTGTGTTGGATTGAGTATTACGAATCTGAAATTATTTGTTGTTATTTTAGTACGAACTATGGGGTAGATCGATCGGAAAGAATAGCTCCGAGGTGGTTTCGTACCCTAGAATCAATTTCTTCTTATATTCTCCTCTAGATAGGAACTTTGGAGTGATTCTTCATCGCATTTTGAGGGATGGTTATATGATCCAATTAGATTAGCATTGTTGAGAGATTGCACTAGCGAAAGTACAGACCCTAGGCCTCATTTTCAAGCATTGCAATACCATTTGTGCTCCGTTTTATCATTTGCTACCTTGTTGTTTTTTATTGTTCCTATTACAAAAATCAATATCTACTATCATTACTACACTTGTATCACCATCTCTTCGCCGAACTAGTGCACCTATACAAATTACCATTGTATTTGGTGTGTTGGGGACACAAGAGACTCTTCGTTATTTGGTTGCGGGGCTGTTTGAGAGAGACCATCTTCATCCCACACCTCCCACAGATTGATAAACCTTAGGTCAACCACTTGTGGGAAAATTGCTACTGTCCTACAGAACTCTGTGCTTGTAGGCCCAATACGAGTCTACAAGAATAAAGTTGCGTAGTAGGCATCAGTGTGCATCATGTGGATGTTGTGTGGGCAAAGGAGGTCTTTGAAGTAAGGCAGATCCCACAAGCATGTCTTGTAAGTCTAGGCGTGTTCCAAATTATACCCCTTGAAATACCCTGGACGCTCTGGATCTTGCTCAAGAATGTTTAACTGATCCAGGGTCCTTGGCCTGTCAACACAGGTGGTGTAGAGTTTTTGACAACTCTACCTTTGATGAAGTTCTTCTTGTCATTCCTGAACTTATGGCGAGGATCCAGGAATTGTCTATGCAAGTCGAAGCAAGAAAACATGCGACCCGCCTGCAGCCAACAGAACTAAAGTGCTGCCTCGCATGTGGGGCACGGGAACCTTCCATGCACACACCAGCCAACGAATAGCGCATACACCGCAAGTCATGCATCGAGTACATGTACCAGACACTCATTATGAAGTTCTGTTTGCTAGCGGCATCGTATGTCTTGAAGCCATTATTATAAGCTTCTTGCAATTCATCCTTAAGCGGTTACATGTACACATTCATATTCTTGCCCGGATAGTTGGGCCCTGGAATTATCAACACCAGGAAAATGTTCTTTCTTTGCATAATCAGTCTAGGGGGGATTGAGTGGAATGACAAATACGGGCCAACAACTGTACCGGGTTGCCGTCAGACCAAACACATTGAACCCATCCGTGCTGATGGCTACTCGAGGATGTCTTGGATCTGCCTCTTTTGCTCATGTAATGTGTCGAGGCGCTTCCTCGCAGAACCATCCATTGTGTGTACCATCATAAGATTCCCATCTTCACCTAGTTCGATTCTTTTGCCCATTTTTTGCCATGTCATCTATCGGGCCGTCTCTTCGACCATGAAAAGACGTTGAAGTCTTGGTATGATTGGCATATACTGAAGAACAATAACGGGGATTTTAGTCTGCGTCTTCTCACCCATACCGTTGTCTACCACAATATACCTGGAAGACTTGCAAATGGGACAATAGTTCATGTCCGCATAATCAAGCCTAAATAAGGCACATCCTTTCTCACATGCATGTATCTTCTCATAGGGCATCTTAAGTGCACGGAGGATTTTGTCCGACTGGTACAGGTTTGCAGGCATTACATGGCCTTTGGGTAGAAAGCATCCAAATACAGTCATCATCGCATCGTAGCATTCTCTGCCCAAGTTGAATTGAGCCTTCAGAGCCATTACTTGTGAGATGGCATCCAGCTAACAAAGCTCAGTGTGCTCGTGGAGAGGAAGTTTTGAAGACTCCAACATTTCATTGAAGGCCTTTGCAGATTCCTCCATCTCACCATCCGAATCCCGAGCATCATCAAAGTCTTGCACCATGTCTTCCATCCCGGAACCATGCTCGTCGGTGCGACGACGAACCACCTCAGCTCTGGCACGCTGGGGAGACTCGCCATGAAATGTCCACACCATATAACCAGGCGTAAAACCACTCTTTTGCAGGTGTTTACCCATTCCATGCTCTGTCCTCTTGTGCCAATTGTCGCACCAGACACGGGGGCACCAGGTTTTTCACTGGCCATTTGCAAATGCGGCTCTCACAAAACCCTTGTTTTTTGGTAACCATTCATTGGTCATGTCTTTCTGACTAGTGTGAATGGTGTACATCCATGTACGATCACTCATCTTGCCTAGCTACTGGACACAAAAGAAATATATATAATTCAGCATGTGTATTTCATCAGTTAATCTAGTTTGTCAATTTTATTACGTCCATGCAGCCTACACGTTAATAGGTAACGATAGGTCCTAATCCCACCCGAGTATGTGTAGATTGAGTACGTTCTCCATGGTCTACCCCATTCCGAGAAAAAATTTCGGCAGCACCTCCCCGCTGTTCTCCAAATACACGTATCGGCAAAAAGCCGAGAGAATGTGCATCTGGAGAACAACAGGGAGGTGCTGCTGAAATTTTGTCTTGGAATGGGGTAGAGCAGGAGAACGTACCCAATCTACACATCCTCCGGCTATCCATGGAAATCGCTGGACAATCCAAATGAGAAACAGTGATAAATATGCAACTGAATGCATATTTATCAATGCAACCCTTTCGGATGGGAGACGCATACTGTTACGCAACTGTAGTTACCTAGCAAGTGTCATCGGCATGAAGGCCGAAACAGAGAAAATAATTAAGGGGGGAGGAGGAGATGTCATTTGTGCTCACCCACGAACGCAGGGGCAGAGCGTTGAACACCAGACCCTTGCAGGGATGAAACAACTACACATTTAAAACGAAAGATGAGTAAGATAGCATTATTGTTTTTGCCATCAACCTAACTAAATATTTACAATAGTATGCCACCAAAGTATATGTCATTCAGGGTTCCGTCGACATCGAGGCAACCATAACCTATATAGATGTCATTTAGGTTTTTGCCAACGCCAAGGCACCCCCTAACCTAAATAGCCATCATTTAGGGTTCCATCGATGCTGAGGAACCCGCTAACCCGCTCGTCCCTGGACGCCCTCAGGTATGGTGACGCACGGTCGACGGGTCAGCACTTGGACCGGGGGATTCTCGGCCTCCGCAACAATGTCGTGACTGGCGGGACCCACTGGCTCCACCATCTACACCCTCGGCGACCGGCGATCCTCGAGCCTCTGCCCTGACCCTCGACCCCTCGGCGACCAGCGACCCTCGACCCTGTTTTGGCAACTGGCGATCTTCAACCCGGTTCCGCTGGCGCCGACGCACCCCATCGGCGATCCTCGGCCCGGTTTTCCTTTTTCCTCTTCTTTTTCTCCTCTTCTCTTCTTCTTCTTCTTCTTCTAACTTTCTTTTTTTTTCAAAACTAAACCTAAACCTAAAATCAAACTAAACTAAATGTAAACCTAAAACTAAAACTAAAACAAAATCTAAACTAAACATAAACCTAAAACTAAAAAAATAGAAAAAGGAGGATGGGGAGATCACCACATCGGAGGGGGCGGCCCGGTGGAGAAGGTCTGGGGAGCGGCGCCGGCGCCGGGACGCGACAGGGCTGTAGGGCTCTAGGGCGGCGGGGTGGTGGGGCGGTGGCAGTGTCCGGGTGGGGGGGCTCTGGGGTGGAGCTGGCGACGGAGCTGCAGGGCTTTGGGGTGGCAGGTGGTGGGCGGCGGGGTGGTGTGGGCGGCAAGGCGCTGGGCGGCGGTGTTGGCGGCGTTGCGGGCGCGGGTGGGCGGACAGAGAGGGGAGAGAGAGAGGGGGTTACCGTTTATTTGGATGGGGCACGACCTTTGCCTTCTGCTAGCACACGGCAAAGAGGTTGGGGGTGGGCCGTAATAGCGCTACCCTAAAATGGACCCCACCCATCTCTTTTCCGTCTACTAGTGGAAGGCAAAGATTCTTTGTCGTTAGCTAGCAGACGACACAGAACTGGCTGATGGAAATTGCATCTTTGCCATCAACCAGTTCTTCACCGTCTGTTTTTTGTAAGCGGACGACAAATACCTTCTTTTCCATCAGCTAGCTGACGGCAAAGAACTGGGTGATGGGAAATTCTCTAATTCGTCGAGGATACCATCCTATCATACTACATCACAGCCATTTTGAAAGCATGTTGGCCCGCAAGGTAAATCATTATCAACTCCTAGCTAATTAAGCATGGCACGAGTAACTATAATCCCTAATTGTCCCCGCAAACATGTTTCATTCATATGGGCTGAATCAAGAACGATGAGCTAATCATATTTACAAAAACAAAATAGGTCGAGTTCGTACCAGCTTTTCTCCATCTCAATCATTTCATCAAATATCATCATTATTGCCTTTCACTTGCACGGCTGAATGGTGTGAACAATAATATTAGTGCACGTGCATTGGACTGAGCTGGAATCTGAAAACATTTATTCAAAGGAGAAGACAAGGTAATATGGGCTCTTTGTTTGATCAACAATAGTGCTTATGAGAGCCACTCAACATTTTCATTGTGGTCTTCTCCTTACGACCCAAAGAAATGAAAAGAATTTCAAAGAAACACACTGAAATATTTTTTGAGTTTTTGTTTTTCTGAAGAAAGTAAAACAAGAACGAGAAAAACTATTTACATGGGAAACCTCCCAACAAGCAAAAGAAGAACAAGAAATATTTTTGGGTTTTCTTTTTATACTACCACTAAATAAGATAGAAAGAAAAGATAAAAATAAGCAAGAACGTTTTTTTGGATTTTCTCCAAGTTTTTCAAACACACAAGAAGAAAGCAAGAAAAATAAACTAGCATGGATAATACGATGAAAAAGTATGAACACCGACAACTAAAATAAGTGTGTGAACATGAATGTAGTGTCGGTAAGAAATACGTACTCCCCAGTGCTTAGGCTTTTGGCCTAAGTTGGTCTATGGCCACAGCTGAAAATAACCCCTCCTCGATACTCCGGAGGGTCCCGAGAGTTCCACTGGTTGGCGAGCTCCTGTGGCTCCCACTGAAAAACAGACTCCTGATACGGGTCAGGAACTGGTGCTGGCTCAGGTGCTAGGGGTTGTGAAAGACGCCAAAATCTGTAGATGTCCTTGGGCATAATAGTGTACCTGCCTGAATAAATATCGAACAAAGAATGTGCAGGCAGAGCAATAGTCTCACAAGTATTCTGAGTAAATACTAAGTTGTAGAGGAGTCATTTGTCATCGTCTTTCCGAATAAAATCATGTGCAACCAAACTATTGTATTCCAAATATCTCGAGGGTAGAAACATCTCCTCCTCCTCATCATGCCTAATGGGTATCTCAAAGCGTCTAGGAAGCCGGGAGGCATAAATGGGGCCCTTCGTGTGGTCTGTGTTTAACCGCTAAGAAACAATGGCGCCCAAACTAAAAGTTCTATCACAATATAAAGCATGGCGCAAAATAGCAAGGTCAGGGGCACTAAGGCCTCCAGTCTCCCCCCGACCAATCAAGCATCTCCCAGCAAATAGTGAATAATAACGTAAAACAGGAAAATGTAAGCTAGCCACTCTCGCTTCCGACACCCCTCTCTCTTCCCCACAGTAGTCTTAGTAATAAAGTCCTGCACGTCTCTAGGACATGGTTCACAGACGCTGCCCTCATAAGGTAATTTGCAAATCTCACACAAATCATGAAGCATTATCTCCTTATGCTCATTATATAAATAAAACTCTACCGTGGGTGGTGACTTCCTAGAATAGAAGTGAAAATTTTGCATGAAGGTGTTAGTGAGTAGAAGGTATTTTTTACACTTATCTGGGAGGAAGGCAGTGAGGCCAGCATTCTCTGCCAGATAATAGAAATCGTTATAAATTCCGGTATCTCTCAAGAACACATTACTTGGCCACTCATACGGCCGAACCTCAGTAACGCGAGGAAGGTTGTACTTGGGCTTCTTCTTCTCCTCATTTTCATTTCCATTTGATTTCCGGCTTGAAGAGGCCTTTAACCATCTCTTCATCATTTCTTTCCTTTTCTCTGAAAACATTCTAATTTTTTTAGTGACTCCAAATAAAAGTGGACAAAACTCAACAAGATTGATAACAACAACTCCCACAAGTGCCTAGAGGCTATATCATTCATCAAAACTACTTTGGACCATATAAATTTGACATGCAAGCTCAAGAACAAGGTCACCACAACAGCAAAAAATTGCAATATATAAAGCACTAGAACAAAAACTATTGGAGTAGTCAAATACCGAAGAACAAATCCCTGAAATAGTGTTGGACATAGAGTTCCGAGAAAGGAGAACGAAAATGGCAGCAAAATGAGCAAGAACACGGGTTTGAGAAATGGTGGGATTTTTCTGGAGGAAGGCGAAGTGAATGGGTGCTAGAAAAAGTGAGGGGGACCCACAAGCCCTCTAGGCGTGCCCAGGGGGCACACCTGGTTGGCTTGTGGCCCACTAATGCTACCCCCTGGTGTGTTTTCAGTGCTAAAAATTCTCAAATATTCTTTAAAAAATGATACTAAATTTTGAGGGCATTTGGAGAACTTTTATTTTCAGGACATTTTTTTATTGCACGGATAATTTAGAAAAGAGAAAATAATAGTATTTTTTCTTTATTTATTCTAAATAGCAGAAAGTAAAAAGTGCGTTGTAGGGTGAAACCCTAGAGGGGATCTTTTCACACTTGGAGGGGGAAAAGGAGCAATAACACTCAAGAACACAAGGCACAAATCACTCAAACAAACCCAAATATCACATCCACTAGAGTAGCATACATGAGATCCACAAGATTACAAGATCAATCCAAGGAAACAAGCACTAGGTAAAGTTCTTCCCACTCCTAGAGGAGGTGAGGTCTTGATGATGATCTACTCCCTTGGGAGGTCTTGTAATCCACAAGGATTCTTCCCAAGAGGGGTCTTGATCTCCAAGAGGAGGGAATACAAGGAGCAAAGCTCACAATGTTTTATCTAATACTTTGCTAACCTTCCAAATGAGCTAGGTAAAGACTATAAAGGCCAGGGACGAAAATTGGAGAAAGAGGGGTACAAAGGACCAAAATGTCCCTAAAACGCGTAGCCACAGAGGAGGAGTCCGGGCACCCGGGGGAGAACCGGCCGGGCACCCGGACCGGTCAGGGGCCCCGGAGGGAGGAGGCCCGGGCACCCGGGGTCCTAGGCCCGGGCACCCGGACCGGTCAGGGGCTCCGGAGGGAGGAGGACCGGGCACCCGGGGTCCTAGGCCCGGGCACCCGGGGTGGCCGCCGATGGCTGGGGCGGTGCAGGCCGGGCACCCGGGGCCTTGGGGCCGGGCACCCGGGGTGGGCTGGGTGAGGCCCAAGTGGGGGGTCGGGCACCCGGGGCCGGCTGGGGCATAGCCCAGGAAGTGGCCGGGCACCCGGGGTGTCCAGGGAGTTCGGAACTCCCCTTGTCTTTGAGTCTGGGCACCCGGGGTCCCTCCGTCCGGGTACCCAGGGTGTCCAGGAGCTCCTCTCCTTCATTATTATCGACCTCTCCTTCCTTCTCTTGCTCCGTTGAATCTTGGTTCTCCATCCTTGCCTCCTCACAATGATCTCTGATGTACCTAAGGATGCATAGCGTATCTCTTTGAGGTAGAATCTCATTCTCATGTGAAATCGAACGAAACTCGGAGAGGAAAGAAGTGACCTCGTTCTCGATGTTGCGTGCATGTGCTCTTGTCATTGGTCCTCTTGGTGCTTGCGGTGGTGATGGAGTGTCGGTGCGAGTAGTCGAGGGATGCTCCGCATCATCTCCCCCCCCCCCCCGTTGGGAGAGATCCGTCGACAGATCGTGCTCTTCATCACCATGGTACTTGGCCAAGTCTTTGACGTTGAAGATGTCGCTTATGTTGTACTTGTCACGTGGTATGTCGACCTTGTAGGCATTGTCGTTGTAGCGTGCTAGCACCTTGAATGGTCCGTCGGCTCTCGGGAGTAGCTTGGACTTGTGTTCCTTGGGTAAGCGGTCCTTGCGGAGATGTATCCATACTTGATCACCCGGTTGGAACACCATCGGAGACTTGTTGATGTTGAGCTTGGAGGCGAGTCGTTGTACTTGGCGCTCGATCGTGGAACATGTTTCTTCATGCATCTGCTTGAGGTAGGTGGCCCTTGCACTAGCGTCCATGTTTGCTCGTTCTTAAAGCGGTAGAGGAAGAATGTCCAATGGCGACAAAGGGTTGAAGCCGTAGACAACCTCGAAGGGGGACTTACCGGTGGTAGAGTGTCTCGCGCGGTTGTTGGCGCACATGGCGATGGGAAGGCACTCCTCCCACTCCTTGATATTCTTCTTTATCAACACGCGTAGGAGAGTTGCAAGCGTCCGGTTGGTGATTTCCGTTTGGCCATCGGTTTGAGGATGATATGCCGTGGAGAAGAGTAGCTTGATTCCGAGCTTGGTGCATAGCGTCTTCCAAAAGTAGCTTAAGAACTTGACGTCTCGATTCGACACAATTGACTTTGGCACACCGTGCAACCTCAAGATTTCCCTACAAAAGAGATTGACAACATGTGAAGCATCGTCTATGTTATTCCATGGGATAAAATGAGCCATTTTAGAGAATCGTTCCACAACAACAAATACGGAGTCCTTGCCATTTTGAGTCCTAGGTAATCCAAGCACAAAATCCATGCTAATATCTTCCCAAGGTTGATGTGGAAATAGGTAAAGGCATATGTAAACCATGGGATTAAGATTGTGACTTAGATTTGCAACAAGTAGAGCACCGGTTGGTGAAGCAGGCGACATCGCGAAACATCTTGGGCCAAAAATAGTTCTTGGAGAGCGTGGCAAAAGTCTTGTCGCGTCCAAAGTGTCCCATGAGTCCACCTCCATGAGCCTCTTGCAAAAGTAACAAACGAAGAGAAGACTCGTGTCGGCGTTCTGGGAACGGGGGTCCCCAGACTTGCCTGCCTGCGGCCCACGGCATGGCTCCACTCGCGGCCCAGTGCGGCCCATCTTCGCCCACAAACAATCAAGACCCTCGCGAGGGGCCAAGCCTCGCGAGGCGGACGACACAAGACCTCCGCGGGGGTAGCCTCACCAGGCTGGTCGCCAGGGGCGGAGAGATGAAGGCAAGGTGAACCTCGCGAGGTTCCAATGACGTAAGCCATGACGACCAAGGCCAGGCGGGCGCCAGCGTGCAGTGTCCTCGTTTCCTCTTTGGTGCTAAGGAGACAAGTGCGGGCGAGGAGTACCGAGGCATCACGCAAAGGGTTTCCATATCGCTGCAACAAGACCAAGACCAGCAGGACGGCAGGACAGAGGTCACCGTGGAGCCCAAGACGGCGTCACCACCAGAGCCTTTGGCAGGCGAAGACCACCTTTAGTCAGGATAGCTTGTACTAGCTACCCCCCTTCGAATTGGCCATTGTGGCATCCCTTCCTGCTCAATATTTGGGGAGAGGACTAGGCCTCTATAAATAGGACTAGCCACCACAGTAGGAGAAAACAGATTTAGATCATCCTCACCCACACAAGTTCACCAAGCACAAGAACACCTCACCTCAGGAGGCTATTCTTCCCTTTGTACTGTTCATCCTCAGCCTAAGAGGCAATCCACCACACCACACTGGAATAGGGTATTACACCACAACGGTGGCCCGAACCAGTATAAATATCGTGTCTCTTGTGTTGCGAGTTCGTCGAGCTAGGCTTTGAGATCGCGGTGAGGCTGAGGGCATGATTAGGTAGGGGGAAATCTTCATGCGCACCCCGGTGTTCGAACCTAAGGGTTTTGCCGGAACACGAAATCCGACATTTGGCGCGACAGGTAGGGGTGCGCTGAAGCATTCCTTTCGTCGATCCGCGTCCTATCGCTTCATCACATCCATGGAGAACGCTCGCCGAGCTCGCGCTGAGCGCCGGGCCGCCCTCGCCGCCCGCATTGCTCAGACGACTCCCGTCGGCGGGCCTCCCCGTCGTTCTCCGTCACCTGCCGCCAACGCGGCCACTGGCCCGGCGGGAAACGAGCAGCAAGCGTCCTCGCTGCACCCCTCTGTGCGGCGGGACGGCCGCACCGCCACTCCGTCGCTGACCTCGGCTGGCTCGTCGTCTCACGCTCGTCGCGCTCCCACGGACGCGCAGGCCGCGTTCCGCATGGCGCGCGAACTCCTGCGCGACCGCCCCGCCGACGACCTCTACGAGAACTGGCTGGACCACATCGCCGAGCTCGTCAGTACCACAGGGGGCTCCCCTGCGGCATCCCTCTCGCTGCCTCGCCCTCCGCCAGTTGCGGGCGACGTGGCTCATGGAGCGCCACCTCCACCACCTCCACACCAAGACGGCGTCCTGGCGCCAAGGCGTGCGGCCCCCGGCGCGACCCGCCGCGTCGGGCGCCCGTGCGCGAAGAAAGAAGCTGCCAAGAAGTTCCTCGTCCATAAGAAAACGCTCCCGCGCTCCCAGCACCGCTATGACAAGACCGTGCGCGGCCTGTGGTGGCGGGGCGCGGACATCAAGGGCAGGCTCCACATCAGCAAAGGGTCCCTATGGCCATTGCGGGCTACCGCGCCTTCACTCTTGAGCTGCGTAGCGTCGCATGGCCGGGCAAGTTCAAGCCAGATGTGCCTCCAAGCTATGACGACACCCTCGACCCCGCAGAGTTCCTGCAGCTCTACGAGCGGAGCATTGAGGCGGCCAACAGCGACGAAAAAGTCATGGCAAACTGGTTCCCCATGGCTCTCAAGGATGGTGCCCGCTCATGGCTCCTGAACCTGCCTCCGGGCTCCATCTCCTCCTGGAATGAGTTGCGCGACAGCTTCGTCGCCAACTTCCAGGGCACTCGCGACCGCCCTCCGGCCACGGGTGACCTGCGCCGTGTGAAGCAGCAGCCATGGGAGACCCTCCAGAAGTACATCCAGCGCTTCAACAACGTTCGCCTCAAGATCCCCAAGGTGACGAACGCGGCCATCATCTCCGTGTTTTCCGATGGCGTCCGCGACGTCAAGATGAAGGAGGAGCTCGCCATCCACGAGGAGCTGTGCACATCCTTGGAGTTGTTCAACCTGGCGACCAAGTGCGCAAGGGCTGAGGAAGGGCGCCTTTCCTTCCTCGAGCTCCCAGCTGCCGACCTGGACGAGAAGAAAGCCAAGGCCAAGGACGTGAAGCGCAAGGGAGTGGTCGTACTCGCGGCGGAGCCAGACACGAAGTGCGGCCGGGACTAGCCCGAGTCATCCAAGAGCAGCCGGCCGTTCTGTGCCTTCCACAACGTTCACAGTCACAACACCAACGACTGTCAAGAGCTCAGGCCCATTCGAGATGGACGCCACGGTCGACGCCCCGAGCGCAACGACCGGGGCTACGGCCGAGGAGGAGGACGTGTCGGAGGAAGCTGGGACGACCGTGGCCCTCGCCAGGAGTGGCGTGACCGGCCTCGTGAGGACCGCTAGCAAGAACAGCCTCTTGAGGGTGCCTGGAGGGATCAGCCTCGCGAGGACCGCCCCCAAGGCAACGCTGGTCTTCCTCCGTTGCCGCCACCACCAAGAAGGAACGACGACCACCATCAGGACGAGGGGGCTGGGGGCTTCCCCAGGCTCTCATCGAGTCTTCAAGCAGTTTGCTCGCGAGGTGAACGCAGTCCTTCCCGGGCTCGAGGCCACACGCCCGCTTAGGTGGTCCAAGTGCGCCATCAACTTCAGTTCGACAGATCAGCTCAAGTGCGGGGCCACCACTGGCGCCCTCCTGATGCTTTGCTCACCCGTCATTTGCAACGTACAAGTCACCAAGACCCTCATCAACGGCGGCGCAGGGCTTAACGTCCTGTCCGTCGAGATGTTCGACAGCCTTCAAGTGCCCCACGATCAGCTTTAGCCTACCAAGCCCTTCTCAGGAGTGACCGACGGTTCCACCACGCCGATAGGGCAGATCCGCCTCCCTGCCACCTTCGGACAGCACGACAACTACCACACTAAGCTCATTTACTTCGACGTCACCCACATCCGTCTGCCATACAATGCCATCCTCGGGTATCCGGCCCTGGCCAAGTTCATGGCAGTGCAACACCATGGCTACAACATCCTCAAGATGCCAGGAAGTGGCGGGATCATCAGAGTACCCTGCGAAGAAAGAGATGCGGTGTGCTCCCTCGAGCGCACCTTCTAAGCAGCGTCAATCGAGGACCCCGACATCAATGCAGCACAATACCCTCCTGAGGTCGTCCCCAAGAAGAAGAAGCAGCTACTCCGCGCAGGGCCTCAGGAGAGCGGCGCTGCAAGTGGAGCCACGTCAGGATCGGCGCCCGCGCCTGGGACGCCTCCCTCCCTTGCATAGGAAGGCGCGTCCGGCGCCCTCCTCGTGCAGGGCTTGGGGGCTCTCTTTTGGAGGGCCTCCGACCTTGCCAACATCATGAGGGAGGCACTGGGGCACCACGTGGAGGCGTGCTTCGCAAAATGTTTCCCTCAGGAGGACACCAGACGAGGAGCGTCTGGCGCTCAGGAGTTCATTGCCAAGACCACTCAGGAACTGCAGGATGCAAGAGCCATGCATGGCGTCCGCCGCTCACCTGGCGCGGCTCCCCATCCTGGCGAGGATGGCGGGCTGCGCGTCTGCATCGACGTCCTAGGGCTCAACAGGGCCGCATCTCAGGAGCTCTCCTAGCCTTCGCGCGTGGGACGTTGCGAGGGCCCGCCTCACAACTATGTTCGCATGCCTTTTGGACTGCCGAGCATGGCGTCCACCTTCTAGCGCAACCTGCGGAGCATCCTGGCGTCTCAGGAGGCCAGTCACCACGCAGTCCTGGCGGGGATGGAGACGGTCCTCAAGGAACCACCTGGACCACTAGAGCCTCCCGAGTCTCAGGGCCCCGGTGGCTCGTGAGGAGCAACCCCTTCGTCACGCATCTTCAGCTGCCTCAACACCCCTTCGACAACAGAACCAGGTGACATCTTCTAAGTTTATTTAGCTGGGAGCGCCCCTTGGACTGCATCATTCCCAGGCCGCGTGGATCTATCCCTGCGGCGTATATCCCTTTCTATATCTTTAGCTTACCCTGCTGGGGGCGGCCCTCGGGCCGCATCATCCCCAAGCCGCTCGGGTCTGACCCAGCGGCGTGTATCGTTCTTGCACTTACCTAAGCTAGTTTGCTTCTCATGCATAACCTATCTATAATTATCACCTGCTTGATTGTCACCAACCACAGGAGCTGTTCACGCTGGCACGACGCTTGTGCTTGGGTCCGTCCCTACAATGTCGATAAATCTGAGCGGTCGAGCTCTGACCCATGGCACGCCCCGCGCGCGTCACCTCACGAGGCCCTCAGTGACTTCGGAGCGACCAGTGGCCGGCCGGCAATCATATTCCCAATCTGTGCCCCTACTCGTGCTGACTTGTACGAACCTCTCGAGGACAACCGCGGGCGGTACCGCGAGCTCCTTCTTCTCCCATGCGATTCGCTTGCGCGTTAAAAGGGGGCTACTGAGCATCGCGACTCAGGAGCTCCTACTGGCTCTCCAGCCCTCACCCCCTAGCCTTGACCACGGCATCGCGACCTGGCATACCAGCGACTGCTGAGCTCGCTCAAGGGCCGGGACCTGAGGACGTAGAGCACGAAGGAGAGCGTGGGGAGGAAGGGGAAGCACGCACGGGTCTAACCTAGCTGCGCCACGACCGCCGACGCACGGGTCTGGTGCAACGCAAGGAAACGACTCCAGACTGCTAAGTTTCGCGCTCGGACAAGCCAATCGCTATGACACGAGATTCTCACTTGCTGCAGCCCTGCCGTGGCAACGTCGCCTCCCTTTCTTACCTCTCGGTGGCCGCTTGCGCGCTAAAGGGGACCTCCTGAGCATCGCGTCTCAGGAGCTCTTATTGGACCTCTGGCCGCTCATCTCCTGACCTTGACCACGGCATCGCGACCTGGCATACCAGCGACGGCTGCGGCCTGCCTGGGGACCGGGACCTGTCAGCGTAGAGCAGCAAGCCGTCGCGAAGGTAGAAAGGGGAGACTGAGCCGAAGCAGGACACGCGCTCGCACAATTTCATAATAAGGATAATGTCAACAAAAGGCATTACAGGTTCTTTACACGCCCCCACGGGGTTCATTTCGATACCTCGCAGGGAACAAAAGAAAGGAAATTCAAGGAGCCCTATCTACACACGCCAGCGCAGCCGACACCATCATCAACAGTGGGCCATGGGAGCCTGGCGCCAACCCCATCTAGATCAGCGACGGCGGCGGCCGGACGCTGTGGCCTTGCTCCGGGCACGGCGAGAGCTCAGGGGCACATAGCTGTCGTCGCTCATCTCTGGAGTCTTGTAGGGCTCGGGAGAATCGCTGGACTCCAAAGCGGCGCCACTGCTGCTGGATGAGCCGCTGGCGAGGTGGGCGGCAGGCCCAGCTCCTGTCGCGGCACCATTCAGGCGGCCCTCTACGGGGCAGCATTCCAAGCGACGGCCTTCCTCGTCGAAGACCTTGAAGAATATGGTGGAGGTGCCGCCGTACCTGAAGTGAATGGCGAGGGTGCCTTCCGCGCGGCAAACCCGGGCAACCTCGCCCCAACCGCGGGTCATGAAGATCTTTCCCGGGGAGACGGCTTCCACTTCTGCTCCGGTCGCCGGGGCGTCGCAGTCGGCATGCTGCAGCCATAGCTCGAGGGGCCCCCTCGACGGCATCTCGACAGAGAAGAACTAGGGGAAGTGGATCTAGGTGCGCGGAGGCATCGCCGCCCATAGCACGAGTTCGTGCGAGGAGTCCACGGCGTGGGCCCCTGGGGCGACGGCGTGCGCCACCATGGCACGGCAACCATGGCCGCGGCGTGGGCGGCGCCGCTCGCCGCTACTTCCTCCTGAGCCCTCGGCTTGGGCGTATAAAGGCAACGGATACCCGGGAGGTGGCCGCTCGTACCAAGGCCTCGTCACCTCCTGCCTCACGACTACGTCACGACGGTGGACCGGCCTCTTCTTCGGCGGAAGTGGCCCGGGCTCATCGCGGGGAGTTTTTCCCTTCTCCGCGGTAGAGAATCTTCGGATCGGCGCCATGGTGTCGCTACTAGAAATGGAGTGAGAAGGAAGAAGAAGTGAGCGGAGCAGGAAGAGATGGGCGATGGGGGCTCTGCCCCCTCCCCATTTATAGCAGGAGAAGGCCAACCGTCGACCTCCACGATCACAGGTAATGATGGTTTTTCCTTGCATGCAGCAGGGACTCGTCAAGTAGGGCAGTTGCCGAGGCAGCGTGGGGAAGCGGAGACGCCAACGTCCAATCAATCGCCACGCGTTGACCAAGGCCGCAGGCTGTTGGGGCGCGCGACGCTCCGCACTTGCCCTTTGTCCTCACCTCGAAAGCAAGTCCGAGCGTGCCTTGGGCCCGGGGGCTACTGTCGGTGTTCTGGGAACGGGGGTCCCAAGACTTGCCTGCCTACGGCCCACGGCGTGGCTCCACTGGCGGCCCAGTGCGGCCCATCTTCACCAACAAACACTCAAGACCCTCGCGAGGCGGATGAGACAAGACCTCCTCGGGGGTAGCCTCACCAGGCTGGCTTGCGAGGGGCGAAGAGATCAAGGCAAGGCGAACATCGCGAGGTTCCAATGACGTAAGCCATGATGACCAAAGCCAGGCGGGCGCCAGGCGGGCGCCAGCGCGCGCAGTGTTCTCGTTTCCTCTTTGGTGCTAAGGAGACAAGCGCAGGCGAGGAGTACCGAGGCATCAGGCAAAGGTTTCCATATCGGTGCAACAAGACCAAGACTAGCAGGACGGCAGGACGGAGGTCACCATGGAGCCCAAGACGGCGTCACCACCAGAGCCTTTGGCAGGCGAAGACCACCTTTAGTCAGGATAGCTTGTACTAGCTGTCCCCCTAAGAATTGGCGTTGTGGCATCCCTTTCCGCTCAATATTTGGGGAGAGGACCAGGCCTCTATAAATAAGACTAGCCACCACAGTAGGAGAAAACAGATTTAGATCATCCTCACCCACACAAGTTCACCAAGCACAAGAACACCTCACCTCAGGAGGCTGTTCTTCCCTTTGTATTGTTCATCCTCAGCCCAAGAGGCAATCCACCACACCACACTGGAGTAGGGTATTACACCACAACGGTGGCCCGAACCAGTATAAATGTTGTGTCTCTTGTGTTGTGAGTTCGTCGAGCTAGGCTTTGAGATCGTGGTGAGGCTGAGGGCGTGATTAGGTAGGGTGAGATCTTCGTGCGCACCCCAGTGTTCGAATCTCAACGGTTTTGCCGGAACCCGAAATCCGACAACTCGGGAATGCATAGTTTGTTAGCTCTCATAAGATAACCATCTTTGATATAGTAACGTTCCCAAGAAGTATGCGTCACACACTTACCATACGGAATAGCAAAAGTCACATCATGCTCATACAAATCTTTGATATGATCAAATCCAACAACATTCAATTCAAGTTGAGTAAGTAACATGCATTTGCGGGAAAGGGCATCCGCCACAACATTCTCTTTGCCCTTAATGTACTTGATAACATAGGGGAAAGATTCAATAAATTCACTCCATTTAGCATGTCGTTTATTCAACTTGGTTTGACCCTTAAGGTACTTAAGTGTCTCATGACCGGTATGTATGACAAACTCATGCGGTCAAAGATAATGCTCCCAAACATGCAATACACGCACTAAAGCATACAATTCTCTGTTATATATGGGGTAATTGAGTTGAGCATCGGAGAGTCTTTCACTAAAATATGTAATAGCTCGTTTTTCTTGCATCAAAACTCCACCAATTCCATTACCACTAGCATCACAATGGACCTCAAAAGTTTTGTCAAAGTTAGGCAAAGCAAGAATCGGAGCATTAGTAAGCAAGGATTTGAGCTCATCAAAAGCGGTTGATTGCGAAGGTCCCCAAACAAAGGGTGCATTGTTCTTACTCAAGGCATGCAAAGGTGCGGCAATAGAGCTAAAATCTTTCACAAAGCGACGATAGAAACCCACAAGGCCAAGAAAACTACACACTTGTTGCAAATTAGTGGGTTGTGGCCAAGTTTTAATTGCTTCAATTTTAGACTCATCAACATGGAAACCCTTTGAGGAAACAACGAAACCCAAGAAAACTAAGTTTTAGAGGAGTCATTTGTCATCGTCTTTCTGAATAAAATCATGTGCTACCAAACTATTGTATTCCAAATATCTCGAGGGTAGCAACATCTCCTCCTCCTCATCATTATCATGCCTAATGGGTATCTCAAAGCGTCTAGCAAGGCGGGAGGAATAGATACCTCCAAAAATGGGGCCCTTCATGTGGTTTGTGTTTAACCGCCAAGAAACAATGGCGCCCAAACTAAAAGTTATATCACAATATAAAGCATGGCGCAAAATAGCAAGGTCAGGGGCACTAAGGCAAATGTAAGCTAGCCACTCTCGCTTCCGACACCCCTCTCTCTTCCCCCACAGTAGTCTCAGCAATAAAGTCCTCGACGTCTCTAGGACATGGTTCACTAATGCTGCCCTCATAAGGTAATTTGCAAACCTCACACAAATCATGAAGCATTATCTCCTTATGCTCATTATATAAATAAAACTCTACCGTGGGTGGTGACTTCCTAGAATAGAAGTGAAAATTTTGCATGAAGGTGTTAGTGAGTAGAAGGTATTGTTCACACTTATCTGGGAGGAAGGCAGTGAGGCCAACATCCTCTGTCAAATAATAGAAATCATTATAAATTCCGGTATCTCTCAAGAAAACATCACTTGGCCACTCATACAGCCGAACCTCAGTGACGCGAGGAAGGTTGTACTTGGGCTTCTTCTTCTCCTCATTTTCATTTCCATTTGATTTCCGGCTTGAAGAGGTCTTTAACCATCTCTTCATCATTTCTTTCCTTTTCTCTGAAAACATTCTGATTTTTTTAGTGACACCAAACAAAAGTGGACAAAACTCAACAAGATTGATAGCAACTACTCCCACAAGTGCCTAGAGGCTATATCATTCATCAAAACTACTTTGGACCATAGAAATTTGACATGCAAGCTCAAGAACAAGGTCACCACAGCAGCAAAAATTTGCAATATATAAAGCACTAGAACATAAACTATTGGAGGAGTCACATACCGAAGAACAAATCCCTGAAAGATTGTTGGAAACAGAGTTCCGAGAAAGGAGATCGCCAATGACAGCAAAATGAGCAAGAACACGAGTTTGAGCAATGGTTGGATTTTTCTGGAGGAACATGAAGTGAATGATGTAGGATTTTGTGTTTCGGCAAAACCCTTGAGGTCCCTACCTAATCACGCCCTCAGCCTCACCGCGATCTCAAGGCCTAGCTCAACAGACCCGCAACAGAAGAGACACGAGATTTATACTGGTTCGGGCCACCGTTGTGGTGTAATACCCTACTCCAGTGTGGTGTGGTGGATTGCCTCTTGGGCTGAGGATGAAAAGTACAAAGGGAAGAACAGCCTCCTGTTGAGAGGTGTTCTTGTGCTTTGTGAACTTGTGTTGGTGAGGATGATCTCAATCCCTCTCTTCGCTGAGTCCCTCCTACTGTGGTGGCTAGTCCTATTTATAGAGGCCCTGGTCCTCTCCCCAAATATTGAGCGGGAAGGGAGCCAACAATGACCAAATTCGAAGGGAGACAACTAGTACAAGTTATCCTGACTAAAGGTGGTCTTCGCCTGCCAAAGGCTCTGGTGGTGACGCTGTCTTGGGCTCCACGGTGACCTCCGTCCTGCCGTCCAACTGGTCTTGGTCTCGTTCCACTGATATGGAAACCTTTGCCTGATGCCTCGGGACTCCTCGCCTGCGCTTGCCCCTTTAGCACCAAAGAGGAAATGAGGACACTGCACGCTGGCGCCCGCCTGGCTCCAGTCGTCATGGCTTGTGTCACAGGAACCTCGCGAGGTGTCCCTTTCCTTGATCTGTCCGCCCCTCGCGAGCCAGCCAGGTGAGGCCACTCCCGAGGAGGTCTTGTGTCGTCCGCCTCGCGAGGCTTTGCCTCTCGCGAGGGTCTTGAGTGTTTGCTGGTGAGGATGGGCCATACAGGGCCGCCGCTGGAGCCACGCCATGGGCCGCAGGCACGCAAGTCTGGGGACCCCCGTTCCCAGGACGCCGACAGTAGCCCCCGGGCACAAGGCGCGCTCGGACTTGGCTTCAAGGCGAAGCCAAGGGGCAAGTGCGATGTGCCACGGGCACCAACAGACTGCGGCCTCGGTCGACGCATGGCGATTGATTGGACGTGGGCGTCTCCGCTTCCCCACGCTACCTCGGCAACTACCTGACTGACAAGAGGATGGTGCGGGCTACGCTTGCCTTCAGTGCTTTCCTTCACCTTGCTCCAGATCCCCTTTCTCGCTCCTTGCTTCCGATATCTCCAGATCTGCTTCAGTCCCCTTCCGAGCTTCGGACTAGTGGCGCCCCGAAAGGCCAAGGTTGTTGCACCGCCTTTTTGGTATGAGCCGGCTCTAGACACGCCCAACGTCTCAGAGAAGAACCTTGCCGCCACGCGCCTGCTGACGGCGGGGGAGAGCAACGAGAAGGGGAAGACCGAGCTCCGGGCTGGCTCCGCCGAGCCGGAGGCTTCGAATAGCACCTTCTACCCCTTCTTTACGAGCAGCTTCATCGCGGGCCTGGTCCCCCTTTCTCTGACTTCTTCTACGCCATCCTCCGCCATTATAGGTTACAGGCCCTTCTCCCCCATCCCAACTCCATTCTTCTCTTGTCGACCTTCGCTTTCTACTGTGAGGCGTATGTTGGCGTAATGCCGTCCATGGCTCTGCTGCGCCACTTCTTCTTCTTCCGCATCAACGATGGTTGTACCTCCGGGTGTGCCAACTTCATCGCGGCCAGCAAGGCCAACGCGATCTCGAAGACTGGGAAGAAGGCCGATGGCTTCAGGAGCAAGTGGGTCATGATGGATGCCAAGTGCGTCCATCCACGCTTGAGGCTGCCGACGGAGATGCCCCAGTCTGACGAAGGGTGGTCTCGCGCGAAGCTTACTGATGACCGCGCGACGCTGGTGCTGGAGAAGATGGACGCTGACCTGAAGCTAGGCAACGTGAAGGCGGCGAAGCTGACGGGGGCCATGCTCCTGAGGGAGTTCCTGATGCTGTGGGTGGCTCCGCTCCAAGCGCGCTCGCGCCCCTTGTGGATGCTTGGGGGCGAAGAAGACAAGCTTCGCCTGAGTCCGGGAGCCGTGTCTGACGAGGAGCTGGCTGTAGCTCTCCACCTCTTGGTCAGGGACGACCGAGAGTATCCGCCGAGCGCCATCGTTCCCTTGTTCCGTTGCAAGTACGGGGCGTAGGTTGCGGCCGCCATGGCCACTTTTTACGAGCGCGGCCTGGTGCCGCTGGCGCCCCTTGTGGTCCCAGAGGCGACGGACTCCCGCAAGGAGGAGGAGGAGGAAGATGAAGAGCGCGACTCAGAGGCGACCCCCGAGGGGATGGGGGAGACATCCCGCTTGCGCAAGGCCGACATCCTCCGCACCCTGCCTGACGACGACGACGAGGCCGATGTCCTCCAGAGGGGGAAGCTGCCCGTGATCCTGATGAGGGGCAGGTCGGCGTTGATTTCCCGAGATGACGCTCCCGCTCTGACTCTGCCTGGGGCTGCTTCTGGTCCATCCGCTTCCCCTCCTTCCACTCTTGGCGCCCGTGCGTCTGCGCCTCAGGTTGCGAGGCTCTCCGGCTTCAAGCTTACGAAGTGGAGGGACTACGCTGCGGTAGACCAGTAAGTGCTCTTGTCCTGTTTTGTTCTTGCTTATGCCGCTGATCCTTGACGCTACTCCGTTGTGCAATTAGGCCGATGCCCGCGGCGAAGAAGAGGAGGGAGAAAGTGGTGGTGCTTCCCGGGACCAATTTGCCTGCTGCGGCTACGTCTCCCTCCGTGGAGAAGGGCAGCGTCGGCGCCCACGCCTGTCTAGCTCGATGATCCTCGCTAGGCCCGGCGGAGCATCCTCGGGAGGAGTCAGCCCCCGTGGCCCCGCTGGCTCCGGAGGCACCGGTGTCCGGCTCGGCTGCTGAGGTCCCCAAAGCTCAGGAGCCTCCGGTCTCCTAGGCTATGGTAACGATGCCGCCTCCTCCTCCTCCTCCTGCTGCACCGCTGGCTCCAGGTCCTTCCGCCTCCCATGACGTCTTGGAGCGCGCTCTTTCTAAGATGACCTGGCTGCGAGAAGATCTTCAGGGCGCCGACCCCCACCTGGTAGCTGGGCGCCTGGAGCTGGTCTCTGGTTGGCTTCATTCCGACGTGTCCATTCGGGCAACGCTGAGCCAGGCCGCGGCAACCTCCGAGAAGGAGAAGCAGGCCGCCGCCCAGGCAGCGGCCGCTCGCGAGGCGGAGCTGAAGGATGTCGAGGCCGCCCAGGATCGCTGCCGGGTGCTGGAGGCCGAGCTGAAGACCCTGCGCAATGAGCGTGCGAAAGAAGCCCGCAGCCGCAAGGCGGAGGAGGAGAAGATGAAGGCCCGGCAGGACGCCATCAAGGGTCACGGTGCCGAGCTGGAGGAGTTGGCGAAAGCGCAGGCCGCGGAACGCAACCGGCGGAAGAAGCTGGAGCAGAAGGTGGATGCAGAGAAGGCTGATCTTGACGCCAAGTTGAAGGTCCTGGCTGAGGAACGCGAGGCCTTCAAACTCCTCAAGGTGAGGTCTCGGACGGCGCTGCAGTCGCTCTACGAGAAGGGCTTGGAGGAGCCGCTGGCCGCCAGCAACGAGGGCCCCGCCCAGCTGCTTCCTTATCTGCTTGATGCGCTTGTGGACGTCGTGAGCGGTATCGGCCCCATGGCAGAGGGGGAAGCCCACATTCTTTCCTCAGCCGCGTTGATGCGCGTCTTCATCCACCTCTATCTTCGCGATCTCGCTGCCCGCCTTGACGAGCTGCTGGAGCCTGTGGACGACGAGCACTGCGCGGCCGCCGCCGCAGCCATGAAGAGCCAGGTGGAGGCCCTGCTGGAGAAGTTCCGCGCCTTCGCTCCCGCGCCTTTGACCAGTGGTGCTACTGATCCTGCCACTCCGGCAGGCGGTGCAGGTGAAGGCGATGCCACCAAGGAAGGAGCATCCCTTGCGGGCGACGGCGGTGTCTAGGGATGACTTGCTTGCGACTCTTTTCCTGTTTGAACTCCTGCAACATGTACCGTGCCTCGTGAGGGCGTTTAAACTTGCGTTTGGTATTGGAGAACAATATGTCTTGTAATATTTGCTTTGAGAATTTGCGATTTCTTTCCCATTTGCTTTACGTTCTACGTCGACAGAGCCCGAGCCCGCGCATACCTCAGCCACCGTTGGGTCGTCCGGATCACCAGGACGAGACCAAGGAGTGAGGGGCTACGTGGCCAGTTAGGCTCCTGAGTCGCGATGCTCAGGAGTCCCCCTTGACGTGCAAACAGCTCACGGGAAGGAGATGCAGGGGTAGGTCTAGTGTTCTACGTCGGCAGGGCCCGACCCCGTGCATACCTCAACCGCCATTGGGTCATCTGGATCACCAGGACGAGACCAAGGAGTGAGGGGCTACGTGGCCAGTTAGGCTCCTGAGTCGCGATGCTCAGGAGTCCCCCTTGATGCTCAAACGAGCTTCCTACCTTCGCCCTCACCGAGGCTCGGCTCGGGAGGGGCGTGTGACGACCAGATCCGGGGGACCTGGATGGGTGGCGTACGCTCGGGAGTGACCCGAGCGCAGCCCCTGTGCCCAGCCCCCTCGCGCGACTCTCCCGAGGGGAGGTGTTGTGATGAGGCCAGACACTGAGTTCAAGGGCTCGCTGAGGTTGATATGGCCATGAGGCCGCCCTCAGTTGTTTATCACCAGCGCGGAGCATAGCGCTTCCGCACTTGCACGGGCATAGCCGCTCCTCGGCAGTGTCGACGGCCAGCGCGGATCATGGTGCTTCCACTGGTACGTGGGAGGGGACTCCCTACTGCGGAGAGCCCCCGGGGCATGTACAGCCCCGCCCTGACACGTGGCTTGCATGGCAGGGCTAGACGAGGTGTGTCTGGGCACTCATGAGGCAGCGCGGGACTCACAAGGCCCTACCTCAAGGTGGGTTGCGCCTGGTCTTGGCTCTTGATGGTTGTGGTGGTCCTGCGAGATGGTTAGACAACCTGCGCCGAACGAATCTCCTGAGGCTATCGCATGAGAAGGCCAAGCACCAACGACCCCAGGAGGTGACGTTAACGGGGCCGGCCCACCATACAGAGCTCAGCCGTTGGATTTATCGATGCTTCAGGGACAGGCCCGAGCACAGACGCCGTGCCTAGCCTCCTTATGCAAAGGATCCTGAAGAAAGACGCTTGGCGTGCGGCTCCCATGGTTGGTGACAATCAAGCAGGTGATAACCATAGACAGATTATGCATGGAAAGCGGACAGGATTAGGTAAACGCAAGAACGATACATGCCACTGGGCTGGACCCGAGTGGCTTAGGGATGGTGCGGCCCGAGGGGCGCCACCAGCAGAGTAAGCCAAAGAACCAAAAGGATACATGCCACAGGGACAGACCCACGCGGCCTGGGAATGATGCAGCCCGAGGGGCGCTCCCAGCTAAATAAACTTGGAAAATGTCACCTGGTTCTGTTGTTGAAGGAATCTTGGGGCAGCTGAAGACGCGTGGTGAAGGGGTTGCTCCTCACAAGCCACCGGGACCCCAAGCCTCGGGAGGCTCTGGGGGTGTAGGCGGTTCCTTGAGGACCACCTCCACCTCCGTCAGGACTGCGTGATGCCTGGCCTCCTGAGCCGCCAGGATGCTCTGCAGGTTGCACTGGAAGGCGGACGCCACGCTCGGCAGGCCAAACGGCATGCAAACGTAGCTGGGAGGTGGGCCCTCGCAATGTCCCACGTGCGAAGGCCAAAAAATCTCCTGAGATGCGGCCCCGTTGAGCCCTGGGATGTCGACGCAGACGCGCAGCCCGCCATCCTCGCGTGGATGGGGTGCCACACCAGGTGAGCGGCGATCGCCGCGCATGGCTCTTGCATCTTGTAGTTCCTGAGTGGTCTTGGCAATGAACTCCTGAGCGCTGGGCGCTCCTCGCCTCGTGTCGTCCTGAGGGAAACTTGCTGCAAAGCACGCCTCCATGTGGTGCCCGAGCGCCTCCCTCGTGATGTTGGCTAGGTCTGAGGCCCTCTAGAAGAGAGCCCCCGAGCCCTGCCCGAGGAGGGCGCCGGGCGCGCCTTCCTATTGGAGGGACGGAGGCGCCCCAGGCGCGGGCGTCGATCCTGACGTGGCTCCACTTGAGGCGCCGCTCCCCTGAGGCCCTGTGCGGAGTAGTTGCTTCTTCTTCTTGGGGACGACCTCAGGAGGGTACTGCGCTGCATTATTGTCGGGGTCTTCGATTGATGTAGCTTGGAAGGCGCGCTCGAGGGAGCACACCACATCTCTTTCTTCGCAGGGGACTGTGATGATCCCGCCGCTCCCTGGCATCTTGAGGACGTTGTAGCCGTGGTGTGTCACTGCCATGAACTTGGCCAGGGTCGGATACCCGAGGATGGCGTTGTACGGCAGACGGATGTGGGTGACGTCGAAGTCGATGAGCTCGGTGCGGTAGTTGTCGCGCTGTCTGAAGGTGACAAGGAGGCGGACCTGCCCTATCGGGGTGGTGGAGCCGTCGGTCACTCATGAGAAAGGCTTGGTAGGCTGAAGCTGGTCATATGGCACTTGAAGGCTGTCGAACATCTCGACGGACAGGACATTAAGCCCTTCACCGCCGTCGATGTGGGTCTTGGTGACTTGCACGTTGCTAATGACGGGTGAGCAAAGCATCGGGAGGGTGCCACCGGTGGCCACGCACTTGAGTTGGTCTACTGAGCTGAAAGTGATTGCGCACTTGGACCACCTGAGCAGGCGAGTGGCCTCGAGCCTGGGGAGGACTGCGTTCACCTCGCGAGCAAACTGCTTGAAGACGCGCTGAGAGGCTGGGGCCTGAGCTCCGCCCAAGATGCAGGCGATCGCGCGCGGCTCTTGGAAGCCCCCAGCCCCCTCATCCTGATGCTGGTTGTCGTTCCTTCTTGGAGGTGGCGGCAGCGGAGGAAGTGTAGTGTTGCCCTGGGGGCGGTCCTCGCGAGGTTGATCCCTCCATGCGCCCTCACGAGGCTGGTCCTGCCAGCAATCTTTGCGAGGCCGGTCGCGCCACTCCTAGCGTGGGCCACGATCTTCCAACCGTCCTCCGCCACGTCCTCCTCCTCGGCCGTAGCCCCTGTCGCTGCACTTGGGGCGTCGACCGAGGCGTCCGTCTCGAATGGCCATGTGCTCTTGACAGTCATTAGTGTTGTGGCTGTGGATGTTGTGGAAGGCGCAGAACGGGCGGCTGCTCTGGGACGACTCGGGAATGTCCCGGCCGCGCTTCGTGTCTAGCTTCGCCGCGAGCATGACTATTCCCTTGCGCTTCACGTCCTTGGCCTTGGCCTTCTTCTCCTCGGGGGTCAGCAGCTGGTAGCTTGAGGAGGGAAAGGCGCCCTTCCTCAGCTCTTGCGCACTTGGTCGCCAGGTTGAACAGCTCCAAGGTCATGCACAGCTCCTCGTGAATGGCGAGCTCCTCCTTCATCTTGACATCGCGGTCGCCATTAGAAAACGCGGAGATGATGGCCTCGTCCGTCACCTTGGGGATCTTGAGGCGAACGTTGTTGAAGCGCTGGATGTTTTTCTGCAGGGCTTCTCCTGGCTGCTGCTTGATGCGGCGCAGGTCACCCGCGGCTGGAGGGCGGTCGGGAGTGCCCTGGAAGTTGGCGACGAACCGGTCGCGCATCTCGTTCCAGGAGGAGATGGAGCCCGGGGGCAGCTTCAGGAGCCACGAGCGAGTGCCATCCTTGAGAGCCATGGGGAACCAGTTCGCCATGACTTTTTTGTCGCTGTTGGCCGCCTTGATGCTCAGCTCGTAGAGCTGCAGGAAGTCCGCAGGGTCGGGGGTGCCGTCGTAGCGAGGAGGCAGGTCTGGCTTGAACTTGCCTGGCCAGGCGACGCTACGCAGCTCGGGAGTGAAGGAGTGGGAGCCTACGGTGGCCACCGGGACCCTTTGCTGATGCGGAGCCTGCCCTTGATGCCCGCGCACCGCCGCTGCAGGCGGCGCACGGTCTTGGCAGCTTCTTGGCAGTGGTGCTGGGAGCGTGGGCGCGTTCTCTTGCGGCCGGGGAACTTCTTGGCAGCTTCCTTCTTCTCGTGCGGGCTCCCGGCGCGGTGGGTCATGCCGAGGGGCCGCACGCCTTGGCGCCAGGATACCGTCTTGGTGCAGAGGTGGTGGAGGCGCTACATGAGCCACGTCGCCCGCAACTGGCAGAGGGCGAGGCAGCGAGAGGGATGGCGCAGGGGAGCCCCCTGCGGCACTGACGAGCTCGGCGATGCGGTCCAACCAATCCTCGTAGAGGTCGTCGACGGGGCGGTAGCACAGGAGCTCGCGTGCCATGAGCAGCGCAGCCTCCGCGTCCGTTGGAGCACGACGAGCGTGAGACGACGAGCCGGCCGGGGTCATCGACGTAGGGGTGATGCGGCCGTCCCGCCGCACCGAGGGGTGCAGCGAGGATGCTTGCGGCTCGTTTCCCGCCGGGCCGATGGCGGCGTTGGCGGCAGGCGACGGGGAACGACGGGGAGGCCCGCCGACAGGAGCGGTCTGAGCAACGCGGGCGGCGCGGGCTCGATGAGCATCCGCCATGGATGCGACCAAGCGACGGAACGGAGATAGATGGAAGGAAAGATTCGGCGCACCCCTACCTGGCGCGCCAAATGTCGGATTTCTGGTTCTGGCAAAACCCATGAGGTTCGAAGACTGGGGTGCGCACGAAGATCTCCCCCGACCTAAATCACGCCCTCAGCCTCACCGCGATCTCAAGGCCTAGCTCAACGAACCCGCAACACAAGAGACACGAGATTTATACTGGTTTGGGCCACCATTGTGGTGTAATACCCTACTCCAGTGTGGTGTGGTGGATTGCCTCTTGGGCTGAGGATAAACAGTACAAAGGGAAGAACCGCCTCCTGAGGAGAGGTGTTCTTGTGCTTGGTGAACTTGTGTGGGAGAGGATGATCTCAATCCCTCTCTTCACTGAGTCCCTCCTACTGTGGTGGCTAGTCCTATTTATAGAGGCCCTGGTCCTCTCCCCAAATATTGAGCGGGAAGGGAGCCAACAATGGCCAAATTCGAAGGGAGAAAACTAGTACAAGTTATCCTGACTAAAGGTGCTCTTCGCCTGCCAAAGGCTCTGGTGGTGACGCCGTCTTGGGCTCCACGGTGACCTCCGTCCTTCCATCCTGCTGGTCTTGGTCTCGTTGCACCGATATGGAAACCTTTGCCTGATGCCTCGGGACTCCTCGCCTGCGCTTGCCCCTTTACCACCAAAGAGGAAACGAGGACACTGCGCGCGCTGGCGCCTGCCTGGCTCCAGTCGTCATGGCTTGCGTCACAGGAACCTCGCGAGGTGTCCCTTGCTTTGCTCTCTCCGCCCCTCGCAAGCCAGCCTGGTGAGGCCGCTCCCGAGGAGGTCTTGTGTCGTCCGCCTCGTGAGGCTTGGCCCCTCGCGAGGGTCTTGAGTGTTTGCTGGTGACGATGGGTCGTACAGGGCCGCCGGTGGAGCAACGCCGTGGGCCGCAGGCAGGCAAGTCTGGGGACCCCCGTTCCCAGGACGCCGAGAGTAGCCCCCGGGCACAAGGCGCGCTCGGACTTGGCTTCGAGGCGAAGCCAAGGGGCAAGTGCGGAGCGCCGCGGGCCCCAACAGCCTGCAGCCTTGGTCGACGCATGGCGATTGATTGGACGTGGGTGTCTTCGCTTCCCCATGCTGCCTCGGCGACTGCCCGACTGACAAGAGGCTGGTGTGGGCTACGCTTGCCTTCATTGCTTTCCTTCGCCTTGCTCCAGATCCCCTTTCTTGCTCCTTGCTTCTGAAATCTCTAGATCTGCTTCAATTCCCTTCCAAGCTTCCGACCAATGGCACCCCGAAAGGCCAAGGTTGCTGCGCCGCCTGCTTGGTACGAGCCGGCTCTAGACACGCCCAACGTCTCGGAGAAGAACCACGCCGCCACGCGCCTACTGACGGCGGGGGAGAGCAACGAGAAGGGGAAGACCGAGCTCCAGGCTGGCTCCGCCAAGCCGGAGGCTTCGAATAGCACCTTCTACCCCTTCTTTATGAGCAGTGTCCTCACGGGACTGGTTCCCCCTTTCTCTGACTTCTTCTACGCCATCCTCCGCCATTACAGGTTACAGGCCCTTCACCTCCATCCCAACTCCATTCTTCTCTTGTCAATCTTCGCTTTCTACTGTCAGGCGTATGTCGGCGTGATGTCGTCTGTGCCTCTACTGTGCCACTTCTTCTTCCTCCGCATCAACGATGGTCGTACCTCCGGGTGCGCCAATTTCATCGCGGCCGGCAAGGCCAACGTGATCTCGAAGGCTGGAAAGAAGGCCGATGGCTTCAGGAGCAAGTGGGTCATGATGGATGCCAAGTGCGTCCATCCACGCTTGAGGCTGCCGATGGAGATGAACCAGTCTGACGAGGGATGGTCTCGCGTGAAGCTTACTGATGACCGGGCGATGCCGGTGCTGGAGAAGATGCACGCCGACCTGAAGCCGGGCAACGCGAAGGCGGCGAAGCTGACGGGGGCCATGCTCCTGAGGGAGTACCTGATGCTGCGGGTGGCTCCGCTCCAGGCACGCTCGCGCCCCTTGTGGACTCTTGGGGCGAAGAAGACAAGCTTCGCCTGAGTCTAGGAGCCTTGTCTGACGAGGAGCTGGCTATAGCTCTCCGCCTCTTGGTCGGGGACGACCAAGAGTATCCGCCGAGCGCCATCGTTCCCTTGTTCCATCGCAAGGACGGGGCGCAGGTTGCGGCAGCCATGCCCACCTTTGACGAGCGCGGCCTGATGCCTGTGGCACCCCGGCTCAAAGCGACCGGTTTACCATGCATTGCCAGCCCAGAGACCATGTCTCCTAGCAACACACAACATCTTGGTACAGAAAACAACCGCTTTATTGATGCTAGCGGACCAGAGTTTATATTACAACGGAGTCGAGGCCAAGCGGCACACACGGTGCGACTGAACAATATGTACATTATTTAGTGAACATAAAGGGGCCTCGATCATAACAACTATGCGACAGCAGAACAACGTCGTAGCGGAAACTCCATAGCAAAGGGACACCGATGTGGACACGATATAGACTCGAGCAGCGCTCCTTTCCAACGAGACTTTCTTGAAATCTGGCATGACACGCCAGGTCAGTACATTGAATGTACTTGCAAGCTCACAACAGGCATAATCATAATGACAAACAATACCATGATAATTAACCAATTAATAATGCAATAAGGTTTCAACATGCCGTGATCATGCTCTTGTGATAAACGTCCCTCAGGACCGACTTACCAACCATGATCGTTCTCGGATCACACACAAACCACCATCGTGGTCTTGACATGGGTGGCTCGTGCTCCTTACGGCGATCACAACCACGACCAATGTTGTGTCTCGAACATCTCGATGGCCTTTCCGCCATCATTAACAGTGCAAAGTTCATAACTTAGTGTGCAAAATTTATTAAACGTTGACCCATGGTGGGACATACTATGAGCGTGTCCATGACCGTGGACTCGGCTATCGATAGATTATACACTTTGCAGAGGTAGCACACTGTACCCACACCACGGAACCCATGGCCTCGCACTCCCATTCGGGTGGACCAACGACATTCCGACGACACCCTTCCATTGCCATGACACTCTCCCGGCCACTCGGACACAATCCCTACTAGGCTAGTCCTGGGTGGCCCCGTGTCTACCAAAGACACAACGACCACCGTCGTGGCTAAAATGATCCCAGAAGGAGACCCCGTACCATAATCTCAACAACGGGCACACAAGGTTATGTCTGCTTACCGGGCTAGGGTAAGCAAGCCCATAACCTTCCCTAGTTGGAGGCACCGACCAGAGGCATGACAACGGATCGAATCAAGGCCTCCCATAAGGCAAATGTGGTTGCACTGGGAAAAACTCGATCCAGTGGCACCATGACCCGGCCAATGATATGTTCAAGTTGAGTTATATTCAGGTTCAACTTAAAGTAAAAATTACCGGTGTCATAGTATGCCATGAAATGCAACTTAACCTATGCATCACATATTAATGGAAATGACTGAGTAAAGCATATTCACACTAAGCATAATCATCAACAACTTATGCCACTTTTCTGGTTAGGAAAAACCTTACTTTAACCAGAATATTTTCTAGCAAATATTTATTATTTTACTCATGCAAGAAAATAACTTTAAGTAATTACTCATTTGTATCACAATATTATTCTTTCATCATCACAAATGAATCCTAGATTCTTTACCAGCTAAGTTAGTTTCAAACATTCTGTAAATCAAGCATATTAACTGAAACAAGCACTTAACAGAATAAATATAACATAATAATTATTTAAATGCATAGATTAAACTTTTCATTCAGGTAAGAAAATCATAATATTGAAATGGCACCATGAAAATGTTGCTGTGGCTTGCCTTAGTGCAGATGAGGTTCACAATCCTTCTGGTGATCCTCAAGACAAGCCTCACCCTCTGAAAATAATTTTAAACATAAGAAGAAAATATCAACAACCCTTCTGAAAATCACCAGAAAATCTAGGCAGCACAGAAAAATCTCATCTTTGGTGAGCTGCTAGATTTCTTTGCAAAGAACAGAATGCAAAAAGAATCAATTCATTTGGACTTATGGTTGAAGAGTTATAGCTGTTTGAAGCTCTCTGTAATTAAATGAATTTGAATTTAAATAAGACAGGCTAGGGGGGTGATGTCGAAGGCGTAAAGCCTCACGGCACCACCACTCGTACCGCTTCGCGCGCGTACAGAGTGGCTGACTAGCGGGCCCCGCTAGTCAGGCGAGGGGGAGAGGGAGGAGGTAACAGAGGGGGTTGTGGCTTCGTCGGAGCTCTTGCCGGCGACGAGGGCTCCTTAGCCCAAACGAGAGGGAGGGATCGAGAGAGGGGATGGAGGCGCACCTTCCCGTACCCGTAGGATAGCTAGGGGTGGTCGAACGACGTCAGAATCGACCTCGCAAGTGGAGGCAGAGAGCTGTGGCCGCCGGAGATGAGGAAGATGGCGAGCAGAGGCAACTCCAGGGGCTCCAAGTGGACGAGACGGCTTCACCGGAGAGAGGTGGAGGCTCTGGAAGGGTCGCCCTGGCTTGGGAGGGGCTGGAGCTACCGCGACGACCCGAGGGGATCGCCGGCGAGCTCGAGCTGGGGAACGGCGGCCCGCGGCCTGCCCGGCCGGGCTACGGCTATCTACACGATTGTGGAGTGTGTGGGAGTGGAGGATGGTGCTCGAGGAAGCTGGGGATGGCTCCTTTTATAGGCGAGCGTCGGGGGGTGGATCGGGCTCCGCCGGCGACACCTGGACACTGTGCCCGGCGACGAGCGGCGTCAGTGAGAGGAGGAGAAGGCGACGCAACTCACGCGGGGACTGTGGGCGAACGGGGACGAGCACAGGATCAAGAGGAAGGCGACGAGCACAGTGCAGAGTGCACTGTGGCGTTGGCCGGACCGCGCCCGTGCTCGCTGCGGCGAGCTCCGACGTCGGCGAGTGCCAGGGGAGTTAAGGGAGTTGAGACGAAGATGGTGGCGAAGTTGGGCACGCTCGGGCAGTCGGGGAAGCGAGCACGCGCGAAACAGAGTGCTCGGCGGCACTCGGAGCGCGTCGACACGCATGCTGGCATCATGGACACGCGTGGTCACCGCGTGAACTCTTCCCTCAATCCTACCAACGTCCAAAGATCATGTCTGGCTTGTTGTTCGTGGTAGTTTTGAAGATTACCACGCTTTTGTTTGGCTCCAGATGCAGTAGAGAAGATTTTACAAGCCAGGTAAGTTTCTGATCAGTAACTTTGAGAGGTTACTAAGGTCAAGTGGCTGGGAGTTGGGGGCTGTGCTTTGGAGGCTAGCCATCATCTACTAAGGTGATGATGCACAAGAAAGTTCAGGCACAATGGAGCAAGTAAAATGGTAGTTGCTGTAGAAACCACCATTTCTGTCTAGAACAGAAAAATATTTTCTGTAGCAAAAATATTCCAAAAAGTGATGAAATATTTTTGCTTAGAAAGGTGCCCTAGGGTTCAAAGAATATTTGTGAATTTTCTCAGATTTTTGTGAGCCAGAAAAATTGGGGTTGCTTTGGAGCTCATTGAACTAGCTAGGGTTTTAGAGAGGAAAAAATGAATATTTTTCATTTAAGAAAAATATTCCAAATATTATTTTGGGTAAGATCAGAGAGGGAATGATGGTTAGGGAGAGAAATGATGCACTTGAGTGAAAGCCAAGGGTACCCAAGTGTTTAAGTCCATATGAAAAGATTCAAAAACTCAAAATTTCAAAATCAATTCAAATGAAAAATCAGGCAAATAAAGGAGGGCAAAAACCAGGCTGTCACAAACCTCCCCCACTTAGAAGGAATCTCGTCCTCGTGATTCGGTTGCTTGGGAAAACCACTCTAGATAATGTAACTGTGGAAATTCTTCCCGCTCCCAAGTTGATTCTGACTCTGTGGGATGCTCCCACTGAACTTTGTAGAATTTTCTTACTTTACTGCGAGTGACCCTTTCCATCTGATCCAAAATTCTAAACGGTCTCTCTTCATAGGTTAAATCATTTGCCAATTCTATCTCAGCCATAGCAGTCCTTTTCTCAGGCGGGGATATACATCGCCTTAACTAGGAAGCATGAAACACGTTGTGCATGTCCGACAATTCAGGGGGTAGTTCCAACTGATATGCAACAGAGCCCACTCGGGACATGACTAGAAATGGACCAATAAATCTAGGCGCCAAGTTTCCACGAGTCTGAAATCTCTTGACTCCTTTCATAGGAGTGACTTGGAGGTATACGTGTTCTCCGGGTTCAAAACTGATCTGTCGGTGCTTTGCATCATAATAACTCTTCTGTCGAGATTTGGCCAACTGCAATCTGTCCCTGATTTCCTTAACTTGTTGCTCAGCTTCCATCATGAGATCCATTCCGAAGATACGGTATCTCCAGTTTGAGACCAATTTAAAGGAGTGCGGCACTTACGGCCATACAAAGCTTCATACGGTGACATTTTTAGACTGGTCTGGAAGCTGTTGTTATATGAAAACTCGGCATATGGCAAGCAGTCTTCCCATTTAGATCCTTGGGCTAAAGCACAGGCTCGCAACATATCTTCAAGTATTTTGTTTACCCGCTCTGTCTGTCCATCCCTCTGAGGATGATAAGAAGTACTATATTTTAGCGCTGTCCCCAAGGCTTGATGGAGACGTGACCAAAAAGCGGAGGTAAACAAGGAACCTCGGTCGGAAGTGATGGTTCGGGGTACTCCATGCAGACTGACTATTCTGGATACATATAGCTGTGCAAGTTGATCCGCTCGATATCTGGTGCTGATCGGAATGAAGTGAGCAACCTTAGTTAAGGTGTCCACTATGACCCAGATTGCATCATTGCCTCGCTGAGTCTTAGGCAGTCCTGTAATGAAATCCATACAACCGTCATCCCATTTCCATTGCGAAACCGGCAGCGGCTGGAGGAGTCCGGCTGGCTTCTAATGCTCTGCCTTCACCTTGTTGCATATGTCGCAAGAGGCCACAAAATAGGCAATATCTCTCTTCTTTCCATCCCACCAGAATATTTGTCTAAGGTCCTCATACATTTTCGTACCTCCCGGGTGAATGGAATATGAGGATTCATGTGCTTCCGACAGGATTTTCTTCTTTAAGTCCGGCTGATTGAGTACGCAAATCCTTCCACGGAATCGGAGGGTACCGAGTTTGTGCTTTGAGAAATCTGGGGTCTGCCCTGCCATCGGGCTCTTGACACGTTTTTGTAGCTCGATGTCAGCTGGCTGGGCCTTGCGGATCTCTTCCTCAAGTGTGGGGGTGACTTCCAAAACATTAGCGAGGCCAGCATTAACTATGACCAGGTCGACCTGAGCGATCTCCTCTTGAAGTTCAGGAGGCAAGGATTTCAATATGACATTTAGGCTGACAGGCTTTCGACTGAGTGCATTGGCAACCACGTTAGCCTTACCCGGGTGGTAATTTATTCCAAGATCATAATGCTTGACCAACTCAAGCCATCTTCATTGACGGAGATTTAAATCCGGCTGAGTAAATATATACTTGAGACTTTTGTGATAAGTAAAAATTTGGCACCTTTTTCCAATGAGGTAGTGTCTCCAAATTTTTAGCGCATGAACCACCGCGGCCAATTCCAAATCATGAGTAGGATAATTTCCTTCGTTGGGTCGTAGCTGTCGCGATGCATATGCTACTACCTTGCCGTCTTGCATAAGTACGCATCCAAGTCCTTGTCTGGAGGCGTCACAATACACATCAAAACTGCGGTGGATATCCGGATGAGTTAATACAGGTGCAGTTGTCAGCCATATCTTTAGCTCGTTGAAACTTTCTCACAGTCCTCAGTCCATTTAAACTTCTTATCCTTTTTGAGCAGCTCTATCATGGGTGAAGCAATCTTGGAAAATCCTTCAATGAAATGATGATAATATCCGGCTAATCCAAGGAAACTTCGGATCTGTGTTACGCTTGTTGGTGGAAACCAATCGAGCACATCCTTTACTTTGCTCGGGTCCACGGCTATACCTTCGACGGATAGTATATGTTCGAGAAACCCAACTTGCTTGAGCCAAAACTCGCATTTACTGAATTTGGCATAAAGCTGATGGTCGCGGAGTCGTTGTAGCACTGCTCGGAGGTGATTCTTGTGATCTTCACCCTTGGAGTAAATGAGTATGTCATCGATGAAGACTACCATGAACTTCTCGAGGAAGTCCATGAATACTTTGTTCATCATATGCATGAAGAAAGCAGGGGCATTGGTGGGACCAAAGGACATAACTGTATATTCATAAAGACTGTACCGAGTAGTGAATGCGGTCTTAGGAATATCTTCCTTTTTAATCTTGAGCTGATGATATCCGGTCCTTAAATCTATTTTAGAGAATACCTTGGCCCCACTGAGCTGATCAAACAGATCATCAATCCTTGGCAGCCGATATTTATTTTTGATGGTGACCTCATTCAACTATCGGTAATCCACACACATGCGGAGGCTGCCATCCTTTTTGTCCACGAAAATAGCAGGTGATCCCCATGGTGAAGAGCTGGGACGGATATACCCTTTCTGGAGCAATTCATCAAGCTGCTTCTTTAGCTCTACTAATTTTGATGAGGGCATCCGGTAATACTTCTTGTATAACGGTGCGGTTCCAGGCACAAGATCTATTGCAAACTCAAGCTCTCGATCTGGCGGCATGCCCGGCAGCTCTTCTGGAAATACATCAGGAAACTCACTGACCACAGGAATTGATTCCAATTTAGCCACAGCGGTGAAGACCATCTCTTTCTTGGGTATGCTTCTGCGAGCATAGAAATTGGTAGTCTGCCCATTCTGACTGGTCAAATTGACTTCTCGGGTTGCGCAGTTTATGCAAACTTGATATTGGGTCAACCAGTTCATACCCAATATAACATCCAACTTGTCGAACTCAAGAATTATCAAAGAAGTTGGAAAACCGACTCCGTTGATATTGATTTCCGGATTGCGACAGACCAGATTGCTCTTGATTAAAGATCCCGGGGTTTGTACCAGCATATTTTTGCCCAAAATCGAACAAGGAAAGTTGTTTTGGGCAACAAAACTCCGAGAAATAAAAGAGTTGGAAGCCCCAGAGTCAAATAAAATTACGGCAGGTATGTTATTAACAGAAAACATACCAATGACGACTTCGGGATTCTCTTGGGCTTCATCGGCGGAGAGGTGATGTACGTACCCAGTAAAGTTTTGCTGGGTCGGACATGACTCCATATAGTTGACTTGTGGCCTGACTAGAGCATTTGCTTTGGTGTTCTTGGGGCACTGTCTGGCGTAATGTCCGTTTTGCCGACAACTGAAGCAAGAATTGTTGCGCTGGCGCTCCTCGTGCACTAGGTTGGTCACGACATTCTTGACTTGAGTGGTGGCCTGATAACATTCTGTTGCCAATTGGGCTTGTATTCCACCTGAGTCTGCTGCCAGGTACGAGCCTTTTGCACTGGTTGCCCATCCTTCTTTGGCTCAAACTTACGCTTGTTGTCGTTGTTAACAGGCCTAGTATCTGATACCAGCTTGTGCTCCCTTTCAGCAACGAAAGCCTTGTTCACCAGAGTTTGGAAATCTGGGAAATCAAACATACTGAGAGTACATCGGAGTTGCGGATTTAATCCACCAAGAAGTCTGTCAATCTTTCTTTCTTCGGTGGCCACGTCATGAAGGGAGTAACGGGCCAGATGATTGAATTTTTGCAAATATTCACCCACAGACTGATTTCCTTGGATGAGTGCAAGAAATTCACGCTGCTTAGTCTTCATAACTCCAGTAGGGATATGATATTTCTGGAACTACTACTTGAATTTTTCCCAGGTGATTTCTTCATCAGCAGGCCACATGGCTTTTGCATTTTCCCACCATATGGCAGCAGCGCCTTCAAGATAATGAGTTGCAAATGGAACTTTATCATTTTCTTCAGTACGAGCAATCTCAAGCTTTTTCTCAATGGTACGCAACCAATCGTCTGCATCCAAGGGATCAACAACCTAACTGAAACTGGGTGGCTTGGTCCTTTGAAAATCTAACATCTTGGAGTAATGACCGTTCTGATTTCCATTCTGCCCAACCATAGCTTGCACACTTCTTAATATTTCAATCAGATCGTTGTTCCTTCTTTCCTCAAACATACGCATAATTTTCTCGGTGGAGGGCGGATTTGGCGGTGGAGGCGGTGGCGGAACGTATGGCTCGGGGGAGTGTCCTGCCTGTCGTGCGGAATGACGAACAGGGGTACCCTCGCGAACGTTGCTGCTGCTGCTGCCTCCCCGCGGCATCCTATTATGATTTTTCCCAAGGCAACGCAACCGAGATGAGAAACATTCAAAATAAATTGGGGAAAAGCCAGCAACAAAAGCCCGAGAAAAACCGAAATGACAAGGAAAACACGGCGAATAAAAATAGAGTTACAACATAATTATACATAGACTCATACATGAAAGATAGCCAACATGCCAGGTTCAACTACTCTCATACAGGCAACGAAACATCATGACTCATGCTACTACATCCGGACATCATCCCAATGACTGCGGATACTTAGAGGCTCTACTGCTCTGCTGGTGCTGCGGGGTCCTCTCCTGATGCGGACTCGAATCCTGAACTGACGAGGTTAACTGAGACCTCCGGGTTAAAGGTAACATGACGACGCTGCCTAGAGGGCTCTCCGTCAAGGGCAGGGGTAGGGTGAATCATCGGGGCTACAGGAGTAGCGAGAAGTGTAACCCACTCAGCAGGGGCACTGAGAGGGTTCACCGTCGAGGTGCCCGAGCTACTCGGGGGAGTAACCGGTGAAACAGGGGAACTAGAACTGGCTGGAATATAAGGAGTAAATCCCAGAGAGGATGGAGTAGTGGCAGATCTAGTAGTGACTAAACCAGCGGCTAAAGCAGTACGAGCACGAGTCAGTTCTCGAGCCAGCTCGTGGATCATAAGATAGCTAGCAGTGACATAATGAGCAAGGTGGCTAGCAGCACTATCAGACTCCGGATCAATGATAGCGAAACGGACACGACCATTGTCATGCAGAGAAGGGTAGTAATAGAAACCTGGGTGGCTCTGCATTCGGACCTCGTTGTAGCGAAGCTCGACAAGGACCTTGAATGCAGCAAACTGGACAGCCTGAGAAGCGGTCGAGGCATAACCGCTCCGAGAAGTACGAGTGTAAGAGCTGGAATCAGAACTAGTGCGCAGAGTAACCACTGCATGATACTCATACACTGAATCAGCTAGACTCTCCCGGTACACCTGATAGACTGGATCGTCTCCGAGGGGGTACAACCAACGCCACACGTTGCGAAGGAGGTGCGGCGACGTGTACGGCATCAGCTGCAACTGGCACGGATACGGCACCGGAGCCATCTACACTCACAACCATTAGCAGGTTAGCATAAAAAAATAAAGCAAGTGCAGGCAATGCAACAACCAGCTACAATTGCTACCGGCACTCAACTTAAACTCGTATCTAACGTCAAGTTAACACGTCGTAGTCTAGCGTGGCCTACAGTCAGCGCGGCTCTGATACCAAGCATTGTGGCACCCCGACTCAGAGCGACCAGTTTACCACGCATTGCCAGCCCAGAGACCATGTCTTCTGGCAACACACAACATCTTGGTACAAAAAACAACCGCTTTATTGATGCTAGCGGACCAGGGTTTATATTACAACGGAGTCGAGGCCAACCGGCACACACGGTGCGGCTGAACAATATGTACATTATTTAGTGAACATAAAGGGGCCTCGATCATAACAACTACGCGGCAGCGGAACAACGTCGTAGCGGAAACTCCATAGCACAGGGACACCGATGTGGACACGATCTAGACTCGAGCAGCGCTCCTTTCCAACGAGACATTCCTGAAATCTGGCATGACACGCCAGGTCAGTACATTGAATGTACTTGCAAGCACACAATAGGCATAATCATAATGACAAACAATACCATGATAATTAACCAATTAATAATGCAATAAGGTTTCAACATGCTATGATCATGCTCTTGTGATAAACGTCGCTCAGGACCGACTTACCAACCATGATCGTTCTCGAATCACACACAAACCACCATCGTGGTCTTGACATGGGTGGCTCGTGATCCTTATGGCGATCACAACCACGACCAATGCTTGGTCTCGAACATCTCGATGGCCTTTCCGCCATCATTAACAGTGCAAAGTTCATAACTTAGTGTGCAAAATTTATTAAACGTTGACCCATGGTGGGACCTACTACGAGCGTGTCTGTGACCGTGGACTCGGCTATCGATAGATTATACACTCTGCAGAGGTAGCACACTATACCCACACCATGGAACCCATGGCCTCGCACTCCCATTCGGGTGGACCAACGGAATTCCGACGAAATCCTTCCATTGCCATGACACTCTCCCGGCCACTCCGACACAATCCCCACTGGCCTAGTCCTGGGTGGCCCCGTGTCTACGAAAGACACAACGACCACCGTCGTGGCCAAAGCGATCCCAGAAGGAGACTCGGTACCATAATCTCAACAACGGGCACACAAGGTTAGGTCTGCTTATCGGGCCAGGGTAAGCAAGCCCATAACCTTCCCTAGTTGGAGGCACCGACCAGAGGCATGACAACGGACCGAATCAAGGCCTCCCATAAGGCAAATGTGGTTGCACTGGGAAAAACTCGATTCAGTGGCACCATGACCCGGCCAACGATATGTTCAAGAGTTATACTCAGGTTCAACTTAAAGTAAAAATAACCGGTGTCATAGTATGCCATGAAATGCAACTTAACCTATGCATCACATATTAATGGAAATAACTGAGTCAACCATATTCACACTAAGCATAATCATCAACAACTTATGCCACTTTTCTGGTTAGGAAAAACCTTACTTTAACCAGAATATTTTCTAGCAAATATTTATTATTTTACTCATGCAAGAAAATAACTTTAAGTAATTCCTCATTTGTATCACAATATTATTCTTTCATCATCACAAATGAATCCTAGATTCTTTACCAGCTAAGTTAGTTTCAAACATTCTGTAAATCAAGCATATTAGCTGAAACAAGCACTTAACAGAATGAAAATAACATAATAGTTATTTAAATGCATGGATTAAACTTTTCATTCAGGTAAGAAAATCATAAATATTGAAATGGCACCATGAAAATGTTGCTGTGGCTTGCCTTAGTGCAGATGAGGTTCACAATCCTTCTGGTGATCCTCAAGACAATCCTCACCCTCTGAAAATAAGTTTAAACACAAGAAGAAAATATCAAGAACCCTTCTGGAAATCACCAGAAAATCTAGGCAGCACAGAAAAATCTCATCTTTGGTGAGCTGCTAGATTTCTTTGCAAAGAACACAATGCAAAAAGAATCAATTCATTTGGACTTATGGTTGAAGAGTTATAGCTGTTTGAAGCTCTCTGTAAATTACATGAATTTGAATTTAAATAAAACAAACTAGGGGGGTGACGTCGAAGGCGTAAAGCCTCAGGGCGCCACCACTCGTACCGCTTCGCGCGCATACAGAGTGGCTGACTAGCGGGCCCTGCTAGTCAGGCGAGGGGGAGAGGGAGGAGGAAACGAGGGGGTCGCGGCTTCGCCGGAGCTCTCGCCGGCGACGAGGGCTCCTTAGCCCAAACGAGAGGGAGGGATCGACAGAGGGGATGGAGGCGCACCTGCCCGTACCCGTAGCGTAGCTAGGGGTGGTCGGACGGCGTCGGAATCGACCTCGCAAGCGGAGGCAGAGAGCGGTGGCCGCCGGAGATGAGGAAGACGGCAAGCAGAGGCAACTCCAGGGGCTCCAAATGGACGGGACGGCTTCACCGGAGAGAGGCGGAGGCTCTCGAAGGGTCGCCCTGACCTGGGAGGGGCTGGAGCTACCGCGAGGACCCGAGGGGATCACCGGCGAGCTCGAGCTCGGGGACGGCGGCCCGCGGCCTGCCCGGCCCGGCGACGGCTATCTACACATTTGTGGAGTGTGTGGGAGTGGAGGATGGTGCTCGAGGAGGCTGGGGGTGGCTCCTTTTATAGGCGAGCGTCGGGGGGTGGATCGAGCTCCGTCGTCGACAGCTGGACACTGCGCCCAGCGATGAGCGGCGTCAGTGAGAGGAGGAGAAGGCGACGCAACTCACGCGGGGACTGTGGGCGAACGGGGACGGGCACATGATCAAGAGGAAGGCGACGAGCACAGTGCAGAGCGCACTGTGGCATTGGCCGAACCGCGCCCGTGCTCGCTGCAGTGAGCTCCGGCGTCGGCGAGTGCCAGGGGGGAGTTAAGGGAGTTGAGACGAAGATGGTGGCGAAGTTTGGCACGCTCGGGCAGTCGGGGAAGCGAGCACGCGCGAAACAGAGCGCTCAGCGGCACTCGGAGCGCGTCAACATGCATGCTGGCATCATGGACACGCGTAGTCACCGCGTCAACTCTTCCCTCAGGCTGACCAACGTCCAAAGATCATGTCTGGCTTGTTGTTCGTGGTAGTTTTGAAGATTACCACGCTTTGGTTTGGCGCCAGATGCAGTAGAGAAGATTTTACAAGCCAGGTAAGTTTTTGATCAGTAACTTTGAGAGGTTACTGACGTCAAATGGCTGGGAGTTGGGGGCTGTGCTTTGGAGGCTAGCCATCATCTACTAAGGTGATGATGCACAAGAAAGTTCAGGCACAATGGAGCAAGTAAAATGGTAGTTGCTGTAGAAACCACCATTTCTGTCCAGAACAAAAAATATTTTCTGTAGCAAAAATATTCCAAAAAGTGGTGAAATATTTTTTTCTCAGGAAGGTGCCCTAGGGTTCAAAGAATATTTGTGAATTTTCTCAGATTTTTGTGAGCCAGAAAAATTGGGGTCTCTTTGGAGCTCATTGAACTAGCTGGGGTTTTAGAAAGGAAAAAATGAATATTTTTCATTTAAGAAAAATATTCCAAATATTATTTTGGGTAGGATCGGAGAGGGAATGATGGTTAGGGAGAGAAATGATGCACTTGGGTGAAAGCCAAGGGTACCCAAGTGTTTAAGTCCATATGAAAAGATTCAAAAACTCCAAATTTCAAAATCAATTCAAATGAAAAATCAGGCAAATAAAGGAGGGCAAAAACCAGGCTGTCACAGTGCCGCCGGCTCCCCTTGTGGTCCCGGAGGCGACGGCGCCGGTGGACGTGTCTTCTGGCGACTCCCGCAAGGAGGAGGAAGATGAGGAGCACGACTCGGAGGCGACCCCCGAGGGGATGGGGGAGACCTCCCCCTTGCGCAAGGCCGACATCCTCCGCGCCCTGCCTGACAACGACGAGGCCGATGTCCTCTAGAGGGGGAAGCCGCCCGTGATCCCGACGAGGGGTAGGTCGGCGTTGATCTCCCGAGATGACGCTCCCGCTCTGACTCCGCCTGGGGCTGCTACTGGTCCATCCACTGCCCCTCCTTCCACTCTTGGCGCCCGTGCGTCTGCGCCACAGGCTGCGAGGCTCTCCGGCTTCAAGCTTACGAAGCGGAGGGACTACGCTGCGGTAGGCCAGTAAGTGCTCTTGTCCTGTTTTGTTCTTGCTTATGCCGCTGATCGTTGACGCTACTCCATTGTGTAATTAGGCCAATGACCGCGGCGAAGAAGAGGAGGGAGGAAGCGGTGGTGCTGCTCGGGACCAATTTTCCTGCTGCGGCTATGTCTTCCTCCATGGAGAAGGGCAGCGTTAGCGCTCACGCCTCTCCGGCTCGATCATCCTCGCGAGGCCCAAGGGAGCATCCTCGGGAGGAGTCAGCTCCCGTGGCCCTGTTGGCTCCGGAGGCACCGGTGTCCGGCTCGGCTGCTGAGGTCCCCAAAGCTCAGGAGCCTCCAGTCTCCCAGGCTATGGTAACGATGCCGCCTCCTCCTCCTCCTACTGCACCACTGGCTCCAGGTCCTTCTGCCTCCATTGCCATCTTGGAGCGCGCTCTTTCTGAGATGACCCAGGTGCGAGAAGATCTTCAGGGCGCCGACCCCCACCTAGTAGCTGGGGGCCTGGAGCTGGTCTCTGGCTGGCTTCATACTAACGTGTCCGTTCGGGCGGCGCTGAGCCAGGCCGCGGCGACCTCCGAGAAGGATCTCGAGGCCACCCAGGATCGCTGCCGGGTGCTGGAGGCCGAGCTGAAGACCCTGTGCAACGAGCGTGCGGAAGAAGCCCACAGCCGCAAGGCGGAGGAGGAGAAGATGAAGGCCCGGGAGGACGCCATCAATGGTCGCGACGCCGAGCTGGAGGAGTTGGCGAAAGCGCAGGCCGTGGAACACAGCCGGCTGAACAAGCTGGAGCAGAAGGTGGAGGCGGAGAAGGCTGATCTTGACGCCAAGGTGAAGGTCCTGGCTGAGGACCGCGAGGCCTTCAAGCTCCTCGAGGTGAGGTCTCGGACGGCGCTGCAGTCGCTCTACGAGAAGGGCTTGGAAGAGCCGCTGGCCGCCAGCAACGAGGGCCCCGCCCAGCTGCTTCCTTATCTGGTTGATGCGCTTGAGGACGTCGTGAGCGGTATCGGCCCCATGGCAGAGGGGGAAGCCCACGTTCTTTCCTCAGCCGCGTTGACACGCGTCTTCAGCCACCTCTATCTTCGCGATCCCGCCGCTCGCCTTGACGAGCTGCTGGAGCCTGTGGACGACGAGCACTGCGCGGCCACCGCCGCAGCCGTGAAGAGCCAGGTGGAGGCCTCGCTGGAGAAGTTCCGCGCCTTCGCTCCCGCGCCTTTGACCGGTGGTGCTACTGATCCTGCCACTCCGGCAGGCGATGTAGGTGAAGGCGACGCCACCAAGGAAGGAGCATCCCTTGCGGGCTACGGCGGTGTCCAGGGATGACTTCGTTGCGGCTCTTTTCCTGTTTGAACTCCTGCAACATGTATCGTGCCTCATGGGGGCGTTTAAACTTGCGTTTGGTATTGGAGAACAATATGTCTTGTAATATTTGCTTTCAGAATTTGCAATTTCCTTCCCATTGCTTTACGTTCTACGTCGGCAGAGCCCGACCCCGCGCATACCTCAGCCAGCGTTGGGTCGTCCGGATCACCAGGACGAGACCAAGGAGTGAGGGGCTACATGGCCAGTTAGGCTCCAGAGTCGCGATCCTCAGGAGCCCCCCTTGACATGCAAACAGCTCACGGGAAGGAGATGCAGGGGTAGGTCTACTGTTCTACGTCGGCAGGGCCCGACCCCGCGCATACTTCAACCGCCATTGGGTCGTCCGGATCTCCAGGACAAGACCAAGGAGTGAGGGGCTACGTGGCCAGTTAGGCTCCTGAGTCGCGATGCTCAGGAGTCCCCCTTGACGCTCAAACAACCTTCCTACCTTCGCCCTCACCGAGGCTCGGCTTAGGAGGGGCGTGCGCCGACCAGGTCCTGGGGACCTAGCTGGGTGGCGTACGCTCGGGCATAACCCGAGCGCAGCCCCCGTGCCCAGCCCCCTCGCGCGACTCTCCCGAGGGGAGGTGTTGCGATGAGGACAGACACTGAGCTCAAGGGCTCCCTGAGGTTGATACGGCCCTGAGGCCGCCCTCAGTTGTTTATCTCCAGCGCGGAGCATAGCGCTTCCGCACTTGCACGGGCATAGCTGCTCCTCGGCAGTGTTGACGGCCAGCGCGGAGCATGGTGCTTCCACTGGTACGTGGGAGGGGACTCCCTTCTGCGGAGAGCCCCCGGGGCGTGTACAGCCCCGCCCTGACACATGGCTTGCACGGCAGGGCAAGATGAGGTGTGTCTGGGCACTCGTGAGCCAGCGCGGGACTCACGAGGCCCTACCTCAAGGCGGGTTGCGCCTGGTCTTGGCTCTTGATGGCTGTGGTGGTCCGGCGAGATGGTTAGACAACCTGCGCCGAACGAATCTCCTGAGGCTATCGCATGAGAAGGCCAAGCACCAACGACCCCAGGAGGTGACGTGAACGGGGCTAGCCCGCCAAACAGAGCTCAGCCGTTGGATTTATCGACGTTGAAGGGACAGGCCCGAGCACAGACGCCGTGCCTAGCCTCCTTATGCGAAGGATCCTGAAGAAAGACGCTCGACGCGCGGCTCCCATGGTGGGTGACAACAAGCACGTGATAACCATAGATTGATTATGCATGGAAAGCGGACGAGATTAGGTAAACACAAGAACGATACATGCCACTAGGCTGGACCCGAGCGGCTTGGGGATGGTACAGCCCGAGGGGCGCCCCCAGCAGAGTAAGCCAAAGACCTAAAAGGATACATGCCACAGGGACAGACCTACGCGGCCTGGGAATAATGCAGCCCGAGGGGCGCTCCCAGCTAAATAAACTTTGAAAATGTCACCTGGTTCTATTGTTGAAGGAATGTTGGGGCAGCTGAAGAAGCGTGGCGAAGGGGTTGCTCCTCACGAGCCACCGGGACCCCAAGCCTCGGGAGGCTCTGGGGGTCCAGGCAGTTCCTTGAGGACCGCCTCCACCTCCGTCAGGACTGCGTGATGCCTGGCCTCCTGAGCCACCAGGATGCTCTGCAGGTTGCGCAGGAAGGCAGACGCCACGCTCGGCATGCCAAACGGCATGCAAATGTAGCTGTGAGGTGGGCCCTCGCAACGTCCCACGTGCGAAGGCCAAAAAAGCTCCTGAGATGCGGCCCTGTTGAGCCATGGGATGTCGACGCAGACACGCAGCCCGCCATCCTCGCCTGGATGGGGTGCCGCGCCAGGTGAGCGGCGGTCGCCGCGCATGGCTCTTGCATCCTATAGTTCCTGAGTGGTCTTGGCAATGAACTCCTGAGCGCTGGGCGCTCCTCGCCTGGTGTCCTCCCGAGGGAAACGTGCTGCAAAGCACGCCTCCATGTGGTGCCCGAGCGCCTCCCTCGTGATGTTGGTTAGGTCTGAGGCCCTCAAGAAGAGAGCCCCCGAGCCCTGCCTGAGGAGGGCGCCGGGCGCGCCTTCCTATGCGAGGGAGGGAGGCGCCCCAGGCACGGGCGCAGATCCTGACGTGGCTCCACTTGAGGCGCCGCTCCCCTGAGGCCCTGTGCGGAGTAGCTGCTTCTTCTTCTTTAGGACGACCTCAGGAGGGTACTGCGCTGCATTGTTATCGGGGTCTTCGATTGATGCAGCTTGGAAGGCGCGCTAGAGGGAGCACACCGCATCTCTTTCTTCGCAGGGGACTGTGATGATCCCGCCGCTCCCTGGCATCTTGAGGACGTTGTAGCCGTGGTGTGTCACTGCCATGAACTTGGCCAGGGCCGGATACCCGAGGATGGCATTTTACGGCAGACGGATGTGGGCGACGTCGAAGTCGATGAGCTCGGTGCGGTAGTTGTCGCGCTGTCCGAAGGTGACAGGGAGGTGGACCTGCCCTATCGGGGTGGCGGAGCCGTCTGTCACTCCTGAGAAAGGCTTGGTAGGCTGAAGCTGGTCGTATGGCACTTGAAGGCTGTCGAACATCTCGACGGACAGGACGTTAAGCCCTGCGCCGCCATCGATGAGGGTCTTGGTGACTTGCACGTTGCTGATGACGGGTGAGCAAAGCATCGGGAGGGCGCCAGCGGTGGCCGCGCACTTGAGTTGGTCTGCTGAGCTGAAAGTGATTGCGCTCTTGGACCACCTGTGCGGGCGCGTCGCCTCGACCCTGGGGAGGACTACGTTCACCTCACGAGCAAACTGCTTGAAGACGTGCTGAGAGGCTGGGAACTGAGCTCTGCCCAAGATGCAGACGATAGTGCGCGGCTCTTGGAAGACCCCAGCCTCCTCGTCCTGATGGTGGTTGTCGTTCCTTCTTGGCGGTGGCGGCAGCGGAGGAAGGCCGGCGTTGCCTTGGGGGCAGTCCTCGCGAGGCTGATCCCTCCATGCGCCCTCACGAGGCTGGTCCTGCCAGTGATCTTAGCGAGGTCGGTCGCACCACTCCTGGCGTGGGCCACGATCGTCCCAGCGTCCTCCACCACGTCCTCCTCCTCGGCCGTAGCCCCGGTCGCTGCGCTCGTGGCGTCGACCGAGGCGTCCGTCTCGAATGGCCCTGAGCTCCTGATAGTCATTAGTGTTGTGGCTGCGGACGTTGTGGAAGGCGCATAATGGGCGGCTGCTCTTGGACGACTCGTGTCAGTGTGGAACGACACCTATGGGATCACAAGAATCCCTACTATGGTTGCCGGGGCGCGGGGTTGCGAGAAGAGCAGGGCTAGTAGACAACACAAGGATCGTTTACCCAGGTTCGGGCCGCGGGGATGCGTAAAACCCTAGTCCTGCTTTTGGTGGGTGTATGTCAGAGAGTTCTTGAGCTCTCGAACTAGCTGTGGTCAGTGCGTGGTTTGAAAGAGCCGAATCCTCCTCCAGTATGCCATGGGCCTCCTTCCATAGTCGGAAGGGCCTGCCACAGTGGCACACAGGAGGTGGAAAGGCGTACAGTGCCCTAAGCTTATCGCTCGTATTACAGGACAAGACGCATTTAATGCGTAGCTTAGGTGTCCCCTTGCTTTATTGGGGACGGGGGCGAGGCCCGTCCCATCCGTCGCCGCTCCTCCTCGCCTTGACACGCGCCGTGGCCAGTGAGGTGCGTGGTGCCATGTAGGCAGGCAGGCAGCTGAGGTGGTGTAGTGGCGGAGCCTTCACGAAGATCTGCATGCCGCCACGCAGGCGCTCGATGAGATGGCATGGGAGTTGCATGTTGCCACGCAGGTGCCTGCCCAGCTGGTCGGGCTGACAGCTGCATGTGAACGGCGGTGGAAGCTTGGCTGGCGCGGACTTGCCGGTGGCCCCGCTGGCGTCCTTGGCGAGGGCCTTGCCGGGTGGCCCAGCAAGGGTCTTTCCGTGTGGCTCGGCAAGGGTCTTGCCGCGGCGCGTTGTCGTCCCCGACAAGGACCTTGCCGGGGGTCTGGTGGCCTTCCTCGACAAGGATCTTGCCGAGGATCATCGTCTTCTAATCCTCATCTGATCTTCAATATGTCTTCACAAAGATCTGCATGCCACCACAGATGTGCCTTCCCGAGCCCTGGCCCCGCGTGGACGATGGCATTGGGGACCGTGGGCTCAAGGGTGGCTCGTTGTGGCACCCCGGCTCAGAGAAACCGGAATGCCCCGTATTCGAGCCTAGAGATCGAGGAGAAATCTTCTGGAATACGGCACTGCTTAGCATAGAACAAACCAGCTTTCTATTATTACACGAATGTGAATACAAGGTCTCCGATATTACAATGAATAACATCGGCACGGCGACACTATGCCATCCTCAGTTGCTCTATGCAAGCAGCAGAACAACTCGAAGCAGCGGAACAACGACGACAGTGGTGAACTCCACTCCGCAGGGACTCTGGCTGGAGCGCTTATCCTAGCTCGCTAACACAGGAACAACACCAAACAAGCAAGCAATCTAGGCACGACCTGCAAGTTGGCATGACACGCCACATCAGTACATTGAATTACTTGCAAGCTCACAATAACCAGAAGCATTCAAGACAAACATCAGCATGGCATTTACAGGTTAAGCAGGAAAACATGAGATCATCAGGATAACATGGCATGCACAACATGAACATAATACTGCTAGAACAATATGAGCGTGGCATGAACATATAAATCTGATGATACTAGCATGCAACATGATGACACTACATGCACCATTTATTCTACTCGGGTTACCTCGTAACCATCACATGCATCACTTACCAACCTCGGACAGCACACGATTATCTCAGGATCAAATCCAGCTTGGTATAAACACTACCATAGTAATCATTAAATGACCACAAGGAGCTTCATCCTTACCCATGATTCTCGCACAATATGACGAATATCCAACAACTCGATATCCTCGATACCACGGTGATCATTCCGGCAATCACAACCATGACCAACACTTGGTCTCAAACGGTGATCTTTCCAGCGATCACAACCAACTTATCTCATCATCGAACCGGGGTTGTCATTAATCAAGTTATTATTAATACTGTTGACTCACGGTGGGACCGACACGAACTGGGCCCTTATCCGCGGGCGCGGCTATCGATAGATTTAATATACACTCTGCAGAGGTTAGTACACTGTACCCACACCACGGAACCCGTGGCCTCGCACTCCCATTCAGGTGGACCAACGGCGTTCCGACAAAACCGATCTACTGCCATGACACTCTTGCAACGCCCACGATGCGGCTATACCTCCCACGTGTCGAGGCACGACTTAGAGGCATAACCGCATAGTGGTTTTGTCGCATGAAGGGTCATCTTCACACAATCCCATGTAATGAACAAGAATGGGATAACGAGAGTTGGCTTACAATCGCCACGTCACACAATACATAAATATAAATCATACATCATCCAAAATACACACATAGACTGGCTATGGTCAAATCCAAATGAAAAATAAGATAACCCCAAATTCTAGATCCCCAATCGTCCCAACAGGGCTCCACTACTGATCATCAGGAAAAGACACATAGTAACGACCACGTTCCTCGTCGAACTCCCACTTGAGGTCGATTGCATCATCTGCACTGGCATCGTCGGCACCTGCAACTGTGTGGGTAGAATATGTGAGTCACGAGGACTCAGCAATCTCACACCCGCGAGATCAAGACTATTTAAGCTTATAGGAAAGGATGGTGTAATGAGGTGGAGCTGCAGCAGGCACTAAGCATATATGGTGGCTAACATACGCCAAAAGAGAGCGAGGAGAGAAGCAACGGAACGGTCGTCATCTAGTAATGACCAAGAAGTGATCCTGAACTCCTACTTACGTCACTCATAACTCAACCGTGTTCACTTCCCGGACTCCGCCGAGAAGAGACCATCACGGCTACACACATGGTTGATGTATTTTAATTAAGTCAAGTGACAAGTTCTCTACAACCGGACATTAACAAATTCCCATCTGCCTCATAACCGCGGGCACGGCTTTCGAAAGATAATACCCTACAGGGTGTCCCAACTTAGCCCATTATAAGCTCTCACGGTCAATGAAGGATAAACCTTCTCCCGGAAAGACCCGATCAGTCTCGGAATCCCGGTTTACAAGACATTTCGACAATGGTAAAACAAGACCAGCAAAGCCGCCTGATGCGCCGACAAATCCCGATAGGAGCTGCACATATCTCGTTCTCAGGGCACACCAGATAAGTCAAGCTACGAGTAAAACCAGTCCTCGAGTTTCCCCGTGGTGGCCCCGCAGGCTGCTCGGTTCGGACCAACACTCGAAGGAGCACTGGCCCGAGGGGTTAAAATAAAGATGACCGTCGGGCTCGCGAAAACCCGGTGGAAAAGGCTTAGGTGGCAAATGGTAAAACCAAGGTTGGGCCTTTCTGGAGGAGTTTTATTCAAGGCGAACTGTCAAGGGGGTCCCATAAATCACCCAACCGCGAAAGGAACGCAAACTCAAGGAACATAATACCGGCATGACGGAAACTAGGGCGGCAAGAGTGGAACAAAACACCAGGCATAAGGCCGAGCTTTCCACCCTTTACCAAATATATAGATGCATTAATATAATAAGAGATATTGTGATATCCCAACATATCCATGTTCCGACATGGAACAAACTTCAACTTCACCTGCAACTAGCAACGCTATAAGAAGGGCTGAGCAAAAGCAGTAACTTAGCCAAACAACGGTTTGCTAGGAAAGGATGGTTAGGGGCTGACATGGCAATATGGGAGGCATGATATAGCAAGTGGTAGGTAGCGCAGCATGGCAATAGAACGAACAACTAGCAAAGCAAAGATAGAAGTGATTTCGAGGGTATGGTCATCTTGCCTACAAGGTTCTCAGAGTTGTCGAAATCTTGATCCTCGTAAGCATACTCAACAGGTTCTTCGTTCACGAACTCGTCTCCCGGCTCTACCCACAACAAGAACACAAGCAAACGGAACCACAATCAATCACGGGAAATGCACAAGCAACATGATGCAAAACATGAATGATATGCGAGATGGGATATGCGATGCATATGCGTGCTCCGCAAGGAAAATGATGAACAAGGCAGTAACTTGGCAAACCAAGCATACCACGGGAAAGATGAGATGATTTCGGTTGAAATCGATATAAAGATCACCGGAAACGGATGCACGGTTTGCAAATGGCAAGCAAAACAAGAATGACACGAATCTGCGATTAACAGCATGATAGCACCTAGAATGCAACAAGTAACAATGCTACAACACTCCAACGTAGCAACAAAGCATATGACAGTAATATACAGGAGAAGCTTGACAAAAGATGAACACTGAGCTACGGCTAGATCACACCACAGTAGGTTCAAACAAGCATGGCAAAAGTGCAAAAGATAACAAGTTCACAGACTGAAATTACTGGACATGCCTGAAACAGCATCAGGTAGCAATGTTCAGAGCACGAAATCAACATGCTACAGGAACTTAACATAGTAAAGCAAGGCATGGCAGTATTCTACTAAATGCATATCACAAAAGTCCCTTACTGACCATAAGCCAAAAAGGACCAGAAGATATGATGGCAACCATGTAAACATAGCAAGTTTTGTTAACAGGTTTCAGACTTGGCAGAAACAGACATTATGAAGGCATCTTGGTAAGCTTGATGCACTTACCACAAAGTAATGCATGACAAAAAAAGCATACCTACAGCAAGATGGAAAGTTTATGAAGCTATCCATGGCAAGACCAAATACATATCATGTATGAAACAACTACAACAAGCTTGGCAAAATTGAATATCATGTTAAGAATCTACCAGAAATATTTTATAGCAAAAGTAGAGCAAGATTGAGTCATTCTATGGCACTCCATAATTGCAAATAAGGGCAGGAATGGATCAATTACAACCATAGCTACAAAACATCCTTACTGAACATCTCCAAAATATACATGGATCTCTCTGTAGCATCAAGTTTACATGGCAACAAAATAACAGCAGACAAAGACTTGGGGAAATTACCAAGTCCCTGAAATCAGAAACATTACGGAGCCTAGTTTGCATGCTTGTACTAGTCACCACAGAGATTACCAAAATACATGGCATACACCTCTGTAAAGATGGAATGGCATACATCAAAACACCTGTAGAGCTCATGCCCATAAGATGCACAGATTAAATGCAACAAAAATAACAAATCCTCAAGTTCTGATAATTAACAGCAGATAACAGCAACTAGCATTCTTGCACCAGACATTTTGGCTTCAAGATGGACTCAAATGAACATGGTGCAATGGAACAAAATGAGTAGCATCACGAGACGAACATTTCGATATATTACACGCACGAAACGGAGCTACATGCAGAGAGTTATGATGCGGTGAACAGGTGCACATATTGTAAAAGTTACGGGACTTGGCAGATATTAGAGGGGAGGAAAGTCAACGCACTGTGGTTTGGATCGAGATCTGGCGCCCGAGCTCGAGCACGAGACTGCCGGAGTAGAGGCGACCGCGGCGGCCGGAGGAGAGGAGGGAGAAGGCGGTCGGCGACCGGAGCTTGGGCGGAGGCGGCGGAGGTGGCACGGCCGGAGGCAGGCTCGGGGGAGAGGCGCGGGGCGCGGCGCCGACGGGCGGAGGCGGTCGGCGGTGGAAGGATGTCGGCGCAGCGAGGCGACGTGGCGGCGGGGCCGCGGCAGAGGGAGGCGAGGCGCCCGGGCGGCGGACGGGCCAGGCGGCGGCGCGGCGGGCTCGCGCGGGCCCCGGATGGGCTCCACGGGCCGCGGGCGTACGGGCGGCGTGCGATTGCGCGAGGGCGGCGGCGCGGGTTCGTCCGGCGGCGGTGGACACGTCCAGTGATGGCGGGGAAATATTCTAGGATTTGATCTGCGGATAATTTCGGGGGACTCACATATAAATAGGTAGAGGGAGCTAGGAGGCTCCAAATGGAGTGCGGTTTTCGCCCACACGATCGTGATCGAACGACCTAGAGCATGGAGGTGAGTTTGCTAGGTTTTGGGCTGGTTAGAGAGGGGTTTTTCTGCAACACACAAACGGACTTTGCGGTTACCCGGTTAACCGTTGGAGTGCCAAACGACCTCCAAATGGAACGAAACATGACCGGTGGTCTACCGGTGGTATACCAAGGCCACTTGACAAGCCTCGGTCCATTCCGAGAACATTCAACACCCGCTCACAAAAACAAACGAAAAGGGGCGCGCCGGAGGAGGTGGGAGTGCCGGATTGCAAAACGGACAACGGGGAAAATGATCGGATGCAAGAGACGAACACGTATGCAAATGCAATGCACATGATGACATGATATGAGATGCATGACATGAACAAAATGCAAAACGAAAGACAAAACCCGACCACGAAGGAAATATCATAACACATAGCCGAAAATGGCAAGAGTCGGAGTTACAAATATGGAAAGTTAGATCCGGGGTGTTACAACTCTCCCGGCTACTCCGACTCACTCCCCATTGGGCTAGTCCTGGGTGGCCCCGTGTCTACCAAAGACACAACGACCACCGTCTTGGTCCATTCCAAACAGGGACAAAAGCACTTATCATCCAACCTACGGGCACATAAGGTTATGTCCGCCTACCTGATCAGGGTAAGCACGCCCATAACCTTCCCAAGTTGGAGGCACCGGCGAGGGGCACGACAATAGACCCAGTTAGGACCTTCCCATAAGGTAAGCGTGGTTGCACTGGTTAGTTTCGATATGGTGGCACCATGACTCAGCCAACAGTTGTTCAAGTTCAATTTAATCCGGTTAAACTTGAATGCAAATATGCTGAGCCATGATAAAATAACATGATGCAACTACAATGCATGAGCATGATATCAACATAAGCACGAGATGCAACATAACTATCCACCATATCAACTATGAATAATCTCCAACTGAACATGGCATAATGACGAGCATAAATATTACAAGTGCAACACTACTCATAGCATAACATGACCACTAGCATCAACAATAAATATCATGCAAGAACATAACAACAATGCAAACATTTAACCAACGGGATGCAATGAAACATGTATAAAAACGGTACTCGGGACAGACGGCAGTTATGCACCGAAGACCATCATTAACATCAACAGGTACTACTAGCAAGCATAAGCATATGAAATGAATAATAGCAACTAGCAGGGCATGATAACCAGGTGCATAACAACATAGCAAGAAGGTAAGCACTAACCCAGAAGCATTACCGAAACAACGATAACCATATATTAAACAAGCAAACATTTAATAAATATTCAAGTTGAAAACCATGGCTACTGCATGACTATCATGCAAGTGGGTATTGTGGCTTGCCTGGGGGTGAAGAAGGCACCGGGAAGTAGTGCGGTGAAGCCGCGAAAAGATTTGCCGGAAACAGTTCTCTCTCGGAGGGGCTGTTTACGTGCAAGGGCAAAAGGGTCATTTTCAGAATGTTAAAGCACAGTGAAAATGATGCCAACAGAACGGGCTCGATGAAATTAAAACATGGGCTTTGGAATCACCTCATTTGGAGCTGTGGTTAAAAAGATATGAAGGGTTGAAGTTCAGGGACTTTTTACAAAAATATCATCACAAACAAGTCCCTGAGTGGATAAGGCAGAAGCGTATTGAGGGAAATACGTTTTCAGAATAGTGAAAGCGTACTTTAGACTGCAGTAGAACGGAATACACTTTCTAGAGGGAAAAACGTATTTTGAGTAAAAGGAAAGAAAAATACGCTTTCGAAGGAAGAAGACGTACTGACCGGAATACGTGTCCACTTGACACGTCAGCGGGGGCGCCTAGGCCACTGACGGGCCGGGCCCACGGGCAGGGGAGGGAGGCACGGGCGCACGTCGTCTTCCTCCTCTCGCTCCTGTTCTCACGTGAATAGAGGAGAGGAACAGGGGAGGGAGCGGCGGCAGCCTGGCCGGCTCTGGCCGTCCCCGGCTAGGCCGAGGCCACCGGAGGGTGCGGCCCGGCGTGGCGTGTCCATTCAGGGGGTCGGCCGGCCCCGGGGAGGAGAGGAGGACGCGGGGGCGGAGGAGGACCGAGGGGAGACAGAGGCGGCCGGTGGTGGAGGGGCTCGGCGCTACGGCCACTCCGGTGAGGGGGCAAGGGGGTGCGACGGCTGAGTGGAACGAGGGGAACCCAGTGGACATGGTGGAAGGAGGAGAGGAGGCCTGTGCTGTCCGGACCCAAGCCGAGACCGAGGCGGCCATGAAGGGAGACGGCGGACAACGGCGAGATGTGGCGATCCTGGTGACCAAATGGGGCGAGGGAGAGATGTGTGAGGTGTGGGAGAGGTCGGGAACGCCTTATATAGCCGAGGGGAGGGCTCTGGAGCTCACAACCGAGCTAGAGCAGTGCACTAATGGAGGTCAGGGGCTGAGCACGGCACGGGCACTGTTCTAGCGGCGCATTAATAACGAACCACGATGAGGCACCGATGCAGGGAGATGCAGTCGATCATGGGGAAGCTCCAGGACATGGTTGGACGTCGAGACGAGGAGGGAGGAGACGAGCACAGGGGCAAGAAGAAGCCAGAGCGCGAGTTTTCCATGACGCAAGCATGATCACCGCGTGCACTGGAGCAAGCGGCGTGCTTTGGCGTGGCCGACCATGTCCAGTAGATTTACCTTTGTGCCGTTAGTCAAAATGAGGAAATAAATCGGTCCAAGGGCAAAGAAGAGATTTGCACTTAGTTCCAAAGTAAATCAGTAAGAAGGTGTTTGTAACTCTCTGTGGTTAAACCAGCTAGGTAACATGGTAAAGAGTTTGTCTGGCGATGATCACACACTAAGGTGATTTTGATCACCAAAAATAAGACTAAGAGGGGGAGTTTAGATGAGGGTTGCTGTAGAAAGTGCAAAACTGGCCAGAATTAGGGATTTGGATGAGACACATACTTGATCTCTGTGAGCTGAAGTTTGGCATAGAGGGGTTATATGATGGTATGAAGCTGATGTAAAGATTTCATGCCATTTGGAAGTACCAAAGTGGCAATTGCTTCACAAAGCTTCATTCTTGACAGAAACTTGCAAAATTCTAGAGGAATAATGGCTTGATGAACCATGCCCAAAATAGGTGGAGGTAAGTTATAGGGATAATAGAAGGCCTAGAAAAATTGGCAGCCATAATGGAGCAATATAAAATATACTTGCTTCACAAACTGAAATTTTGGACAAAATCAAAGAATTGAAGATGAGCTCACATGGAGGCATGACATGAGCTCTACTTTGGTGGAGGGCTATGATATGATGATATGAGGGATCATGCAAAATGGAAACTCATTTGGATATGCTTAGCTTGCACCTCCTTCACAAAGCTTCTTTCTGGATATAAACTTTGGAAAATCATAATTAAATAATTACTAGGCAAATGAGGTTGCATTTTGGCATGTGGCAATGATAAGGACAGGAAAAGGTGTCCAAGGAGTTTGAGGTCGATTGGGAAAAGGAAAATATAACTTGCTTCACAATGTGCCATGTAGGGCAGAATAGGAAATGAATTATTTGAGCATGATGATAAACATGACAAATGAAATATTTTGTCATATTTGAGAAAGATATGACCCAAACAATTTATGAGAATTATTTGGGAATTTTAGGAGTGATAGAAATAAAGGTTGCTTCACAACCTAGGGCAATTTGAGTTATTCCTTTAATAGAAAAGGAATATTCCCAATAAAAAGAATATTGGGATTTGGGCTGGGATGAAAATGACAGGGTCTAGGGAAGGATTTGGGTATGACAAGCCACTCTGGAAGCAAAGAAGAGTTCATCTTCTTCACTTTCCAGACCACAAAGCCACGGAAAAAGAAAACTCAAGAAAAAACCTCAGAAAAACAAAAGAAAAAGAAAGGGCCAAAAATCAGGCTGTCACAAACCTTACCCCCTTAAAGAAATCTCGTCCTCGAGATTTGGTTGCTCAGGGAACAAGTATGAAGATACTGACTTAAGGAAACCGTTTCCAACTCGGGTATCCTTTTTGTTATTTTTGTTCCCCCTAAATTTTTATCTGACTCGCCCTGGGGTGGTTTGCTTTAATATATCCATATTTTGACTGATCTTACCTTGCTTGTTCATGCTTATATAGGCTCCAATTTCTTTTTAGATTTTCTGACTTAGCTGACTGTGATTGATCCTCCCGACTGAAATATATGTCGGTCTCACAAATCCAAGAGTGATTTCCGCTGGGTGTGTCATCCGGCACTGACAATTTTTCATGAAGTGGTGATCAGATTTTTTTTCTAGTGCACACCCAAGCTCTAACTCCTTGCATTGGGTTTCTCCACTAAATGCAGGTCCTTCGGGTTACAAACAGTGAGTTGGGTCATAACCGCTTTCCCGACAGCTTCTAGCTTATTGCGGAAGTTTCTGAATCATCTTAACTGGTTCCACTGTATTGAGTATCGGATCCGTACCAAATATTTGATTGTCGCCTGTCGTGGCTAGCATAAGAGTTTGACCTGTAGGATAATATCTACAGACTTGACTGACGGTGGTTCTGCACCACGCGGGTCCTCCAACAATTTTCATACCCACATCACTGGTCTTGCTCCTTCATTATCGTTTTCTTGGTCTGGATCCTTGGCTGAAAGAGCTGGGTCATATTGCTTCTTTGTATCACCATAGGTGCGGTCGGTACAATTTTTCGGCAATCGTAGCCTATCCTCATTTTTCTGACAAGGTACCCCATTTAAATGGCAGCTTCAACTCCCCTCAAGTTCTGACTTATTTTTGCTTCTGAACAAAATGTTGCGGATCTGATTCTTGGGATTCACTGCCATATGCTGTCAATTCACAGCGTACTACCTTCTACCAATGTCTTACTGAGAAATATTGGCTGGCTTGTGCTCGAAACTTTCATCGGACAGCTTGCTGAAGAAGACTGGGTATCGTGCTTCAGAAGCTTACCCCCTTAAAGACTTTGCTGGGGAAAGACTCAGTACCTTATGCCAGAAGCTTTTGCGGTTGCTTACTGAAGAAGGCAGAGTACCTTGTACGGGAAATCATCCATGTATCATACTGAAGAAGATAGATGAATCTTGCCTTGGAAGCTTCTCGGGTATCTTGTGAGGGAAGATTGGGTTACTTACACCAGAAGCTTCTTATTGTGATATCCGGACCGATTTCCACATGTATAACCATCTTAAAAATTTTGTTATTGATTTCTTGTATGAAACGGGATTTTGTAGGACTATCCTCCTTTCTGAGGCGATTTTTGCTTGCTTCCAGGTACCTCGGGTTCCAAAATCATCCTCAACGAAAAATTACACTTGTATCTGAGCCATACCTTTGATAATATTTTGTCAACGTTGCACACAATTTATCTTCTTGCTGATTTGATCAATTCTGCTATGAGGAGTGCACGTTAATACAAACTTTATACTGACATTCCATCCAGGATTTCTTTTGTATTCAGACGAGCTATTTCCAATTTCACTGCAGTCTGCTGACAATTCCATTCTGTTTAGCTGAGTTTCCAAATATATGCATTTCTTGCTGACTCTTCGGGTCCGGTGTCGGCTGACGAGCAACTTTAATAGGGGAATAATTTGTAACACCGAAGGCCCAAAGAAAGAAACAAAAGAAACGACTAAAACAAAAGCACACAAGCATACTACTAATTTAATTAATCAAGCAATCATCAGATATTACTGCTACTCACACCATAATATGCATGCACACCTAAGCACACAAATCGCGCAGAAACTCTGGTATTACGGTCTAATATGCTGTGGCGGTGTGCACGAAAATTATATCCATGTGTGGAAGGAGTTGGCGTAACCGAAGCTACACCAAGCACTGGCTGAACAGTGGCTGGATCTGGATGGATACACAGGTGAGAACAGACTTGATGATCAAGTAGCAAGACACAAAAGTCACGACCACCTCATCATCAAGCGTACGAAGGGAGTCGTACCCGTCCGAAGAATGAAATGACATGGCAAGATAACAGTGGAAGACTGGGTTTATTGGCATTGCCCTTTTCTGATAACAAAGATCAGCAAGGGTTGCCAAGGGGACGAGATGGAGGGCATGGATGATGATGTGGTCGCATCACACCAAGGAGCAGGCATGCTAAGAAAGATGGTGCAGGTGGTGGACCGAAAACGATGCCACCTACACTCACAAGATTAACCGTTAGTGACAAAATAACAATCTATATGCATGCTATGCGACAAACAAATGCAACAATCAAGTGCAACAAACCAACTGGGGTCTATACTACCGATTTCTAACGTTCGCGCAGGCTAGGGCATCCTACAACTAGACCTGCTCTGATACCAAGCCTGTGGCACCCCGGCTCAGAGAAACCAGAACACCCCGTATTCCAGCCCAGAGATCGAGGAGAAGTCTTCTGGAATACGGCACTGCTTAGCATAGAAGAAACCAGCATTCTATTATTACACGAATGTGAATACAAGGTCTCCGATATTACAATGAATAACATCGGCACGGCGACACTACGCCATCCTCAGTTGCTCTATGCAAGCAGCAAAACAACTCGAAGCAGCAGAAAAACTTCTAGCAATGGAACAATGACGACGGTGGTGAACTCCACTCCGCAGGGACTCTGGCTGGAACGCTTATCCTAGCTCGCGAACACAGGAACAACACCAAACAAGCAAGCAATCCAGGCACGACCTGCAAGCTGGCATGACACGCCGGGTCAGTACATTGAATGTACTTGCAAGCTCACAATAACCAGAAGCATTCAAGACAAACATCAGCATGGCATTTACTGGTTAAGCAGGAATTAACATGAGATCATCAGGATAACATGGCATGAACAACATGAACATAATACTGCTAGAACAATATGAGCGTGGCATGAACATATAAATCTGATGATACTAGCATGCAACATGATGACACTACATGCACCATTTATTCTGCTCGGATTACCTCGTAACCATCACATGCATCACTTACCAACCTTGGACATCACACGATTATCTCAGGATCAAATCAAGCTTGGTATAAACACTACCGTAGTAATCATTAAATGACCACAAGGAGCTTGATCCTTACCCACGATTCTCGCACAATATCACGAATATCCAACAACTCGGTATCCTCGATACCACGATGCATTCCGACAATCACAACCATGACCAACACTTGGTCTCAAACGGTGATCTTTCCGACGATCACAACCAACTTATCTCATCGTCGAACCGGGGTTGTCATTAATCAAGTTATTATTAATACTGTTGACTCACGGTGGGACCAACACGAACTGGGCCCTTATCCGCCGGCGCGGCTATCGATAGATTTAATATACACTCTGCAGAGGTTAGTACACTGTACCCACACCACGGATCCCATGACCTCGCACTCCCATTCGGGTGGACCAACGGCGATCCGACAAAACCGATCTACTGCCATGGCACTCTCCCAGCCACTCCGACTCACTCCCCATTGGGCTAGTCCTGGGTGGCCCCGTGTCTACCAAAGACACAACGACCACCGTCGTGGTTCGTCCCAAACAGGGACAAAAGCGCTTATCATCCAACCTACGGGCACACAAGGTTATGTCTGCCTACCTGATCAGGGTAAGCACGCCAATAACCTTCCCTAGTTGGAGGCACCGACGAGGGGCACGACAATAGACCCAATTAGGACCTTCCCATAAGGTAAGCGTGGTTGCACTGGTCAGTTTCGATATGGTGGCACCATGACTCAGCCAACAGTTGTTCAAGTTCAATTTAATCCGGTTAAACTTGAATGCAAATATGCTGAGCCATGATAAAATAACATGATGCTACTACAATGCATGAGCAGGATATCAACATAAGCACGGGATGCAACATAACTATCCACCATATCAACTATGAATAATCTCCAACTGAACATGGCATAATGACGAGCATAAATATTACAAGTGCAACACTACTCATAGCATAACATTACCACCAGCATCAACAATAAATATCATGCAAGAACATAACAACAATGCAAGCATTTAACCAACGGGATGCAATGAAACATGTATAACAACGGTACTCGGGACAGATGGCAGTTATGCACCAAAGACCATCACCAACATCAACAGGTACTACTAGCAAGCATAAGCATATGAAAGGGATACTAGCAACTAGCAGGGCATGATTACCAGGTGCATAACAACATAGCAAGAAGGTAAGCACTAACCTAGAAGCATTACCAAAACAACGATAACCATATTTTAAACAAGCAAACATTTAATAAATATTCAAGTTGAAAACCATGGCTACTGCATGACTATCATGCAAGTGGGTATTGTGGCTTTCCTGGGGGTGAAGAAGGCACCGGGAAGGAGTGCGGTGAAGCCGCGAAAAGATTTGCCGGAAACAGTTCTCTCTCGGAGGGGCTGTTTACGTGCAAGGGCAAAAAGGTCATTTTCAGAATGTTAAAGCATAGTGAAAATGATACCAACAGAACGGGCTCGACGAATCGAAGACGTGGGCTTTGGAATCACCTCATTTGGAGCTGTGGTTAAAAATAAATGAAGGGTTGAAGTTCAGGAACTTTTCTGCAAAAATATCATCACAAACAAGTCCCTGAGTGGATAAGGCAGAAGCGTATTGAGGGAAATACGTTTTCAGAATAGTAAAAGCGTACTTTAGGCTGAAGTACAATGGAATACGCTTTTGAAGGAAGAAAACGTACTGACCGGAATACGTGTCCACTTGACACGTCAGCGGGGGCACCTGGGCCACTGACGGGCCGGGCCCAGGGGCAGGGGAGGGAGGCACGGGCGCACGTCATCTTCCTCCTCTCGCTCCTATTCTCACGTGAACAGAGGAGAGGAGCAGGGGAGCGGCGGCGGCCTGGCCGGCTTCGGCCGTCCCCGGCCAGGGCGAGGCCACCGGAGGGTGCGGCCCGGCGTAGCGCGTCAGTTCAGGGGGTCGGCCGGCCCCGGGAAGGAGAGGAGGACGCGGGGGCGGAGGAGGACCGAGGGGAGACAGAGGCGGCCGATGGTGGAGGGGCTCAACGCTGCGGCCACTCCGGTGAGGGGTCAAGGGGGTGGGGCGGCTGAGTGGAACGAGGGGAACCCAGTGGACATGGTGGAAGGAGGAGAGGAGGCATGTGCTGGCCGGACCCAAGCCGAGGCCGAGCCGGCCATGGAGGGAGACGGCGAACAACGGCGAGATGTGGCGATCCTGGTGACCAAATGGGGCGAGGGAGAGATGTGTGAGGTGTGGGAGGGGTCGGGAACGCCTTATATAGCCGAGGGGAGGGCTCTGGAGCTCACAACCGAGCTAGAGCAGTGCACTAATGGAGGTCAGGGCTGAGCACGGCACGGGCACTGTTCTAGCGGCGCATTAATGATGAACCACGACAAGGCACCGATGCAGGGAGATGCAGTCAATCACGGGGAATCTCTAGGACATGGTTGGACGTCGAGACGAGGAGGGAGGAGACGACCACAGGGGCAAGAAGAAGCCAGAGCGCGAGTTTGCCATGATGCAAGCATGATCACCGCGTGCACTGGAGCAAGCGCCATGCTTTGGCGTGGCCGACCACGTCCAGTAGATTTACCTTTGTGCCCTTAGTCAAAATGAGGAAATAAATCGGTCCAAAGGCAAAGAAGAGATTTGCACTTAGTTCCAAAGTAAATCAGTAAGAAGGTGTTTGTAACTCTCTGTGGTTAAACCAGCTAGGTAACATGGTAAAGAGTTTGTCTGGCGATGATCACACACTAAGGTGATTTTGATCACCAAAAATAAGACTAAGAGGAGGAGTTTAGATGAGGGTTGCTGTAGAAAGTGCAAAACTGGCTGGAATTAGGGATTTGGATGATACACTCACATACTTGATCTCTGTGAGCTGAAGTTTGGCATAGAGGGGTTATATGATGGTATGAAGCTGCTGTAAAGATTTCATGCCATTTGGAAATACCAAAGTGGCACTTGCTTCACAAATCTTCATTCTGGACAGAAACTTGCAAAAATTCTAGAGGAATAATGGCTTGATGAACCATGCCCAAAATTGCTGAAGGTAAGTTATATGGATAATAGAAGGCCTAGAAGAATTGGCAGCCATAATGGAGCAAGATAAAATATACTTGCTTCACAAACTGAAATTTTTGACAGAATCAAGGAATTGAAGATGAGCTCACATGGAGGCTTGACATGAGCTCTACTTTGGTGGAGGGCTATGATATGAGGGATCATGCAAAATGGCAACTCATTTGGATATGCCTAGCTTGCACCTCCTTCACAAAGCTTCTTTCTGGATAGAAACTTTGGAAAATCATAATTAAATTATTACTAAGAAAATGAGGTTGTATTTTGGCATGTGGCAATGATAAGTACAGGAAAAGGTGTCCAAGGAGTTTGAGGTCGATTGGGAAAAGGAAAATAGCACTTGCTTCACAATGTGCCATTCAGGGTAGAATAGGAAATGAATTATTTGAGCATGATGATAAACATGACAAGTGAAATATTTTGTCATATTTGAGAAAGATATGACCCAAAAAAATTATGAGAATTATTTTAGAATTTTAGGAGTGATAGAAATAAAGGTTGCTTCACAACCTAGGGCAATTTGAGTTATTCCTTTAATAGAAAAGGAATATTCCCAATAAAAAGAATATTGGGATTTGGGCTAGGATGAAAATGACAGGGTCTAGGGAAGGATTTGGGTATGACAAGCCACTCTGGAAGCAAAGAAGAGTTCATCTTCTTCACTTTCCAGACCACAAGGCCACGGAAAAAGAAAACTCAAGCAAAAACCTCAGAAAAACAAAAGAAAAAGAAAGGGCCAAAAATCAGGCTGTCAAGGCTGCACCGGCAAGGGTCTTGCCGGGGGAACCTGCTTTGTCCCTCTGCTCTTTGTGGTCTTGGTCTTGGCGTTGCTCTTGTTATCTTGGGCTTCGGTCTTACCTTGGCTCACCTCCCCTGTTCTGCTTGGCGTGACCGTAGGCGCGGCTCCGACTGCTCGTGCACAGGTATAGGGGTACAAAAACGCACCCCTCTTTTTGTACACCGACAGGATCCCCCGGGCCTGGGCCACACATAAGCGCGATAGGTTGTTGGGCCAGGCCAAAAATGGTGCGCGGGCAGGCGGGGCGGTTTTTACCGTGGTAAGACTTTTCGCGCGTTGCGCTTCGCACGAGCCGCGCGCGCGGCGCGGCGTGGAGGGGTGTGCGTGATGTGGGCGGCATGTGAGGGGCGGTTTCCACACGCATGCGTCATATCGCAGTAAAGAGGCGGCTCGCGCCTTGCCCGTAAAAAGAGGGAGGCGTGGAGGCGCGGCTCATTTACTGAACGGGGCCGGGTCGCGGTCTTCAAGGCATCCACTCCCCATGATCACGGGGTGGGGAGAGGTCGCTTCACCCGTCCCCTCAGTTCTGCACATCCACCACGCGTCCTTCATGCGCCTGGGGTGGCAAGCGGTGGAGGCGGGAAACCGGGCCGTCGCTGGTTGGGGCAGCGGGTCGGTCCTGATTCCCTGCGCCTCTGGTGGTTGGATTGGCCGAGCGGGGCGGCCGAGCCCCGACCCCGCCCCTTTATAAAGAGGGGGGAGGGGGGATGACGTCCCGCATTCTTATGTCATCTGCCTCATCTTCCTTCTGCTTCTTCCTTTCACTCGCCATGGAGAAAGGGAATCCGGGCCCCTCGACGGTGGCGGCGAGGGTCGCCGCTCGACAGCGCGTCCCTCCTTCTCCTGAGCCCGTGGTGGTGGAACCGGCCGCGAGGGGAAGGGGGAGGGGCGAGGCCGGGGCAGAGGTCGTAGTGCTCGGGGAAGAGGAGGACGGGGCGGCGCGCCGGCTTCGCCCCCGCCAATGGTGCCTTTCCCGATGCAAGGCCATGTCGGAGATCAGCCCCGTGAGTTCTTCATTAGGCTACACTGGCCTCCGCTTCGCCGTCTCCGTCTTCCCGCCCCGTTTGCTCGGGAGATGGAGCTTGACCGGCCCCAATCCCTCAGATTGCACATGAGGGGTTGCGGGAATGGGGGCACGCGGGTCGACGTCGACTTCCTGGCTCCTCGGGTCATGTACCTCCGTCGTGGGTGGCAGACGTTCGCTCGCATCCACAGCCTGACGGCGGGGCTCGTTTTTTACTTCAAATTGATGGAGGACGGCCTGCTCTCCGTCAAGGTCTTCGAAGAGTTCGGGACTCGCCTGAAGTGCTGCGTGGAGAGCTCCTCCGATGGAGATTCCGACGATGGAAGCTCTTCCTCGAGCGAAAGTGATGAGGAGGACAGCGGGGGAGATGACGGGGATGAGTCCGACTAGGCGCCGGATGCCCCGCGCCTGGGCGCGTGTAGCAGCAGCAACATCTACACATGGCCGCTCCTCCGGCAGGGTTTTACCGGGGGTGGGTAGCTCCTTGAACTTCTCGGGGCCGTCTCCTTGGGCGGCTGGCGTCGGGAGGCTGCGGAAGAGGAAGACAGCGGGCGGCAAGGCCGTCAACTCGGAGTACGCGGGGCACTGACGCCTTCGTCGCGTACTGCCGGTCCTGCCGCCTCGTCTTCCAGCTCCTTTCCCGGCACCGTCATTACCGGCCTACCCGTGGGCGGCCACCGAGCTGTTCTCTTGGTGCTTTCTGCTGCTCGTAGCTCGCCTAGGCGCCCCTTTTGTCCTCTCGCCTCCTTGACCTGCCTCCTGAGGAGAGAGACAAGAAAGGAATCACGGGCACCCTATCTCTTTTTTAATCTGTAAGCCTTCAGGCCTTGTTAAATTTAAATCTTGTAATCCCCTTTGTTCATGTTTTTCATTTCGTACGAACTGTACCTGTATGGGATGTTTTTAATGAAAAAGGGATGCTTGCCGGGTTTTTCGTTCGTGGGTAAATCCCGCGACAAGGAGCGAATCCTTGTTATTGTTTAAGATAAACGTTTTTCGCCCGGCAACAGTCCTTGCTGTCCCCCCACTCCACTCAACCGCTCCCGCGCTCTTGGCGGAGGCAGGGATGAAGTGGGCTTCAGGATCCTTGTTCTACCCCCTTGCCGCTGTGGCTACAACCAAATCTGGACCCAGGAAATAATCCTTAGGTATAGGAAAAATGGGAGCACGGCAACCTAGAGGTAAAAACGAGGTTCCACATGCCCCAGTCCTGCTCCGAAATGCATGACAGAGGATAAAAGACTTATCTGGATCTGCAGCCCCCGGCAATCTCATCTTGCCGTGGTTGGATCCTTGTGCTTGCAGCCCCCGGCAACTCTGGTTTGCCGGGGTCGGGACGCCGGTCCGTTTTCTTTCTTCCGAGTAGCCCGGCAGAAGTCCTCATGTGCCCTGCGAACCGAAGGAGAACAGAAGAGAAACAGATAGACGCGCACTCGACCTCTAAGCTAGGGGTTAGTCGCTGCTGAGCACTATCAACCCTAACCAAGGAAGAGACTCGACCTAGCATGCATGCTATAACTTAGGGCGCCAGCGCTTCATTTGTTTATGCTCAGGGTCTGCGCCTGGCTTTGTACGAAGGGTTACATGCCTTGCCGGCAAAGCTTGTACAAAAGGTGGCTTGCCGGGAGGCCCGGCAAGCCACGCCTTATGGGTAAACCTTGCAAAGATGCTCGATGTTCCAGGAGTTGCTCACTGTGATGGCATCACCAGTCTCCAGGCGGACTGCGCCGGTCCTGGTGACTCGTATTACCCGATAAGGGCCTTCCCACTTCGGCGTCAACTTTTTGGTATTCTTGGCCGACTGAACGCGCCGAAGAACAAGGTTGCCTTCCTCAAAGCTTCGGGCATGAACCTTGCAGCTATGGTAGCGGCGCAAGGCTTGCTGGTAGCGCGCTGCTCTCACAGCCGCCCGAAGATGATCTTCCTCAAGGAGCGTCGCGTCATCTTGACGTTACTGCTCTAGCTCAAGCTCATCATAAGCGAGCACTCGAGGTGACCTGTATATGAGTTCCGTGGGGAGAACTGCTTCTGCCCCATAGACCAGGGCAAAAGGTGTCTGGCTGGTGGCTCGATTAGGCGTCGTCCTGATCGGCCAAAGAACCGCCGGCAATTCATCAATCCAGCGCCTTCCGCTCTTGCGCAGCTTGTCAAAAGTCTTTGTCCTTAGGCCTCGCAACACTTCAGCATTCGCCCTCTCCGCTTGGCCGTTGCTCCATGGGTGTGCCACGAAAGCAAAACAGACCTTGCTGCCGAGGTCTTGAATGTATTGCATGAAGGTGCGGCTCGTGAACTGCGTGCCGTTGTCGGTGATGACTCTGTTTGGCACACCAAACCAGCAAACCAGTCCCTTGAAAAACTTGACAGCTGATTGAGCAGTCACCTTTCCCACTGCTTCCAGCTCCGGCCACTTTGTGAAATTTTCGATCGCAACATACAAGTACTCAAAGCCCTCGACAGCGCGGGGGAAAGGGCCCAGTATGTCGAGCCCCCAGACCGAGAATGGCCAGGAGAGAGGTATTGTTTGAAGGGCTTGGGCTGGTTGATGAAGCTTCTGTGAATGGAACTGACACGCTTCACACTTGGTTACTAGTGCCGTTGCATCCTCGAGGGCGGTGGGCCAGAAGAAACCTTGCCGGAACGCCTTCCCGGCAAGGGCCCTCGACCCTATGTGGGAGCCACATATGCCTCCATGTATCTCTGCCAACAGCTCCAGTCCTTCCTCCCGGGGGATGCACTTCAATTTCACACCGTTTGGCCTTCTCCTATACAGGATGTCATCGACGAACTGGTACAGGGCGGACCGACGGGCTACTTTTTCCACTTCTTCCTGCTCCTCAGGAAGCTCCCCTGTTTGCAGGAATTGGACGGTATGCTGCGCCCATGCCGGAGCCTGGGGCTCGACGGCAAGGACCAAAGGCATTTCTTCCTCCATGGGAGCGGTTGTCTCTACGGCCAGGGCTTGACGCCCTACCGGAGCCAGTTGCTCTTGGGCAGGCTCAGCATCCACGGCAGCACCCTTGCCAGCAGCCCCAGGGGGCTCAGCAGGAAAGTACTTGCCGGGACTTGATTTCCTCCGCTTGTTCTGCCCCGCTGATGGTTCGACGGATAGTTGAGTTAACCGGAGCAAAAAGGTACATGGTTCCACAGGTAGCTTGAATGCGGCACGCTTTGACAGGTAATCGGCGATGTCGTTCTCCGCTTGGGGGACGTGCTCCGCCCAGATACAGTCAAAGCGTTCCTCCAGCTTTCTCACCTCATCTACGTAAGCTTCCATCAATGGGCTCTGATAATCCTTGTTGACCTGTCCGACAACGAGCTGCGAGTCACCCCTGACGATGAGCTTCTTAACCCCGAGGTCTGCCGCGATCCTGAGACCGGCAAGCAATCCCTCGTACTCAGCAGTGTTGTTGGTGGACATCTCCCTGGGGAACTGCATCTGGATCACGTACTTGAGGTGCTCTCCGGTGGGTGCGACGAGCAGCACACCGGCACTGGCGCCTTGCAGCGAGAAAGCCCCATCAAAGTACATGATCCAGTCGCGGTCTGCTTCCTTGCCGGGGAGAGTGGTCTCCTGGATTTCTTCGTCAGGCGTCGAGGTCCATTCTGCAATGAACTCCGCCAAGACTCTGCTCTGAATTGTCGAGGTACTTTCAAACTTTAGAACAAAGCTTGACAACTCCAAGGCCCATTCCACAATCCTTCTAGTTGCATCTGGGTTATGCAGTATCCGTCGTAATGGGACGCGGGTGACGACAGTGATCTCGTGGGCTTGGAAGTAATGATGCAGCTTCCTCGAGGCCATAAGGAGGCCGAAGAGCAATTTCTGCACACCGGAGTACCTCGATCTAGCTCCCTGCAAGAGGGAGCTGACAAAGTAAACCAGGTGCTGCATCATCTTCTTCTTCTGCACCACCTCACTTGACTGCGCGGGCACTGCCTCGGCGGCATCAGACTCTGCCGGGGGCCTCACCTTGCCGGCACCAGGCCCTGTCGGGGGAATTTTGGGCTTGCCACCTGCTGGTTCTGCCGCCGTCAGTGCCTCCTCGTTGACCTCCCTCTGTGCCACCAGCGCGGTGCTGACCACTTGATTCGTCGCCGCCAGATATAGCAGCAACGGCTCTTCTGGTTTAGGCGCAACCAGTATTGGCATGGAGGAAAGGTATTTCTTCAGATCCTGCAATGCTGCCTTGGCTTCTGGGGTCCACTCTATTGAGCCTGCCTTTTTCAAGATTTTTAAGAAGGGAAGGGTGCGCTCGGCGGACTTGGAGATGAATCGGCTCATGGCGGCAACGCAGCCGGTGAGCCGACGCACATCCTTGATACGCTTGGGTGCCTCAATCTGCTCAATAGCCTTGATCTTGTCTGGGTTTGCCTCGATCCCGTGCTGCGACACAATGTACCCGAGAAGCTTGCCGGATGGAACGCCGAAGACACACTTCTCAGGGTTCAGCTTGAGGTTGATCTTGCGCAGGTTAGCAAATGTCTCTTCCAGATCTTGCACAAGAGTTGGCCCGTCCTTGGTTTTGACCACTATGTCATCCATGTAGGCCTCCATATTTCTATGGAGCTGAGGTTCAAAACCAATTTGGACTGCTCTTGCGAACGTTGAGCCAGCACTCTTCAACCCGAAAGGCATCCGTAAAAAGCAATACGTACCACATGGGGTGATGAATGTTGTCTTTTCTTCATCGTCTCTCGTCATGAAGATCTGGTGGTAGCTTGAGTAGGCGTCGAGGAATGATAATAGATCACACCAGGCTGTGGAGTCAACAATCTGGTCGATGCGCGACAACAGGAAGGGGTCCTTAGGACAAGCCTTATTGATATCTGTGTAATCATACACAGTCTCCACTTCCCATTCGCCTTGCGCACCACTACCGGATTGGCCAACCACGTCGGGTGGAGCACTCCTCTCACCAAACCTGCTGCTTCCAATTTCCTGATCTCCTCTGGGATGAACTCATGCCTTTCCAGAGCCTGCTTTCTGACCTTCTGCTTGACGGGCCGCGCATGGGGGCAGACAGCTAGGTGGTGCTCAATCACCTCCCTGGGAACACTGGGGATGTCGGATGCTTGCCATGCAAACACGTCGACATTCGCCCGCAGGAAGGTGACGAGCGCGCCTTCCTATTTGCTGTCGAGGGTGGAGCCTATGGTGAAGGCCTCTCCCGTGCCATCCTCCCTGGCGGACACCTTCTTGGTTTGTGGTGGCTCGGCTCTGGATCTCTTGCTCTTGTCGGTAGAGCTCTCTGGCACGTCCTCGACGATAGCACAACACTCTAAAGTGGTGCGCTTGCCGGAGTGGGTGCGAGAGGTCTTGCCGGGCTTCTTCCTCCCTATCGGGGCTTCAACGGCAGGAGCAGGTGCCTTGGCGGCAGCTGCTGCAACTGCCTCCCGGTAGAGCTGGTCGGCGCAAATCAGCGCGTCCTTCTTGTCGGAGGGGACGGAGATGATGGTCAATGGCCCGGGCATCTTTAGCATGTTGTAGGCATAGTGTGATGCCGCCATGAACTTGGCTAGTGCCGGGCGGCCGAGGATCCCGTTGTAGGGCAAGGGGATCTCGGCCACGTCGAAGACGATCCTCTCTGTCCTGTAGTTCAACTCTCCTCCAAATGTCATGGGCAGTGTGACCTTTCCCTTCGGCTGGCTCCTCCCCGGATTGACCCCTTGAAACGTGCCCGTTTCCTCGAGGTCTCCATCAGGGATTTGCAACCTTTTGATCACGACAGGCGAGATCAGGTTCAGGCCGGCCCCGCCGTCAACCAACATCTTGTTCACCCTGAGGTTGCGTATCGTTGGTGAGACCAACAATGGCAAACACCCGACCATGGTAGTGCGGTCAGGGTGGTCCTCGGCGTCAAAGATGAGGGGCGTGCTGGACCACCTCAGCGGCTTCTGAGCGTCGAACGACGGCTCTGCTGCTGTAATCTCACGCGCCCACTGCTTGAGCTGGCGGTGAGAGGTATGCAGAGAGGCACCGCCATCGACGCACATTGCCTCCGTAGCCTTCTGGAGCCCTTGCTCACCAGACTCGTCGTCCTCGTCGTGGTCATCGTCTTCTTGTTTCTTGCCGCAGCCCAGGGCGGGCCTCTCTTGCCGGTTGTCCTTGGCGAGGCGGCCTCCTTGGCCGCCACGCTTCTTGCCAGATCCCTCAGCACCGTCCTGGTCCTTCTCCTTGTCCTGCCTCTCGTACTCAGCCTTTTGCTTCTCAGCAAGCAGCTCGACTTGTCGGCAGTTCTGGAGGTCATGGCCCTTGGTGCGGTGGATCTTATAGTATTGCTTGCCGGAGCTTCCTGGCTTGTCGGTAGCCGCCAAGGCCCGGCAGGCGGCGCACCCGGCAATCTCCTTGCCGGGGGCGTCTGCCTTGACCATCTTGCTGGCACCGGTGTCGTCAGATCCCTCAACGGCAAACACGGCCTTGCCTTTGCATTTCCTGTTGCGACGCCGGCCCTTCTTCGTCGGGGTAGCAGCGTCTTCATCGGTAGAGTCGGTTTCCGCGCCGGCGTCTTCGCCGGGGTACTTCCTTCCCTCTTCAGCCCGGGCGCACCTATCGGCCAGAACGTAGAGCTCGGTTACATCCTTAACTTTGGTCATCGCCAGCTCTTGCGCATCTTGCGATTGTGCATGTTCTGGTGGAACGCGCTAATCACAACGGCGGGATGAACGTCGGGGATGTTGTACTGCACCCGGCTGAATCTCTGGATGTACTTGCGCAGGGTCTCCCCTTCCTTCTGGGGAATGATATGCAGATCACTGTCCTGGCCATGAGCTTGGTGGCCTCCTGTGAAGGCGCCAACAAACTCATGGCACATATCCGACAAAGAAGAAATGGAATCCACCGGCAAGTGCATCAACCAAGACATCACATTGGGCTTGAGTGCCAGCGGGAAATAGTTGGCAAGCACCTTGTCATCGCGAGCCCCAGCAGCCTGCATCGCGATGGTGTAGATGCTGAGGAACTCGGACGGATGGGTCATGCCAGTGTACTTCTCGCCGACGTCGGGCTTGAACATGCGGTGGGACGGCCACTGGAACTGCCGCAGCTCACGGGTAAAGGCCGGGCAGCCCACCACGTAAGGTAGGCCGCCGGAGCCCCCCGGTGTCGGGTGGTCCATAGCGGGTCCCGCCCGCTTGTCCGACTGGCGGCGCATTTCGCGCCGACGCTCGACGGTAGTTCGAGCGTCTTCGTGTGCTCGTTCCCGAAGGACCTGGCGCTGGTTGCGGAGGGTCTGTGGGTCGGACGACGCTATGGAGATGTTATCACAAATGTCGTCACGACAGGCCGACGCCCGCGGCGGCTGGCGAGGAGGGGGAGAGTGCACCGTGGCTGCAGCTCCCCCGGTCCTCCCGTCGCCAGCATGTGGTGGCTCGGTGGAGCGCCGACCCAAGGGCCCCGCCGGTCGCGGATCATCTTTGTTGGCGACGGCGACGAGGCTCCGGATGGTGGCCCTCCACTCGTCGAGCTTCTCCGCAGTAGGAGGGAAGTCGAGGAGCAGCTGCGCGCGCGCCAAAGCTTCCGCTGGCGTGGGCGGCGGCGACAGCTGCGTGGATCGCGGCACGCTTCGACTTCTAACTACGTTAGGAGGAGCTCCGTTACGACCCAGCGGCTGCGTGCCATTTTCGCCAGCGCTTCGGCGAGCGTGTTGAACCCCTTCATCTTGCGGATGACGCACATGGCTCTTCCCACGGCGGTGCCCAGGGTCACCAACGTGGTGACGTTGCTCGGCGCGCACACCATGGGAAGAGCGTGCGGTGGTCGCCGGTGTGGGCGTCTTGGAGGTCGCTGCGCAGCCCCGGGGTGGCACAACGTCCCCTGGAGGGCCCCGCACCGCCTGCAGGGGCCCAGCTCCGTCTTTGGATCCAGCGACGTGTAGCCGGTCGTCTGGCGCGCGAACGACGCCGCTCGCCAGGCTCCGACTGCCTGGGCGATGCTGGTGCTCGCGGACCGCGGCCCGGGTCCTGTCTGCGACCGGTCCACTGCTCGTCCGCACCGGCACGGGCCGTTCGGCTCCCATCGAGCCAATCGCCATGGCCGTCTTCTTCTTAGGAGCCATGGCGATGAAGAACTGCTAGGCTAACTACTAGGCCAGATTCTCACAATTGCGCCCCCCTACCTGGCGCGCCAAATATGTCGATGTGGAACGACACCTATGGGATCACAAGAATCCCTACTACGGTTGCCGGGGCGCGGGGTTGCGAGAAGAGCAGGGCTAGTAGACAGCACAAGGATCGTTTACCCACGTTCGGGCTGCGGGGATGCGTAAAACCCTAGTCCTGCTTTTGGTGGGTCTATTTCAGAGAGTTCTTGAGCTCTCGAACTAGCTGTGGTCAGTGCGTGGTTCGAAAGAGCCGAATCCTCCTCCAGTATGCCATGGGCCTCCTTTTATAGTCGGAAGGGGCTGCCACAGTGGCACACAGGAGGTGGAAAGGCGTATAGTGCCCTGAGCTTATCGCTCATATTACAGGACAAGACGCATTTAATGTGTAGCTTAGGTGTCCCCTTGCTTTATTGGGGATGGGGGCGAGGCCCGTCCCGTCCGTCGCCGCTCCTCCTCGCCTTGACACGTGCCCTAGCCAGTGAGGTGCGTGGTGCCATGTAGGCAGGCAGGCAGCTGAGGTGGCGCAGTGGCGGAGCCTTCACGAAGATCTGCATGCCGCCACGCAGGCGCTCGATGAGTTGGCCCGGGAGCTGCATGTTGCCACGCAGGTGCCTGCCCAGCTGGTCGGGCTGGCAGTTGCATGTGAACGGTGGTGGAAGCTTGGTCGGCGCGAGCTTGGCGGTGGCCCCGCTGGCGTCCTTGGCGAGGGCCTTGCTGGGTTGCCCCGCAAGGGTCTTGCCGTGTGGCTCGGCAAGGGTCTTGCCGCGGCGCGTTGTCGTCCCCAGCAAGGACCTTGCCGGGGGTCTGGTGGCCTTCCTGGGCTAGGATCTTGCCGAGGATCGTCGTCTTCTAATCCTCATCTGATCTTGAATATGTCTTCACAAAGATCTGCATGCCACCACAGAGGTGCCTTCCGGAGCCCTAGCCCCACATGGATGATGGCGTTGGGGACTGTGGGCTCAAGTGTTGCTCGCTCTGTTGGTGTGGGGCGAGCTGCCCCGGCAAGGGTCTTGCCAGGGCTGCTGAGGCTGCCCCGACAAGGGTCTTGCCGGGGCAACCTGCTTCGTCCCTCTGCTCTTTGTGGTCTTGGTCTTGGTCTTGGTCTTGTTATCTTGGGCTTCGGTCTTACCTTGGCTCACCTCCCCTGTTCTGCTTGGCGTGACCGTAGGCGCCGCTCCGACTGCCCGTGCACAGGTATAGGGGTACAAAAACGCACCCCTCATTTTGTACACCGACAACTCGGGAATGTCCTAGCCGCGCTTCGTGTCTGGCTCCGCCGCGAGCACGGCTATTCCCTTGCGCTTCACGTCCTTGGCCTTGGCCTTCTTCTCCTCGGGGTCAGCAGCTAGTAGCTCTAGGAGGGAAAGGCGCCTTCCTCAGCTCTTGCGCAATTGGTCGCCAGGTTGAACAGCTCCAAGGTCATGCATAGCTCCTCGTGAATGGCGAGTTCCTCCTTCATTTTGACATCACGGACGCCGTCAAAAAATGCGGAGATGATGGCCTCGTCCGTCACCTTGGGGATCTTGAGGCGAACGTTGTTGGCTGGATGTATTTTTGCTGGGTCTCTCCTGGCTGCTGCTTGATGCGGCGCAGGTCAACCGCGGCCGGAGGGCGGTTGCGAGTGCCCTGGAAGTTGGCGACGAAGCAGTCGTGCATCTTGTTCCAGGAGGCGATGGAGCCCGGGGGCAGGTTCAGGAGCCACGAGTGAGCGCCATTCTTGAGAGCTATGGGGAACCAGTTCGCCATGACTTTTTTTTCGCCGTTGGCTGCCTCGATGCTCAGCTCGTAGAGCTGCAGGAACTCCGCGGGGTCGGGGGTACCGTCGTAGCAAGGACGCAGGTCTAGCTTGAACTTGCCTGGCCAGGCGACGCTATGCAGCTCGGGAGTGAAGGCGTGGCAGCCTGCGGTGGCCACCAGGACCCTTTGTTGATGCGGAGCCTGTCCTTGATGCCCGCGCCCCGTCGCCTGCGGCGGCGCACGGTCCATCGCAGTGGTGCTGGGAGCGCAGGCGCGTTCTCTTGCAGCCGGGGAACTTCTTGGACACTTCCTTCTTCTGGTGCGGGCGCCCGGCACGGTGGGTCATGCCGAGGGGCCGCACGCCTTGGCGCCAGGACGCCGTCTTGGTGCAGAGGTGGTGGAGGCGGTCCGTGAGCCACGTCACCCACAGCTGGCGGAGGGCGAGGCAGCGAGAGGGATGGCGCAGGGGAGCCCCCTACGGCGCTGACGAGCTCGGCGATGCAGTCCAACCAATCCTCATAGAGGTCGTCGACGGGGCGGTAGCGCAGGAGCTCGCGTGCCATGAGCAGCGTGGCTTGCGCGTCCCTGGGAGCACGACGAGCGTGAGACGACGAGCCGGCCGGTGTCAGCGACGAAGTGGCGGTGCGGCCGTCCCGCCGCACCGAGGGGTGTGATACGTCTCCAACGTATCTATAATTTATGAAGTATTCATGCTATTATACTATCCTTCTAGGATGCTTTATATGCATTTATATGATTTTTATATGATTTTTGGGACTAACCTATTAACCTGGAGCCCAGTGCCAGTTTCTGTTTTCTCCTTGTTTTAGAGTATCGCGGAAAAGGAAAACTAAACGGAGTCCAATTGACGTGCCACTTGACGGAGATCATTTTTGGACCAGAAGAAGCCCACGGAGTACCAGAAGCAGGCCAGAAGAGTCCCGGGCTGCCCACGAAGGCGGGGGCGCGCCCACCCCCCTAGGGCGTGCCCCTGCCTCGTGGACTGCCCGGATAGCCCCCTGACGTGAAATCAACGCAAAACTCTTATATATATACCCAAACTTCCAAAAAGAAGCCTAGATCGGAAGTCCGCCGCCGCAAGCCTCTGTAGCCACGAGAAGTCAATCTAGGCCCTCTCCGGCACCCTGCCGGAGGGGGCCATCATCACCGGAGGCCATGGAGGAGTATCCCGGAGGGGCCATCACCACCATGAAGGCCAAGGACCAGAGGGTGGAGGCCATGGAGGAGGAAGCACAAGGGGGAGAACCTCTCCTCCTCTCTCTCGGTGGCGCCGGAGTGCCATCAGGAGGGGAGTCATCGCCACGGTGATCGTCTTCATCAACATCGTCATCACCATCCTCATCTCTTTTACGCGGTCCACTCTCCCGCACCCCGCTGTAATCCCTACTTGAACATGGTGCTTTATGCCACATATTATGATCCAATGATGTGTTGCCATCCTATGATGTTTTGAGTAGATATCTTTTGTCTATGGGGTTTATTGATGATCTAGATTGGTATGAGTTCTATGTTTTACTTTGAGGCTGTCCTATGGTGCCCTCCGTGTCGCGCAAGCATGAGGGGTTCCGCTGTAGGGTGTTGCAATACGTTCATGATTCGCTTATAGTGGGTTGGTGAGTGACTGAAACACAAACCCGAGTAAGAGGGATTGTTGCGTATGGGAATGAAGAGGACTTGATGCTTTAATGCTATGGTTCGGTTTTACCTTAATTATCTTTAGTAGTTGCGGATGCTTGCTAGAGTTCCAATCATAAGTGCATATGATCCAAGTAGAGAAAGTATGTTAGCTTATGCCTCTCCCTCATGTGAAACTGCAATAGTGATTACCGGTCTTGTTAACAATTGCCTAGGACAATTCCGCACACCGATCCACCATTATTCCACCTCGCTATTTATAATATTTAGTAATATATTCTAACTTTATGATAACAGCACCTACTTTTATATTTTAGCTCTCCGATATCATACAAAGTTATCCTCTTCATACCCACAACGTAGTTTTACTTCTCGTTTCTAGTGGAAGCAAACGTTCGGTGCACGTAGAGTCGTATCAGTGGCAGATAGGGCTTGAGAGAATATTGATCTTACCTTTAGCTCCTTGTGGGTTCGACACTCCATACTTATCACTTCCACCTTTGGAAATTGCTACGATGATTCCCTGCACTTGGGGATTATCAAGCTCTTTTCTGGCGCCGTTGCCGGGGAGCAATAGCGTGGGGTTGATATTCTCATGTGTGCTTGTTTGATTTCTTCACTAAGTAGATTTTTTTCCTTTTTATTTCTGTTTAGTTGTGGGTGAAACATACAAAAAAATTAAAAGTACTTGCCTAAAAAGTTTTTCAAAAAAAAGAGAAGTGATTGGAAGGTTTTGCATTGAAGAAGTGAGGGTCGACCTTGAGCACTTGTGTTCATGCTCACGGAAACAATGTAGAATTTTTCATGGAAGTTTATCTGTAAATAATTATCCCCTTGTATATATTCATTGTATTATAAAAATAATGTGCCAAGCTTTGGTTTTAGGATGATTAGATTGCTTGTTTACTATGTGCAGAACAAAAACAGAAACTTTGGCTGTAGTGCGTGAATTTACATTTTTTACTGGAAAGTAAAATGGGTCTGAAACTTTTTGCACATTACTTATGTACAAATTGTTCAAATTTTCAAATTTAGTTCATAATTTTAGGAGTTACAGAAGTTTTCTAAACTTCCAGATTACTACAGACTGTCCTGTTTAAGACAGATTCTGTTTTTGATGCATTGCTTGCTTGTTTTGATGAAACTATCGGTCTCTATCAGTGGATTAAGCCATGGAAAAGTTATATTACAGTAGCTATAATGCAAAAACAAAATATGAATTGGTTTGCAACAGTACTTATACTAGTAATTTGCTTTGTTATACTAACGGATCTCACAAAGTTTTTGTTAAGTTTTTGTGGATGAAGTGTTCGAAGAACGAGGAGTTACCGATGTGAGAAGAATAATTAGAAGCAAGAGTTCAAGTTTGGGGATGCCCAAGGCACCCCAAGTAAATATTTCAAAGGATACTCAAGCATCTAAGCTTGGGGATGCCCCGGTTGGCATCCCATCTTTCTTCTTCAACAAATATCGGTATACCTCGGTTTTTGTTTTGTTCACATGATTTGTGTCCTTTGTGTTTTTGTTTTTCCTTTAAGAACCATGCTAGCATGAGATAGCCCTTCATTGATTTATAGAATACTTCATGTGCTTCACTTAAATCTTTTAGGTATGACCTTATAGAATTACTCTTTGTGCTTCACTTAAATCTTTTGAGTATGGTTTTATAGAATGCTTCGTGTGCTTCACTTATATATTTTGAGCTTGGATATTGGTTAGTCTATGTTAATTGTAGAATGCTCCATGAACTTCACTTATATCTTTTGGAGTATGAATAATACTATAGTTTAAAGTGGGTTTGGAAGAGTGTCAACTTTAGGAATTAGTGATCCCACTATTTTGGAGGGTGTTGAATCTTAGTGTGATATTTATGAAAGTGGATTTGGAAGAGTGTCAACTTTAGCTAGTAATGATTCCACTATTTCGGAAGAGGTTCCAATTGAGTATGAGAACAAAGTAGCTATCCTTAATGCTACTGAAAATTATTATGAGGGAGGAATACATGCTTGTAGGAGTTGCAATAATATCAAGTTTCCTCTCTATGTGATTAAAGTTTTGAAGTTATACTTGTTTTGCCTTCCTATGCTAGTTAATTCTTGTTCCCATAAGTTGTGTGCTCACAAAATCCCTAGACATAGGAAGTGGGTTAGATTTAAATGTGCTAGTCATATTCTTCAAGATGCTCTCTTTGTGTTTTGATTCTTGTCTATTATGTGAGCATCATTGAAATCATCATGCCTAGCTAAAAGGCATTAAAGAAAAGCGCTTGTTGGGAGACAACCCAATATTTACCCTTGCTGTTTGTGTGTGTTTAAATGATTAAGCTACTGTAGTAATCATGTTTTATAGCTTTTGTTTCAATAAAGTGCCAAGTAAGACCTTTGGAAAGACTTGGGTAAAAGTTAATGTGATCTTGCTGTAAAAAACAGAAACTTTGCGCTCACGAGAATATATGTCATTTTTTACAGAAGAGTGCTTTTGAGTTGATTCTTGTTTCAGAAGATTAATAGACAAATTCCTCACGTCCACCAATTTATTTAATAATTTTTGGAGTAGCGGAAGTATGGTTATTGTTCAGATCATTACAGACTGTCCTGTTTCTGAAAGATTCTGTTTTCATTGCATAGTTTGCTTGTTTTCTAGTTTCTATGGCTTATATTCTTCAATATAAATTGTAGAAATGATATGGTACAGTAGGAATTGTGTGAGAGCAATTATGAACCTTGTCTTTGACAGTACCAAAGTGAATGGTTTGCTCTTTATCATACTAACCTATCTCACGAAGTTACGTTAAGTTTTGTGTGATTGAAGTTTTCAAGTTTTGGGTGAGATATCGATATGAGGAGAATAAGGAGTGGAAAGACCCTAAGCTTGGGGATGCCCGAGGCACCCCAAGTTAATATTCAAGGAAGACTCAAGTACCTAAGCTTGGGGATGCCCCGGAAGGCATCCCCTCTTTCGTCTTCAAAACTATCGGTACACCTTACTCGGAGCTATATTTTTATTCGTCACATGATATGTGTTTTGCTTGGAGCGTATTTTCAATTTTACTTGTTGTTTGAATAAAATCATCGGATCTGAAATATTGAATGAAAAATAATTCTCCCATGGCTAGTTAATTATTTGACTACTCAGTGTTCTTCACTCATATCTTTTGGAGTAGTTTGTCATTTACTCTTGTGCTTCATGTATATCCTATGAGTAAATGGTTGAATAAATTGAATGTCATAAATCTGAATTTATATATGTTTCATATGCTTATAACATGGAGAGTAATGACTTCACACATAATAAGTATAGGTAGTAAACTTATTGAAAGTTAGCAAACGCAGAATTGGTCACTTGAAAAATTCATGAAAGAATATTGAAGGAAGAGAGGTTTCACATATAAATATACTATCTTGGACATCTTTTATGATTGGGAGCACTCATTAAAATATGACATGCTAAAGAGTTGATGTTGGACAAGGAAGACAACGTAATGGGTTATGTTTTCTTATATCTGAAATAAAGTATATTGTCATGGATCATCCAACATGTTGAGCTTGCCTTTTCCCCTCATGCTAGACAAATTCTTTGCACCAAGTAGAGATACTACTTGTGCTTCCAAATACCCTTAAAACCAGTTTTGCCATGAGAGTCCACCATATCTACCTATGGATTGAGTAAGATCCTTCAAGTAAGTTGTCATCGGTGCAAGCAATAAAAATTGCTCTCTAAATATGTATGATTGATTGGTGTGGAGGAAATAGGCTTTATACGATCTTGTGATGTGGAAGAAATAAAAGCGACGGACTGCATAATAAAGGTCCATATCACAAGGGGCAATATAAAGTGACGTTCTTTCGCATTAAGATTTTGTGCATCCAACCCTGAAAGCGCATGGCAACCTCTGCTTCCCTCTGCGAAGGGCCTATCTTTTGCTTTTACCTTCTACCTTATGCAAGAGTCATGGTGATCTTCACCTTTCCTTTTTACATTTTATCCTTTGGCAAGCACAGGATGTTGGAAGGATCCTGATATATATATATATATATATATATATATATATATATATATATCTAATTGTATGTAAGTTAGCATGAGCTATTATTGTTGACATTACCCTTGAGGTAAAAGGTTGGGAGGCGAAACTATAAGCCCCTATCTTTCTCTGTGTCCGATTAAAACTCCATAACCACAAGTATTGCGTGAGTGTTAGCAATTGTGAAAGATTAAATGATAGTTGAGTATGTGGAGTTTGCTAAATCAAAGCTCTGACATAGACCCTTCCTGAAAATAAGATGAATTGCAATTGTTTGATGACTGAGGATATAGTTTGTTAGTTTCAAGAAAGTTTATGATCTATACTTTAAAATGTGAATAGCTTGTTACTTTATCATGAGAAGTTTTATGAGATGAGCTATTGTTATGACATATAATGATGCTAGAAAAAGTGATTGGAATTATCATTGATCAAACTTAAGCACTTGCTAGCATTCACACTTCATAAATTATTTCATTTATCATTTACCAACTCAAGGACGAGCAGGAATTAAGCTTGGGGATGCTGATACGTCTCTAACATATCTATAATTTATGAAGTATTCATGCTATTATACTATCCTTCTAGGATGCTTTATATGCATTTATATGATATTTTATATGATTTTTGTGACTAACCTATTAACCTAGAGCCCACTGCCAGTTTCTGTTTTCTCCTTGTTTTAGAGTATCGCAGAAAAGGAAAACTAAACGGAGTCCAATTGACGTGCCACTTGACGGAGATCATTTTTGGACCAGAAGAAGCCCACGGAGTACCAGAAGCAGGCCAGAAGAGTCCCGGGCTGCCCACAAAGGTGGGGGCGCGCCCACCCACCTAGGGCGCGCCCGCCTGCCTCGTGGACAGCCCGGATACCCCCCTGACGTGAAATCAACGCAAAACTCTTCTATATATACCCAAACTTCCAGAAAGAAACCTAGATCGGAAGTTCCGCCGCTGCAAGCCTCTGTAGCCACGAGAAGTCAATCTAGGCCCTCTCTGGCACCCTGCCGGAGGGGGCGATCATCACCGGAGGCCATGGAGGAGTATCCCGGAGGGGCCATCATCACCATGAAGGCCAAGGACCAGAGGGTGGAGGCCATGGAGGAGGAAGCACAAGGGGGAGAACCTCTCCTCCTCTCTCTCGGTGGCGCCGGAGTGCCATCGGGAGGGGAATCATCGCCACGGTGATCGTCTTAATCAACATCATCATCACCATCCTCATCTCTTTTACGCGGTCCACTCTCCCGCACCCCACTGTAATCCCTACTTGAACATGGTGCTTTATGCCACATATTATGATCCAATGATGTGTTGCCATCCTATGATGTTTTGAGTAGATATCTTTTGTCTATGGGTTGATTGATGATCTAGATTGGTATGAGTTGTATGTTTTACTTTGATGCTGTCCTATGGTGCCCTCCGTGTCGCGCAAGCGTGAGGGGTTCCGCTGTAGGGTGTTGCAATACGTTCATGATTCGCTTATATTGGGTTGGTGTGTGACTGAAACACAAACCCGAGTAAGAGGGATTGTTGCGTATGGGAATAAAGAGGACTTGATGCTTTAATGCTATGGTTGGGTTTTACCTTAATGATCTTTAGTAGTTGCGGATGCTTGCTAGAGTTCCAATCATAAGTGCATATGATCCAAGTAGAGAAAGTATGTTAGCTTATGCCTCTCCCTCATGTGAAACTGCAATAGTGATTACCGGTCTTGTTAACAATTGCCTAGGAAAATTCCGCACACCGATCCACCATTATTCCACACTCGCAATTTATAATATTTAGTAATATATTCTAACTTTATGATAACAGCACCTACTTTTATATTTTAGCTCTCCGATATCATAGAAAGTTATCCTCTTCATACCCACAACGTAGTTTTACTTCTCGTTTCTAGTGGAAGCAAGCTTTTGGTGCACGTAGAGTCGTATCAGTGGCAGATAGGGCTTGAGAGAATATTGATCTTACCTTTAGCTCCTTGTGGGTTCGACACTCCATACTTATCACTTCCACCTTTGGAAATTGCTACGATGATTCCCTGCACTTGGGGATTATCAGGGTGCAGCGAGGATGCTTGCTGCTCGTTCCCCGCCGGGCCGGTGACGGGGTTGGCGGCAGGCAACGGGGAACGACGGGGAGGCCCGCCGACAGGAGCGGTCTGAGTGACGCGGGCGGCGAGGGCGGCCCAACGCTCAGCGCGGGCTCGACGAGCGTCCGCCATGGATGCGACAAAGCGGCAGAACGCGGATCAACGGGAGGAAAGCTTCGGCGCAACCCTACCTGGCGCGCCAAATGTCAGATTTCGGGTTCCGGCAAAACCCTTGAGGTTCGAACACTGGGGTGTGCACGAAGATCTCCTCCTACCTAATCACGCCCTCAGCCTCACCGCGATCTCAAGGCCTAGCTCAACGAACACGCAACACAAGAGACACGAGATTTATACTGGTTCGGGCCACCGTTGTGGTGTAATACCCTACTCCGGTGTGGTGTGGTGGATTGCCTCCTGGGCTGAGGATGAACAGTACAAAGGGAAGAACAGCCTCTTGAGGAGAGGTGTTCTTGTGCTTGGTGAACTTGTGTGGGTGAGGATGATCTCAATCCCTCTCTTCGCTGAGTCCCTCCTACTGTGGTGGCTAGTCCTATTTATAGAGGCCCTCGTCCTCTCCCCAAATATTGAGCGGGAAGGGAGCCAACAACGGTGAAATTTGAAGGGAGACAACTAGTAAAAGTTATCGTGACTAAAGGTGGTCTTCGCCTGCCAAAGGCTCTGGTGGTGACGCCGTCTTGGGCTCCACGGTGACCTCCGTCCTGCCGTCCTACTGGTCATGTTCTCGTTGCACCGATATGGAAACCTTTGCCTGATGCCTCGGGACACCTCGCCTGCGCTTGCCCCTTTAGCACCAAAGAGGAAACGAGGACACTGCGCGCGCTGGCGCCCGCCTGGCTCTAGTCGTCATGGCTTGCGTCACAGGAACCTCGCGAGTTGTCCCTTGCCTTGATCTCTCCGCCCCTCGCGAGCCAGCCTAGTGAGGCTGCTCCCTAGGAGGTCTTGCGTTGTCCTCACGAGGGTGTTGAGTGTTTGCTGGTGAAGATGGGTCGTACAGGGCCGCCGGTGGAGCCACGCCGTGGACCGTAGGCAGGCAAGTATGGGGACCCCCGTTCCTAGGATGCCGACAAATGGATGCTAGAAAAAGTGAGGGCGACCCACGTGGGATCCACAAGCCCTCTAGGCGCACCTAGGGGGCACACCCTGTTGGCTTGTGGCCCACTGATGCTGCCCCCCTGGTGTGTTTTCAGTGCCAAAAATTCTCAAATATTCTTTAAAAAATCATACTAAATTTTCAGGGCATTTGGAGAACTTTTATTTTCGGGACATTTTTTATTGCACAAATAATTCAGAAAAGAGACAAATAATAGTATTTTTGCTATATTTATTCTAAATAGCAGAAAATAAAAAGTGTGTTGTAGGGTGAAACCCTATAGGGGATCTTTTCACACTTGGAGGGGGAAAGGAGGAATAACACTCAAGAACACAAGGCACAAATCACTCAAACAAACCCAAATATCACATCCACTAGAGTAGCATACATGAGATCCACAAGATTACAACATCAATCCAAGGAAACAAGCACTAGGTAAAGTTCTTCCCACTCCTAGAGGAGGTGAGGTCTTGATGCTGATCTACTCCCTTGGGAGGTCTTGTAATCCACAAGGATTCTTCCCAAGAGGGGTCTTGATCTCCAAGAGGAGGGAATACAAGGAGAAAAGCTCACAATGTTTAATCTAATACTTTTCTAACCTTCCAAATGAGCTAGGTAAAGAGTATATAAAGGCTAGGGACGAAACTTGGAGAAAGAGGGGTACAAAGGACCAAAATGTCCCTAAAACGCATAGCCACGGAGGAGGAGTCCGGGCACCCGGGGGAGAACCGGCCGGGCACCCGGACCGGTCAGGGGCTCTGGAGGGAGGAGGACCGGGCAACCGGGGTCCTAGGCCGGGCACCCGGGGTGGCCGCCGGTGGCTGGGGCGGTGCAGGCCGGGCACCCGGGGTGGGCTGGGCGAGGCCCAGGGGGGGGCGGGCACCCGGGGCCGGCTGGGGCGCAGCCTAGGAAGTGGCCGGGCACCCGGGGCCGAGATGGCAGGGCACCCAGGGTGTCCAGGGGGTTTGGACCTCCCCTTGTCTTTGAGTCCGGGCACCCGGGGTCCCTCCGTCCAGGTCCCCGGGTGTCCAGGAGCTCCTCTCCTTTATTCTTACGACCTCTCCTTCCTTCTCTTGCTCTGTGGAAGCTTTGGTTCTCCATCCTTGCCTCCTCACGATGATCTCCGATGTACCTAAGGATGCATAGTGTATCTCTTTGAGGTAGAATCTCATTATGATGTGAAACCGAACGAAACTCGGAGAGGAAAGAAGTGACCTCGTTCTCGATGTTGCGTGCACGTGCTCTTGTCATTGGTCCTCTTGGTGCTTGCGGTGGTGATGGTGTGTCGGTGCGGGTAGTCGAGGGATGCTCCGCATCATCTCCCTCCCCCCTCCCCATGGGAGAGATCCGTCCACGGATCATGCTCTTCATCACCATGGTACTTGGCCAAGTCTTTGACGTTGAAGATGTCTCTTACGTTGTACTTGTCACGTGGTATGTCGACCTTGTAGGCATTGTCATTGTAGCGTGCTAGCACCTCGAATGGTCTGTCGGCTCTCGGGAGTAGCTTGGACTTGTGTTCCTTTCGGAAGCAGTCCTTGCGGAGATGTATCCATACTTGATCACCCGGTTGGAACACCATCGGAGACTTGTTGATGTTGAGCTTGGAGGTGAGTCATTGTACTTGGCGCTCGATCATGGAATGTGTTTCTTCATGCATCTTCTTGAGGTAGGTGGCCCTTGCGCTAGCGTCCATGGTTGCTCATTCTTGAAGCGGTAGAGGGAGAATGTCCAACAGCGACAAAGGGTTGAAGCCGTAGACAACCTCGAAGGGGGACTTGCCGGTGGTAGAGTGTCTCGCGTGGTTGTAGGCGTACTCGGTGATGGGAAGGCTCTTGATGTTCTTCTTTATCAACACGCGTAGGAGAGCAGACTAAGGCATAGCCTAGTGGTCGGAAGGGGCTGATGCCTTCCCGCCCACCAAAGTTCAAGGCATGGTACTTGCAATTTGGGTTTGTTGCACCAATTATATTGTAGGGGTTCCCTTACAGTCTTTCTGTCAAAAACACGCATAGGAGAGTTGCAAGCGTCCGGTTGGTGACTTCCGTTTGGCCATCGGTTTGAGGATGATACGCCGTGGAGAAGAGTAGCTTGATTCCGAACTTGGCACATAGTGTCTTCCAAAAGTAGCTTAAGAACTTGATGTCTCGATCCGACACAATTGTCTTTGGCACACCGTGCAACCTCAAGATTTCCCTACAAAAGAAATTGGCAACATGTGAAGCATCGTCTATCTTATTGCATGGGATAAAATGAGCCATTTTAGAGAATCAGTCCACTACAAAAAATACGGAGTCCTTGCCATTTTGAGTCCTAGGTAATCCAAGCACAAAATCCATGCTAATATCTTCCCAAGGTTGATGTGGAATAGGTAAAGGCATATGTAAACTATGGGATTGAGATTGTGACTTAGCTTTGCAACAAGTAGGGCACCGGTTGGTGAAGCGGGTGACATCGCGAAACATCTTGGGCCAAAAATAGTTCTTGGAGAGCGTGGCAAAAGTGTTGTTGCGTCCAAAGTGTCCCATGAGTCCACCTCCATGAGCCTCTTGCAAAAGTAACAAACGAAGAGAAGACTCGGGAATGCATAGTTTGTTAGCTCTCATAAGATAACCATCTTTGATATAGTAACGTTTCCAAGAAGTATGCGTCACACACTTACCATACGGAATAGCAAAAGTCACATCATGCTCATACAAATCTTTGATATGATCAAATCCAACTACATTCAATTCAAGTTGAGTAAGTAACATGCATTTGCGGGAAAGGGCGTCCGCCACAACATTCTCTTTGCCCTTAATGTACTTGATCACATAGGGGAAAGATTCAATAAATTCACTCCATTTAGCATGACGTTTATTCAACTTGGTTTGACCTTTAAGGTACTTAAATGTCTCATGATCGGTATGTATGACAAACTCATGCGGTCTAAGATAATGCTCCCAAACATGCAACACACGCACTAAAGCATACAATTGTTTGTCATATATGGGGTAATTGAGTTGAGCACCGGAGAGTTTTTCACTAAAATATGCAATAGCTCGTTTTTCTTGCATCAAAACTCCACCAATTCCATTACCACTAGCATCACAATGGACCTCACAAGTTTTGTCAAAGTTAGGCAAAGCAAGAATCGGAGCATGAGTAAGCAAGGATTTGAGCTCATCAAAAGCGGTTGATTGCGAAGTTCCCCAAACAAAGGGTGCATTCTTCTTACTCAAGGCATGCAAAGGTGCGGCAATAGAGCTAAAATCTTTCACAAAGCGATGATAGAAACCCACAAGGCCAAGAAAACTACGCACTTGTTGCAAATTAGTGGGTTGTGGCCAAGTTTTAATTGCTTCAATTTTAGACTCATCAACATGGACACCCTTTGAGGAAACAACGAAACCCAAGAAAACAAGCTTGTCAACTCCAAAAGTGCACTTTTCCATGTTTGCATAAAGACGTTCCTTGTGAAGAGTTTGCAAAACGGCCCTAACATGATTTACATGATCTTTGATGGATTTGCTAAAAACAAGTATGTCATCGAAGTAGACCACAACACACACTCCAATGTAAGGATGAAGCACAAAATGCATAAGTCGCATGAAAGTACCGGGAGTTTCCGATAAACCCATAGGCATAACTAACCACTCATACAAGCCAAATTTAGTTTTGAAGGCAGTTTTCCATTCGTCACCTTCTTTTATGCGGATTTGATAATAGCCACTTTTGAGATCAATTTTGGAGAAAATGGTAGCACCATAAGCTCATCTTGCATATCATCTAGGCGAGGTATGGGATGCCTATAACGAATGGTGATGGCATTGATGGGTCTACAATCGGAGCACATGCGAAAACTACCATCTTGCTTGGGCACAAGTATAACCGGAACGGCACAAGGGCTTCAGCTTTCACGTACATGGCCATTCTCGATGAGTTGTTGTACTTGCCGATGGATCTCCTTAGTTTCTTCGGGGTTGACGCGGTAGGGAGCCTTGTTCGGAAGAGGTGCTCCGGGGATGAGGCCGATCCTATGTTCGATGCCACGTAGAGGAGGGAGACCAGGAGGTAGCTCATCGGGAAGACATCCTCGAATTCCTGCAACAAGTTAGAAAACACTAGAGGAAGAGGATTAGGAGTGTTATTTTTGCCACCTCATCTTTGCATAGGAGGACAAAGTGGATGACACTAGATGGGTTCTCACACACTTCTCTCATCTCTCTTTTTGTGGCTAGAAGGACTAAGTTTTTCTCTCTTGGCGAAGAGTCGCTCAATTTTGGATTGTGGCGCTCACTTTCTTTTTGGTGGGTCACTCTCTCACTAGGATCTCCATGATGGGTGGATGGTTGCATGTCAGCGATCACTTGGCTTGGTGACATTGGTCGAAGCACCTACTCTTTGCCCTTCATCTTGAAGCTATAGTGGTTGGTTCTTCCATTATGGATAACTCCGCGATCGAATTGCCACGGTCGTCCCAAGAGAAGATGGCACACAGACATAGGAACTACATCACACTCCAAGGTGTCCTCGTAGGCCCCAATCTTGAAGGAAACTTTCACCGTATGCTCCACTTGAATAGTGTCGGAGTCGCTTAGCCATTGCACCTTGTAGGGATGAGGGTGCTTCTTCTTGACCAATTGCAGCTTGGAACATAGCTCTTCGCTTGCCAAGTTGTGACAACTTCCTCCATGTATGATGACCTTCACGGAACACCCGTTGATGCCGGCCTTGGTGTGGAATATGTGGCACCGTTAGTCTTCATCTTGATGGTGTTGGAGCATCAAGACCTTGGAGACCACGAGAGAGGGACTTGAATCATTGTCACCAAACACTTGATCATCTTCATCTTCTGTCACAACCCTAGCTCAGCCCCTGTTGTCTTTGCTTGATCTTCATGTCATCATGTCTAAATTAAAATGAAATTTGAATTGAGGAATTTTCAAAGCCTCAGAAACCTCTTAAAAATGATCAACATTAAAATCTTCTCAAAGAAGCCCAAGAAAATGTTCTTGTTAAACCTTGAAAAATATTGGCAAGGATAAAATTCAAACCAATATTTTTGGAGGCTTTAAAATATTTATTTTGGGCCTTTGAATTAAATCAATAACATATTTGAGTTGGACTTATTTCTGTTATATAAGAGATAAAGTTCAAATAATTTTTGTAAGTTGCATGTGGCCTTGGACTAGTTTCCTGAGCTCACATAAAATTTTACAGAAAGTTCTAAATGATTTGATGCTTCAGATCAAATCTAACAAACTACAGAAAATAGAAAATATAAAAGAAATGTTAGAGAGAGGAGAAAACCTTACCTGGCGCTTACCTCCTATGCAGCCACCTGGCAATCCAGCCACCTGGCGGCCCAGCCCACCCACAGCAGCCAGTCACCCCCAACATCCCGCCAGGAGGATGAGGGGCGCGTGCTCGCCGCGCGCGTCCACGCGCGAGGCCACCTCCTGCTTCTGCCGACGCAGGAGAGGCTCCAGAAGCCGCCACGCGCCACCCCGGTCCCTCTCGCCCGCCGCTCGTCCTCATTCCCTCCTCTGTCTCGCTCTCCTCCCCACAGCCGAGCGCTGCCGTCGCCACCGACGACGTCCGCCGCGCCCACCGCCGTCGCCTTGCCTCCCCTCAGCTATCCAGAGCCTCCGCCACCTCGCGCTTCACCTCTGCACCAAAGGAAGGAAGCACGGAGGCCCCGAGCAGCCGCCATCATCTTCGTCCTCAAGCTTCGGCTTCGGCGCCCTTCTCCGTTGATTCGCCGTCTCCGACGCGTCCCCAAGCCCGCTGACCTTCTCTACCGATCCCTGTGAGCTCCTACACCTCCTCCCGTGCTCGCCCCCTCTGTTCCCGTCCTCTAACCGCAGCCTCGCCATGGCCGAGCACTTGCCGCCGTCGCACGAGCTCATCGCCGACGAGGCTCCGGTGACCAAATGGTCCCGTGCGTGCCTCCGTTGGGTTCATGTGCTCTCGTAGATCCCATAGGTGCAAACCGCTGGTCCTCCCGCACGCCGTTTCGTCGATTCGGTCGACACCCGAGCTCGGGCCGCCGCCCAGCTCGTCACCGCCACTGTTGCACGCCGTAGCAGCACACACCGCGGCCACCATTAGATGCGCTGCATCGCAAGCTTTCAAATGCGCCCAGCCGCGCGTCCAGCCGACACCGGAGTTGGCCGGACGGGCATCGCCGCCGCGCTCCGGTTATCGCCGGAGTTAATCCGGTGACGTGGTAGGTTAGTTAGGGCTAATGACGCAGTTAGTTAACACCTAGTGACTTTGAGAGTCGGGCCCCGCTGCCTAATTAAACTTGGTTTAGTTCTTGCTTAGGATTAACTAACCACAGTGGCCCCACGCGCCAGTTTTGACCTCGCTGACGTGGCTGTTGACCGGACCCACCTGTCTGTGTCACTAACTGACACTGGGTCACTGACCAGTGGGTCCCACTGGTCAGATTTGACCTGGACCTGGTATGTTGACCTGCTGAGGTCAGCATGACGTTGTGCTGACACAGTAAATATTTTATGGGATTTAAAATAAATCAGAAATGATTTATTTAATTTAGAAAATATCCAAAACTTCTAAAAATCATATAAAATCAACCGTAACTCCAAATGAAACAAATTATATATGAAAATTTATCAAAAAAATCCAAAGAATCTGTTTATGGAATTTTCATGCATGTTTAAGAAACCTAAAGCTACTGTATATGACAATTTGAATTAATGGCATTTGAAATGCCTTATGTGGAGTTTGAATTTGAATCTTGCGTTCAAACCAACTCCATTTAAATCATTGCTAGTTGCATTAGCTCAAATCACAGCATATTGCCATGTCACATTCATGCATCATATTGTTGCATTGCATTGATCGTTTTCCTTCTCTGTTGCCGGTACGTGTCCCCTCTTAGTAGACGACGTTCCGACGATGAGTTCGATGACACCGATGAAGAACTATACTATCTTCAGAAGTGCCAGGCAAGCAAAACCCCCTTGTTCATTCCGATACAATCCCACTCTCTCGCTCCTGCTCTATTTTACTGCATTAGGACAACAACGATTCAACTGTTACATGCTGCGATAGTTGAACCCCTTTTCCTCTGCATGACCTGTCATTGCCACAGTAAATAGATGAAACCCACTATTATGAGTAGGAGTTGTTTGAGCCCTGATGTGCCTACTCATTCATGCTTGATTGTCATGCCTGCTACTGCTTAGAGTTGAGTCAGGTCTGATTCATCGGGGATGAATTGGAATGGTGATGAACACGTCCTACTGTGTGTGAGCTAAGTGTGTGAACACGATTTGGTAAAGGTAGCGGTGAGAGGCCATGTAGGAGTACATGGTGGGTTGTCTCATTGAAACTGTCCTCAGGAACTGAGTTATGTGTTTGTGATCCATGAACATCTACTACCACACGTTGGGCCCTGAAATATGACCCCGCTCGACTTATTAACCACCCCTGTCCTCTGTCCAGGAGTTGCAACTAGTTTTTGGTGTTTGTAGGATATGTGTTGGAGGCCGTGCGTAGCACTGACCCTAGGGGTGGGCTATGATGTGGTAGATACACTGTGGCACGGTGTATCGAGCGCCCGTTTAGTGTCTCGGGAACCCTGCACACATTGTTTGGGGCTGTGAGCGAAACCCCGGCCGGATCTCCTCGCGGATGGAACCCGAATAGGCGATAAACCTGGACTAGAGACTTGTGTTGTTAGTTAGGTCGTGGTCTACACCCACATCGGCTTTCGCTTGAAGTCTGTCGAGCACATGTCGTGTGCAGACGCTAAGTGGTGGAAACATGTGTGAAGAAGTACACCCCTGCAGGGTTATAAATGATCTATTTGAATAGCCGTGTCCGCGGTAAAGGACTTCTGGGTTGCCTGTACAGTTCATAGACAAGTGAAAGTGGATACTTTAAAACTCGCAAGATAAGCGTGAGTGCTATGGATGGCCTTCTCGTGGGGAGACGGGAGTGGATCCATAGTGGTGTATTGATATGGTGAATATGTGGACTCGTGTGCGCCACCTCAAAAGAGTTACTTGCAGTCATAGTTTAGGATAGCCACTGAGTCAAAGCTGGCTTGCTGCAGTCAAACTCCACCACCCGCTTTGTTGATAATGATGCATATCTAGCTAGTTCTGATGTAAGTCTTGCTGGGTACATTTATACTCACGTTTGCCTATTTTATGTTTTGCAGAGAGACGTCGGTCTCGCTAGTAGTTCCGTGTGGACTTCGACGTTTAGCTTGATACCTCAGCTACGATCTTGTGCCCTCGGCAGGATCTGGTAGATAGTCAGGCTTCTCAGCCTTTTTCATTTGTAGATGTCTGTACACAGACATGTTACGCTTCCGCATGTGCTTTGACTTGTATGCTCTGAATGTTGGGTCATGAGACCCATGTTTGTAATATCTCGCTCCTCGGAGCCTATTGAATAAATACTTGAGTCATAGAGTTATGTTGTGATGCCATGTTGTATTTACACATATCGAGCATATTGTGTGTATGATTGAAATGCTTGGTATGTGTGGGATCCGACAACCTAGTTGTTTATCCTTGGTAGCCTCTATTATGGGGAAATGTAGTCTTGTGCTTCCATGAGCCATAGTAGTCCGCTACAGCCTGGTTCACCGGAGTCCTGCTAGCCCAGCACTACTGCTCGGGAACACTTGACTGGCCGACATGTGATTCACTTCGTTCCTGTGTCTGTCCCTTCGGGGAAATGTCACGCGGTGACATCCGGAGTCCTGCCTAGCCTGCTACAGCCCGGTTCACCGGAGTCCTGTTAGCCCAGTGCTACAGCCCGGATTCGTACGCTGCTGACGGACATGCTCGATGTTGATTCGTGTATGCCTGTCCCTGTAAGTTAGTGCCACTTGGGGTTCACAACTAGTCATGTCGGCCCGGGTTCTCTGTCATATGGATGCTAGCGACACTATCATATACGTGAGCCAAAAGGCGCAAACGGTCCCGGGCCATGGTAAGGCGACACCCGTGGGAATACCGTGTGTGAGGCCGCAAAGTGATATGAGGTGTTACCGGCTAGATCGATGTGACTTGGAATTGGGGTCCTGACATCTTTGTTAACGCGCCGGTGCATGGCCACATGCTCAAGGGCTTCCATTTCTTCTTCACTCATCGAGTCATATGTGCCATCATTGTTGAAGATCATGGTCCGCTTGTTGGTGCATTCGAAGGACTTGTGTCCTCGGCCACCACATGTGAAGCACTTGAAAGAACTTTTTTTGATGGGGTCATTCGGTGCCACTGAAGATGAGGGAGTCTTGGATTTGTAGGTGCTTGCCGGAGAGCGAGACGAGGAAGGTGTAGCTTGCTTGGAACTTGACTTGTTGCCAGTACTTGGTGATGCTCTAGTTGAGGTAGGAGTTGCCGAAGTCGTGGGAGCTTGAGAGTAGGAGCCATAGGTCTTGGACGAGTACTTGGCGTATTTGAAGTCATCTTGCACTTGTCACTCGGCCTTGGTTGCATGGTGGACTAGCTCGAGAAGGTTTGAGTATGGTTGGAAGTCGGAAATCCGCTTGACAGGGTGGTTGAGGCCGTTCAAGAAGCGTGCCATTGTTTGCTCGTCGTCTTCCTTGACATTGGCTCGTATCATGGCAATCTCCATTTCTTTGTAGTATTCTTCCACCGTCTTTGTGCCTTGCTTGAGGAGTTGCAACTTCTTGAAGAGATCACGGGTGTAGTGTGTAGGCACGAAGCGAGCTCTCATGACATACCTCATTTCCATCCAAGTTGTGACTGGTGGTCCGCCTCTTGTATGTCGTCGCTCGATCACTTGTTCCCACAAAATGAGGATGTAGTCTTGAAACTCGAGGGAGGCCATGGCGATCTTCTTCTCCTCGTCGTAGTTGTGAAGACAGAATATCTTGTCCACCTTCAAGGCCCATGAGAGGTAATCTTCGGTATCATTGCTTCCGGATAACTTGGGCATGGTGAACTTGAGCTTGCCGTAGCAGAGTTCTTCATCGTAGTAGCGGTTTCGATGTCGCTCTTGCCATGGAGGAAAGTCCTCAAATGCTCGTTCCTCGAGGTGTCGCTCTTGGCATGGAGGAGGGTCTTCAAGCACTTGTTCCACTGGGTGTTGTTCTTGTCGTGTAGGAGGACGAGGAATATGCGCTTGGTTGCGCCTTTCTTGTTGTTCTTCGCGATGCGCGGCTTCTTCTTGTATCTCCCGACGAAGAGCTTCCTCTTGTTCTCGCACATGGCGGTTGCGCTCTTCAACGGCTCTAGTGGACTCGCGTAGTGCGCGTTGTGCTTCGAATGCTTGTGCTTGACTGATGGCATCATCAACTTTAGGTTCTTGACGTGGCACTTGCGGAGGTATTTGCTCTTGCTCCCTTGGTTCTTGGGCTTGTTGTCGCGCCCTTTCACGTGCTCGAACTCGGTCTTGTAAGCCATTGCCATGGGATGGATTTTCTGGAGCTTGGCGGTCTTGGGGAACATCACGTCGAGGGACCCGATCTCGGGGAGGACTTGTATCATAAGATGAGTAGGCCGAAGATGGCCGGCTTGAACGGTGGCTTGAGTGGTGCCGTCTTGTTGACGAGGATGAGGAAGACGGGCGCCGCACGATCATGTTGCGGAATTCTTCCATTTGTGTAGTGAACTTGTCGTTGATGTAGTCGCGGTTCCTTGCTTCTGATTGACGAAGGTCTGCGGCGAGTTGGTCAAGGCGTTCACCCAAGGCCTCACTTTCTTGATGGAGAGCTCATTGTGCGATGAAGAAGTCGCCCTTGGTGACATAGCCGGCATCACCACCTTGCTCCTCGAAAAGCGGGTTCGCCGACGAACTTGGCCTATCCATCATAACCAAGTAGGGTGAGTAGGAAAATGAGAGAACAATACCGAAGTTACCTTTTCCGAAGATTGAGGATGCAACAAGTGTCACTCAATGTAATGCCATAATAGGAGAATTGGAACCGATTTTGTTTCTCACACCTACAAGTAAACGGCTTATGGAGTAGCTTGGTTAGGATGGTGGCAAAATGTCATGCAAATGTTAGTCAAGATATCGATAAGGTTGAGAAGGTTCACAAAAATGCAAGTAAAGAAAATAGATCAAACCCTAAGAGATCACTAGGAACACACAAACGGAAGGTAGATGGGATCCACACAACCAAGGGTGAGCTCAAAATGTGCAACCACGGAAAATGCTCTTGTTGTGCGAATGCTAGAGAGACGCTAGCTCGATTGCTCAAATAGGCAAGATACGCTTGTGCAGCAACCTATGAGAGAAATGTGCCATCTTCAATGCCAACTATGCTTTGTATGCAGTGACCAAGATGATATGACTATGCAAAATGGCTCAATGCTATTGCTTACAAGCTCTTTGTTTCTCCTCTTTTGCTTAAAAGCTTTTCTATCTTTTTTTCGATGCTTGATGCTCGAGCCAAGTATGATATGAGACAAGTATGTAAGATATGCACGGGAGACACTTATGGCACTAAGACGATAACAAGATCACTACGGTGCACAATAGCGTGGCCCGGCAATTCTCAACTCGCTAGTCTCGATGGGTAAGCAATGCAAAAAGGCTCGGGCTATCAATGCAAAAGCAAGGGTAAGTGTCGTCGAGGTTACCATCCTTTCTTACGGTTAGCGATGAAGATGACTTGGAGGCGATGATGAAAGGCGGTGATGTCGATGTCTGATACGTCTCCAACGTATCTATTATATTTGATTGCTCCATGCTATATTATCTTCTATTTTGGACATTATTGGGCTTTATTATTCACTTTTATTTTATTTTTGGGACTAACCTATTAACCGGAGGCCCAGCCCAGAATTGCTGTTTTTTGCCTATTTCAGAGTTTCATAGAAAAAGAATATCAAACGGAGTCCAAACGGAATGAAACCTTCGGGAACGTGATTTTCGGAACGAACATGATCCAGAGGACGTGGACCCTACGTCAAGAAAGCTACCAGGAAGCCATGAGGTAGGGGGCGCGCCTACCCCCCTGGGCGCGCCCTCCACCCTCGTGCGCCCCACGTTGCTCCACGGACGTACTCCTTCCTCCTATATATACCTACGTACCCCCAAACTACCAGAGACGGAGCCAAAAACCTAATTCCACCGCCGCAACCTTTTGTACCCGTAAGATCCCATCTTGGGGCCTGTTCCGGAGCTCCGCCGGAGTTCGCATCGATCACGGAGGGCTTCTACATCAACACCATAGCCTCTCCGATGATGTGTGAGTAGTTTACCTCAGACCTTCGGGTCCATAGTTGTTAGCTAGATGGCTTCTTCTCTCTTTTTGGATCTCAATACAATGTTCTCCCCCTCTCTTGTGGAGATCTATTCGATCTAATCTTCTTTTGCGGTGTGTTTGTTGAGACCGATGAATTGTGGGTTTATGATCAAGTTTATCTATGAACAATATTTGAATCTTCTGAATTCTTTTATGTATGATTGGTTATCTTTGCAAGTCTCTTCGAATTATCAGTTTGGTTTGGCCTACTAGATTGATCTTTCTTGCAAACGGAGAAGTGCTTAGCTTTGGGTTCAATCTTGCGGTGTTCTTTCCCAGTGACAGTAGGGGCAGCAAGGCACGTATTGTATTGTTGCCATCGAGGATAACAAGATGGGGTTTGTATCATATTGCATGAGTTTATCCCTCTACATCATGTCATCTTGCTTAAAGCGTTACTCTATTCTTATGAACTTAATACTCTAGATGCATGCTGGATAGCGGTCGATGTGTGGAGTAATAGAAGTAGATGCAGGCAGGAGTCAGTCTACTTGTCTCGGACGTGATGCCTATATACATGATCATACCTAGATATTCTCATAACTATGCTCAATTATGTCAATTGCTCAACAGTAATTTGTTCACCCACCGTAAATACTTATGCTCTTGAGAGAAGCCACTAGTGAAACCTATGGCCCCCGGGTCTATTTTCCATCATATTAATCTTCCGTCAACAAGCTATTTCTGGCGCCGTTTTTATTTTACATTCTTTAGTTTGCATCTTTATCATAAAAATACCAAAAATATTATCCTATCATATCTATCAGATCTCACTCTTGTAAGTGACCGTGTAGGGATTGACAACCCCTTATCACGTTGGTTGCGAGGATTTATTTGTTTGTGTAGGTGCGAGGGACTCGTGCGTAGCTTCCTACTGGATTGATACCTTGGTTCTCAAAAACTGAGGGAAATACTTACTCTACTTTGCTGCATCGCCCTTTCCTCTTCAAGGGAAAACCAACGCAGTGCTCAACAGGTAGCAAGGAGGATTTCTGGCGCCGTTGCCGGGGAGGTCTACGCAAAAGTCAACATACCAAGTACCCATCACAAACCCTTATCTCCCGCATTACATTATTTGCCTTTTGCCTCCCGTTTTCCTCTCCCCCACTTCACCCTTGCCGTTTTATTCACCCTCTCTTTTCTGTTCGCCTCTTTTTCATTTGCTTGCCTTGTCGTCATGGCTAGTCCTTTATCTTCTCCGTTGTCTCCCGAAAATGAAGTTCTCAATTTTAAACAAAGGGAGGGAGAAAATCTAAAAGACGCTTGGTATAGAATTTGCAATGCCCAAAATAGATCTACCAGGAAGCAATCTACTTCCGTTCTTCTCTGCAATTTTTATGTAGGTGCTAATCCTTGGTATAGATATATTCTTGACACCATTACCGGAGGGAATTTCTTGGGTAGCCATACTTTTGACTCTTATAATGCTATGATAGATTTGTTTGGCTAACCACCTCTTTTGGTTAATGGAACTACTTTAACTTTGGAGCATGTAATGCAAAGACTTGAAATTATTGAAAATAAAGTTGCTACCGTAGAGTTAATTGAAAATTTGGATAAAAAGATCCACAACCAAATTACCCAATATGGATCTAAAGTAGGAGTCACTTTGAAAAATATTAAGGAGAAGGAACCCATAGTTAATGAAAGAATAAATTAAGATTCCACTAGAATCGATAAACTTGAGGCTATCATTACCAACTTGGGAACCGCTTTTTATTTCGTAAAGAATACTCCAAGTCCTCCAACAAAAATTGCCAAGCTTATGTATGTTCCTAAAAATAAGGGTGAATCCTCTAGTAAGGAAACTGCGGATCTCAAATCTATAAGTATTCATCCCAATCTTTTTGGTATCATTAAGGAACCAATTGTTACAAATGAATTTTTTGATCTTGTGCCTAAAATTTTGATAATTAATAAAAATAAAGAAACTCCTAAGGGTGATATATGTCTTATTAAAGAGTTGCCTACCAAAGATGGCAATACCTAGATCTATCCTTGCTACTATGCCTAGCTAGGGGCGTTAAACAATAGCGCTTGTTGGGAGGCAACCCAATTTTGTTTTTAGTTTTTTTGCTTTTTGCTTCTGTTTAGGAATAAATATTTGTTCTAGCCTCTGGTTAGATGTGTTTTTATGTTTTAGTTAGTGTTTGTGCCAAGTTTAACCTATAGGATCTTCTTGGATGATAGTTATTTGATCTTGCAGAAATTCTAGAAACTTTCTGTTCACGAAACTAATTGTTAAAAATCACCAGAACGTGATAAAATATTGATTCCAACTGCTTCTGATCAATAAACAAATTTTCTAGGTCGTCCTATTTTGGCTGATTTTTTGGAGTTCCAGAAGTTTGCGTTAGTCACAGATTACTACAGACTGTTCTGTTTTTGACAGATTCTGTTTTTCGTGTGTTGTTTGCTTATTTTGATGAATCTATGGCTAGTAAAATAATGTATAAACCATAGAGAAGTTGGAATATAGTAGGTTTAACACCAATATAAATAAATAATGAGTTCATTACAGTACCTTGAAGTGGTCTTTTGTTTTCTTTCACTGACGGAGCTCACGAGATTTTCTGCTGAGTTTTGTGTTGTGAAGTTTTCAAGTTTTGGGTGAAAGATTTGATGGATTATGGAACAAGGAGTGGAAAGAGCCTAAGATTGGGGATGCCCATGGCACCCCCAAAATAATCTAAGGACACCTAAAATCCAAAGCTTGGGGATGCCCCGGAAGGCATCCCCTCTTTCGTCTACTTCCATCGGTAACTTTACTTGGAGCTATATTTTTATTCACCACATGATATGTATTTTGCTTGGAGCGTCTTGTATGATTTGAGTCTTTGCTTTTTAGTTTACCAAAATCATCCTTGCTGTACACACCTTTTGAGAGAGACACACATGATTCGGAAATTATTAGAATACTCTATGTGCTTCACTTATATCTTTTGAGTTATATAGTTTTTGCTCTAGTACTTCACATATATCTTTTAGAGCACGGTGGTGGATTTGTTTTATAGAAACTATTGATCTCTCATGCTTCACTTAGATTATTTTGAGAGTCTTAAATAGCATGGTAATTTGCTTAAATAATCCTAATATGCTAGGTATTCAAGATTAGTAAAAAATTCCTTATATCTTCCTCAAAACAGCCACCATACCTACCTATTATGGCATTTTCATAGCCATTCCGAGATATATTGCCATGCAACTTTCCACCGTTCCGTTTATCATGACACGTTCATCATTGTCATATTGCTTTGCATGATCATGTAGTTGACATAGTATTTGTGGCAAAGCCACCGTTGATAATTCTTTCATACATGTCACTCTTGGTTCATTGCTTATCCCGGTACACCGCCGGAGGCATTCATATAGAGTCATACTCTGTTCTAGTATCGAGTTGTAATCATTGAGTTGTAAATAAATAGAAGTGTGATGATTATCATTTTCTAGAGCATTGTCCCAAGTGACGAATAAAAAAGAGAAAGGCCATAAAAAAAGAGAAGGCCCAAAAAAAGAGAGAAGGGACAATGTTACTATCCTTTTACCACACTTGTGCTTCAAAGTAGCACCATAATCTTCATGATAGAGAGTCTCTTGTTTTGTCACTTTCATATACTAGTGGGAATTTTTCATTATAGAACTTGGCTTGTATATTCCAACAATGGGCCTCCTTAAGTGCCCTAGGTCTTTGTGAGAAAGCAAGTTGGATGCACACCCACTTAGTTTCTTTTGTTGAGCTTTCATATATTTATAGCTCTAGTGCATCCGTTGCATGGCAATCCCTACTCCTTGCATTAACATCAATCGATGGGCATCTCCATAGCTCATTGATTAGCCTCATTGATGCGAGACTTTCTCCTTTTTTGTCTTCTCCACATAACCCCCATCATCATATTCTATTCCACCCATAGTGCTATATCCATGGCTCACGCTCATGTATTGCGTGAAGGTTGAAAAAGTTTGAGACTACTAAAGTATGAACAATTTCTTGGCTTGTAATCGGGGTTGTGCATGATGAGAGCATTCTTGTGTGACGAAAATGGAGCATGACTAAACTGTATGATTTTGTAGGGATGAACTTTCTTTGGCCATGTTATTTTGAGAAGACATAATTGCTTAGTTAGTATGCTTGAAGTATTATTATTTTTATGTCAATATTGAACTTTTATCTTGAATCTTTCGGATCTGAATATTCATACCACAATTAAGAAGAATTACATTGAAATTATGCCAAGTAGCATTCCACATCAAAAATTCTATTTTTATCATTTACCTACTCGAGGACGAGCAGGAATTAAGCTTTGGGATGCTTGATACGTCTCCAACGTATCTATAATTTTTGATTGCTCCATGCTATATTATCTTCTGTTTTGGACATTATTGGGCTTTATTATTCACTTTAATACTATTTTTCGGACAAACCTATTAACCGGAGGCCCAGCCCAGAATTGTTGTTTTTTGCCTATTTCAGAGTTTCGCAGAAAAAGAATATCAAACGGAGTCCAAACGGAATGAAACCTTCGGGAACGTGATTTTCGGAATGAACATGATCCAGAGGACTTGGACCCTACGTCAAGAAAGCTACCAGGAAGCCACGAGGTAGGGGGGCACGCCTACCCCCTGGGCACGCCCTCCACCCTCGTGGGCCCCATGTTGTTCCACCGACGTACTCCTTCCTCCTATATATACCTACGTACCCCCAAACTACTAGAGACGGAGCCAAAAAGCTAATTCCACCGCCGCAACCTTCTGTACCCGTAAGATCCCATCTTGGGGCCTGTTCCGAAGCTCCGCCGGAGGGGCATCGATCACGGAGGGCTTCTACATCAACACCATAGCCTCTCCGATGATGTGTGAGTAGTTTACCTCAGACCTTCGGGTCCATAGTTATTAGCTAGATGGCTTCTTCTCTCTTTTTGGATCTCAATACAATGTTCTCCCCCTCTCTTGTGGAGATCTATTCGATCTAATCTTCTTTTGTGGTGTGTTTGTTGAGACTGATGAATTGTGGGTTTATGATCAAGTTTATCTATGAACAATATTTGAATCTTCTGAATTCTTTTATGTTTGATTGGTTATCTTTGCAAGTCTCTTCGAATTATCAGTTTGGTTTGGCCTACTAGATTGATCTTTCTTGCAATGGGAGAAGTGCTTAGCTTTGGGTTCAATCTTGCGGTGTCCTTTCCCAGTGACAGTAGGGGCAGCAAGGCACGTATTGTATTGTTGCCATTGAGGATAACAAGATGGGGTTTATATCATATTGCATGAGTTTATCCCTCTACATCATGTCATCTTGCTTAAAGCATTACTCTATTCTTATGAACTTAATACTCTAGATGCATGCTGGATAGCGGTCGATGTGTGGAGTAATAGTAGTAGATGCAGGCAGGAGTCGGTCTACTTGTGTCGGACGTGATGCCTATATACATGATCATACCTAGATATTCTCATAACTATGCTCAATTCTGTCAATTGCTCAACAGTAATTTGTTCACCCACCGTAAATACTTATGCTCTTGAGAGAAGCCACTAGTGAAACCTATGGCCCCCGGGTCTATTTTCCATCATATTAATCTTCCGTCAACAAGCTATTTCTGGCGCCGTTTTTATTTTACTTTCTTTACTTTGCATCTTTATCATAAAAATACCAAAAATATCATCCTATCATATCTATCAGATCTCACTCTCGTAAGTGACCGTGTAGGGATTGACAACTCCTTATCGCGTTGGTTGCGAGGATTTATTTGTTTGTGTAGGTGCGAGGGACTCGTGCGTAGCCTCCTACTGGATTGATACCTTGGTTCTCAAAAACTAAGGGAAATACTTACGCTACTTTGGTGCATCACCCTTTCCTCTTCAAGGGAAAACCAACGCAGTGCTCAAGAGGTAGCAATGTCACACGCTCCTAAGTAGCCGAAACACCTTAGGAAATGAAAATCGCAACTCAAAATCGGTCAAATGCGGAAGGTGGGTGTTTTTGTGATGATTTTTTGGATGGAGGTTAATGGTGGTGGTAATGATATGAGTGGATGGGGGATGTCAAGAGCTTCCAAACGAGCTTAAGAACACAAAAAACGGACTTGGGAGTTGGAAGTTATGGTCAAATTGGTGGTGTAGTTGGGCTGATTCGGGGGGGGGGTGCGGGCACCCGGGGGTGGGTGGTGCAGGTGCCCGGGGTGGTCAGGGGAAAATGGCCCAGGGGTGCGGGTGCCCGGTGGTTCGAGGTGCGGGCACCCGGTGGTCGACGATTTGGGCGGAAAATTTGAGGGAAATGCAAAATTCTGAGGATTTCGTGGTGGGAAGGGTGGGGATTGTTGGGGAGGGGATAGATCTACTTGCCAAACATCAAATCCATGGACTAAAACAACCAAATCTCACAAGATCCAACAAATTGCAAGGAAAAATTTTGTGGCTATTTTTGTGGGGATTTTCAAATTTGGACGAAAAACAACAAAATCAAGCTGGCAAATAGGGGGATGGGACTCCAAGATGTGAATCAACCTTGCTCATGATACCAAGATGTTGTAGGGTGAAACCCTAGAGGGGATCTTTTTCACACTTGGAGGGGGAAAAGGAGGAAGAACACTCAAGAACACAAGGCACAAATCACTCAAACAAACCAAAATATCACATCCACTAGAGTAGCATACATTAGATCCACAAGATTACAAGATCAATGCAAGGAGACAAGCACTAGGTAAAGTTCTTCCCACTCCTAGAGGAGGTGAGGTCTTGATGATGATCTACTCCCTTGGGAGGTCTTGTAATCCACAAGGATTCTTCCCAAGAGGGGTCTTGATCTCCAATAGGAGGGAATACAAGGAGCAAAGCTCACAATGTTTTATCTAATACTTTTCTAACCTTCCAAATGAGCTAGGTAAAGAGTATATAAAGGCTAGGGACGAAACTTGGAGAAAGAGGGGTAGAAAGGACCAAAATGTCCCTAAAATGCGTAGCCACAGAGGAGGAGTCCGGGCACCCGGGGGAGAACCGGTTGGGCACCCGGACCGGTCAGGGGCTCCGGAGGGAGAAGGACCGGGCACCCGGGTTCCTAGGCGCAAGCAACCGGGGTGGCCGCCGGTGGCTGGGGCTGTGCAGGCCGTTCACCCGGGGTGGGCTGGGCGAGGCCCAAGTGGGGGGCTGGGCACCCGGCGGCGGCTGGGGCGCAGCCCAAGCAGTGAACGGGCACCCGGGGCCGAGATGGCCGGGCACCCGGGGTGTCCAGGGGGTTCGGACCTCCCCTTGTCTTCGAGTTCGGGCACCCGGGGTCCCTCCGTCCGGGTACCCGGGGTGTCCAGGAGCTCCTATCCTTCATTCTTCTCGACCTCTCCTTCCTTCTCTTGCTCCATGGAAGCTTGGTTCTCCATCCTTGCCTCCTCATGTTGATCTCCGATGTACCTAAGGATGCATAGCGTATCTCTTTGAGGTAGAATCTCATTCTCATGTGAAACCGAACGAAACTCGGAGAGGAAAGAAGTGACCTTGTTTTCGATGTTGTGTGCACGTGCTCTTGTCATTGGTCCTCTCGGTGTTTGCGGTGGTGATGGAGTGTCAGTGCAGGTAGTCGAGGGATGCTCCGCATCAAAGTGGGTACAGAAAGTTGTGTTTACTAAATTCATCTATCTCATGCCCATCAAAAGGAATCCATTAACAAGGTTGATCAAGTCTTGTTTACAAACTTCTTCCGAATGACATGAAACCGGAGAACTTTAGTATAGCACTAGGTTACCTCAATGGGGATATGCATTTCCCCAACAATAAGAATATCATATTTCTTTTTGACAGTAGGAATTGGGAATTCAAAACCTCCAATAGTAATTGTTGAAATTCTTCCAATAGAATTGATACTATTCACTTGAGGTTGTTTCTCCGGAAAGTGTACCGTATGCTCATTACCATTAACATGAAAAGTGACATTGCCCTTGTTGCAATCAATAACAACCCCGGCAGTATTCAATAAGGGTCTACCAAGGACGATCGACATACTGTCGTCCTCGGGAATATCAACAATAACAAAGTTCGTTATGATAGTAACATTTGCAACTACGACAGGTACATCCTCACAAATACCGATGGGTATAGAAGTTGATTTGTCGGCCATTTGCCAAGATATTTCAGTTGGTGTCAACTTATTCAATTCAAGTCTACGACATAAAGAGAAGGGCATAACACTAACACCAGCTCCCACATCACATAAAGCAGTTTAACACAGTTTCTTTTAATGGAGCATGGTATAGTTGGTACTCCTAGATCTCCTAGTTTCTTTGGTATTCCACCATTAAAAGTGTAATTAGCAAGCATGATGGAAATTTCAGCTTCCGGTATCTTTCTTTTATTTCTAACAATATCTTTCATATACTTAGCATAAGGAGACATTTTCATAACATCAGTCAAACGTATACGCATTTCAAAAAAGCGCTCAAAATCCTCATCATCCCTTTTCTTGGATGGTTTAGGAGGAAAAGGCATAGGTTTCTGAACCCATGGTTCTCTTTCTTTACCATGTTTTCTAGCAATAATGTCTCTCTTATCATATCTTTTATTCTGAGGTTGTGGGTTATCAAGATCAACAGCAGGTTCTACCTCCACATCATTATCATTACTAGGTTGAGCATCAACATGAACTTCATCATTAACATTATCACTAGGTTCATGTACATCACCAGATTGTGTTTCAGCATCAGAAATAGAAATATCATTTGGATTCTCAAGTGTGTCTATAACAGGTTCGCTAGAAGCATGCGAAGTCCTATCACCTTTCTTTTTCCTTTTAGAAGGACTAGGTGCATCAGTATTAATTCTGTGAGAGTCTTGTTTTACTCTCTTAGGATGGCCCTCAGGATACAAAGGTTCCTGAGTCATTTTACCTCCTCTAGTCATAACTCTAACAACATGATCATTGTTCTTATTATTCAACTCATTTAACAAATCATTTTGTGCCTTGAGAACTTGTTCTACTTGAGTTTTTACCATGGAAGCACGCTTACTAATAATCTTGAGATCATTAATAGTTCTACACATATAGTCACCCAAGTAGTCAAGCATATAAGCATTACGTTTCAATTGTCTACTAGCATATGCATTGAAGTTTTCTTGTTTAACAATAAAGTTATCAAATTCATCCAAGCATTGACTAGCAGACTTATTATGAGGAATGTCACCGTCATCAAATCTATAGAGAGAATTTACCTCTACTACCCATGTCGGGTTATCAAGACCATGCATTTCTTCAATAGGTGGTAAATTCTTAACCTCTTCACTTTAATACCTTTTTCCTTCATATATTTGTTTGCCTATTGCATATCTTCAGGACTGAGAAATAGAATACATCTTTTCTTCGGAGTTGGCTTAGGAGGTGGTTAAGGAAGAGTCCAGTCATTATCATTGCTCAATATATTATTCAATAGCACTTTAGCTTGTTCAAAAGTTCATTTCTTGAAAACACAACCAGCACACCTATCTAGGTGGTCCCTAGAAGCACCGGTTAGTCCATTGTAAAAGATATCAAGTATTTCATTTTTCTTGAGAGGATGATCAGGCAAAGCATTAAGTAATTGGAGAAGCCTCCCCAAGCTTGTGAGAGACTCTCTTCTTCAATTTGCACAAAGTTAAATATTTCCTATAAAGCAACTTGTTTCTTATGAGCAGGGAAATATTTTTTAGAGAAATAGTAAATCATATCCTGGGGACTACGCACACAACCAAGAGCAAGAGAATTAAACCATATCTTAGCATCACCCTTTAGTGAGAAAGGAAACAACTTAAGAATATAGTAATAGCGAATTTTTTTCCTCATGATCAACAAGGTGGCTATATCATTCAATTTAGTAAGGTGTGCCACAATGGTTTCAGATTCATAACCATGGAAAGGATCAGATTCACCCAAAGTAATTAACTCAGAATCGACAGAGAATTCATAATCCTTATCAGTAACAAAGATAGGTAAAGTAGAAAACTTAGGATCATACTGCATTCTAGCATTCAAAGATTTTTCTTTCCACTTGCATAATAATTTCTTAAGATCATTTATATCCTTACAAGCAAGAAAGTCCCTAGCTACCTCTCCATCCATAACATAACCCTCAGGCATAATAGGCAATTCATATCTAGGAGAGCTAGGTTTAACAAGTGTTTCAAAGTGTTCAATTTCAATAATTTCATCAGTTTCAGAAATATCATCATCTTCAGCATACTCAATATTTTTAGCTCTAGCTAGTTGTTCATCAAGATATTCACTTAGTGGCACAGTATTATCAAGCAAAGTAGTAGCATCATTCATGGCAGAAGTAGCATCATCAATACCATGCGACATATCGGAATCAATAGCAGGTGTAGGTGTCGCAAGCTTACTCAAAACATAAGGTGAATCAAGTGCAGAGCTAGATGGCAGTTCCTTACCCTCCCTTGTAGTACAGGGAAAAAAATCTTGGTTCTTGTATGTTTCAAATTCCTCATAGTGAACAACAAATATAAATCCCAAGTGACTCAGAGAATAGAACTATGCTCCACGGCAACAGCGCCACAAAAAGGTCTTGATAACCCACAAGTATAGGGGATCGCAACAGTTTTTTAGGGTAGAGTATTCAACCCAAATTTATTGATTCGACAAAGGGGAGCCAAAGAATATTCACGAGTATTAGTAGCTGAGTTGTCAATTCAACAACACATGAAAGACTTAATATCTGCAGAAAAGTATTTAGTAGCAAAGTAGCATGGAAGTAACGGTAATGGTAGCAAAAGTAACAGTAGCAGTTTTGTTGCAATCATAACAGTGGCAACGGAAAAGTAACTTAGAAAAGATCAATATGAAATGAACTCATAGGCAATGGACCAATGATGGATAATTATGTCGGATGGCATTCATCATGCAAAAAATTTCGAGGGTAGAGTACTGATGAGTTGCTCGATGGCAAACATGACCCAAGGTGCATATGGCTTCAAAGCTTAAGGACCATTGATAACCCACAAGTATAGGGGATCGCAACAGTTTTCGAGGGTAGACTATTGAACCCAAATTTATTGATTCGACACAAGGGGAGCCAAAGAATATTCTCAAGTATTAGCAGCCGAGTTGTTAATTCAACCACACTTGAAAGAATTAATATCTGCAGCAAAGTATTTAGTAGCAAAGTAGTATGGAAGTAACGGTAACAGTAGCAAAAGTAATAGAAGCAGTTTTGTAGTGATTGTAACAGAAGTAGCAACGAAAGTAACTTAACAAAGATCAATCTGTGAAAAGCTCGTAGGCAACGGATCGACAATGATAATTGTGTCAGATGATATTCATCATGTAGCAGTCATAACCTAGGGTGACACAGAACTAGCTCCAATTCATTGATATAATGTAGGCATGTATTTTGTATATAGTCGTACGTGCTTATGGAAAAGAACTTGCATGACATCTTTTGTCCTACCCTCCCATGGCAACGGGGTCCTAATGGAAACTAAGGGATATTTTAATAGAGAACCGGACCAAAGCGTTAACACTTAGTGAATACATGAACTCTTCAAACTACGGTAATCACCGGAAAGAATCCCAATTATTTTCACCTTGGGGTATGCGGATCATAACTCGTAATAGGTGTCTACAACTTGCAAAAGAAGATCAAGAACACAAATGTATTCATGAAAACATAATAGGTTCAGAACTGAAATCATGGCACTTGGGCCCTAGTGACAAGCATTAAGTATAGCAAAGTCATAGCAACAAAAATCTCAGAACATAATGGATACTAGGGATTAAACCCTAACAAAACTAACTCGATTACATGATAAATCTCATCCAACCCATCGCCGTCCAGCAAGCCTACGATGGAATTACTCACGCATGGCGGTGAGCATCATGAAATTGGTGACGGAGGAAGGTTGGTGATGATGATGGCTATGAATCCCCCTCTCCGGAGTCCCGAACGGACTCCAGATCAGGCCTCCCGATGAAGAACATGAGGTGGCGGCGGCTCTGTATCGTAAAACGCGATGAATCCTTCTCTCTGATTTTTTCTCCATGAATAGGTACTTATAGATTTGGAATTAGGGTCGGAGGAGCTCCAGGGGGCCCACAAGCCTACAGGACACGCCCCCGAGGGGGCGCCCCCAGGGCTTTTGGCCTCTAGGTGGCCCCCCTCTGGTTGATTCTTGTGCCAATTTTTTTTATATATTCCAAAAACATTCTCCTTAAATTTTCCACACAAAAATAACCTCATGGCAATTCTGCTGAAAACAGCGTCAGTCTGGGTTAGTTCCATTCAAATCATGCAAATTAGAGTCCAAAACAAGGGAAAAAGAGTTTGGAAAAGTAGATACGATGGAGACGTATGAGTGTCTAGTTTGCATTGCTTCTATTATGTTGAAATGCCTTCTGCTTAGCCTTTTTCGTACATATTCCATCCTCCTATAATGTGGTTGCCTTACATAAAAGTATTGTTCATCAATATCATGCATCAATGAATTCTCAAGAGAGAATCTCATTCCTTTTTCTTGCGGGTTTGACTTGACAAGGAAAAATAAAAAATGATGAATGCACGGGATGATGGTGGTCCTCTAGAGAAACCGAAACAAATGATCTATGTTGATTCTCCTGCTACTTCTACTGTAGTACAAGTTCCAAATCTCATCTCCCCTAATCCACCATCCCAGGTGCTTTTTTCTAACATGGCAGTGTGATATCTCGTTGCATGTTGTATATGGTGCCTAGCTTCTATTGCTTCTAATTTGTTTAAATTGCATCTCCTTTGCTTACACATTATACATGTAAATATGGCACGCCTTCCTATTTTTGGTACATACTACATCTGGCTATCACACCATGTTCTTACATCAAACTACTTTTTGTGTGTTTCCTGCATCTATCACTTATGATGAGACTGTCACGACCATGTGTTAGTATGAGACGCGCTACTCTTATGAAGACTGGGGTTTCATCCTCCCCACGTGATTATCAAGAAACATCAAGGCTAGATGAAGATATTCAATGTAGCTCCGTAGTTGAGGACCACATTTACTGTACACCACAATTGCAGGTGCTTGCTCTAACTTGGCAGTGTGATATGTGGCTACATGTTGCATATGGTGTCAAGCTTGTATTGCTTATAATGAGGGTAAATTACATTGTCATGGGAAAACACGACCACCTATGGGGCCATCAGCCCCTTGTGGTTCGGTAGGGGGGAAGAGCACATTACACAAAGAGCGGAGGGCGCAGAGTAGCATGACAGAGATCACACAGACAATTTTTACCCAGGTTCGGGCCGCCGCGAGGCGTAAAGCCCTACTCCTGCTTTGGTGGATTGATGAGGGGACTGTAGTGGAGACGCAGCGCTCTAGCCCGGCAAGGTTGCGTCGGGGCGAGAGCAGCTATGCGCGTATAAGTGTACATGGGTCCAAATCCTTTCTAATGTTGCCACGGCCCTCCTTTTATAGATCAAGGGGTCACCACAATGGAAAATCAGTCATTGTGTACTGATTAGATAGCAAACAATGCTATCATACCTAACTCTATAGACAGGACAAGGCGCATTAAATGCGCCACGTAGTGTCACATCGTATGTAGCCCGGCAAGCCTTGCCAGGCCGTTTGGCCACCTTCTCGCCTGCCTGCGTGACACATCTCTTGACAGGTGTCATTTGGAGGTGATTTCCTTAGGAAGTGGCTGCCACGTGCCAAATAACAACCACTTAGTCACTTGGGGGCTCGACACCACACCGATCGATGACTTGCATTACTCTGAGGTGGAGTGGTGGAGTCTTGGCGGGATAGTGCCCCCTCATTGTGCCTGGCAGGCCTGCCGAGACACCCTTGAGATTTGTCTTCGGGGCAACCTGGACCTCTCCAAGCTCGCCAGCCCGGCAAGGGAGTATTTTCCTTAGTGGTGCCTTTCCCATTTAACTTGACTTGGTCTTCTTGATCTGCTGATCTCTTCTGCTTGATCTGGTCTTGGATGTTGCAACCTTGCTCTTACGCCTGTGTACTGTCTGGGCAACACACCTGGGGTTTGTTGCACCAACAGGAGCCCCGAGCCTGGCCTAAACACGCTGCCGGGTGTTGCCGGGGTAGGCCCTGTCCAGTACACAGGCGAGAGGGTGGTGGTAGCTTGTCCTTTAAGATCTTCTTTGCCTCTTCATCAATCTGAGTTTGAATCAGTTTCCGGTTTTCCGTGCATCATGTGAGACGTTGTGGGGCTATAACGATCCATGACTCGTGGGTTACCAACATCCCACGCTCACGGGGCAGTAACTTCCATTCCACTATCTTCCTTGCTTTCGGCGTTCTGCCACGTGTGTTGCATGCATTGCGCAGGGTTGGTAGAGCATGCGGAGGGTGCGGGAATGAGCGCGGTGGCAGAAAACCAGGCGTCGTGGATTGGTGCTGGGGGTTGAAAGCACAAGTGCTCCCTGGGTGATTTTGGTAATTAATGTCAACATATCTCTTGTTGGACTAATGCTTTCATCTAGTATGCTTCAGATAAGTTCAACAGTGGAGTGGCATGGACAAGAGGATGTGGAACCCCTTCAAGATGATAAGGACAAAGGACTGGCTCAAGCTCAAAGCTCAAGACTCTACACTTTTCATTTTAGTGTTCCAAGATCACATTGGGTCCATAGGAAAGCCAATACTATTAAGAGGGGATGAGGTGTTGCTTAATGGCTTGCTTGCTCAAAGTGCTTAGTGATATCCTCCAAAGCCCTCAACCACTTTCTCACATCCACATATGTCCCAAAACCAAAAGTCAAACTCGGCCCCACCAAAACTTTCTATCCAGCGCCACTGAGTTCACTTGACATAGCCACAGCCAGAAACCCTAATCAATTCGGTCTCACCGATGGGATCTCGGTCTCACCGAGATGGGCTTGTAAACTCTGTGTTATCTATTGCATTAATTTCGGTCTCACCGAAATATGGAATCGGTACCACCGAGTTTGCTTGGCCAACTCTCTGTTGTGCTTATTACCCAAATCGGTCCAACCGAGTTTGTGTAATCGGTCCAACCGAGATAAGGCTTTACCCTAACCCTAGCACATCGGTCCCACCGAGTTGACATATCGGTCCCACCGAAATGCCTAACGTTCACATTATGAACCAAATCGGTCCGACCGAGTTTTCTAATTCGGTCCCACCGAGTTTGGTGATTTGTGTGTAACGGTTAGATTTTGTGTGGAGGCTATATATACCCCTCCACCCACTCTTCATTCGTGGAGAGATCCATCAGAACATGCCAACAATTCCAACACATATTTTCTGAGAGAGAACCACCTACACTTTTGTTGAGGTCAAGATATTCCATTCCAACCACATAAACCTTGATCTCTAACCTTCCCCAAGTTGCTTTCCACTCAAATCATCTTTGTACCAAATCCAATCCTATGAGAGAGAGTTAAGTGTTGGGGAGACTATCATTTGAAGCACAAGAGCAAGGAGTTCATCATCAACACACCATCTATTACCTCTTGGTGAGTGGTGTCTCCTAGATTGGTTAGGTGTCACTTGGGAGCCTCCGTCAAGATTTTGGAGTTGAACCAAGGAGTTTGTACGGGCAAGGAGATCGCCTACTTCATGAAGATCTACCCTAGTGAGGCAAGTCCTTCGTGGGCGATGGCCATGGTGGGATAGACAAGGTTGCTTCTTCGTGGACCCTTCGTGGGTGGAGCCCTCCGTGGACTCGCGAAACCGTTGCCCTTCGTGGGTTGAAGTCTCCATCAACGTGGATGTACGATAGCACCACCTATCGGAACCACGGATAAAAAATCTCCGTGTCTCCAATTGCGTTTGCACACTTCAATCCCATCCCTTTACATTCTTGCAACTTGCATGATTTACTTTCCGCTGCTCATATACTCTTTTCATGCTTGCTATGTATTGTGAATGTTTGAACTTGTGCTAAAACTCCACTTCAACTTAAAGAATTTAAAAATTGCAACTTTTCTTGCTAAGAGTCTATTCACCCCCCTCTAGACACCTCTTCTCGATCCTTTCAATTGGTATCAGAGCATTGGTCTCCATTGCTTTGGTTTAAACACCTTTGGAGGAAGATGGATGAGTCTACGTTGGGGAGTCTTAGACATAGAGTGCCTATACTTGATGGAGAGTTTTCATGAGTGGAAAAATGAGATGCTTGAGATTTTCAATGAATATCACTTGAACAAGTACATTACTAGTCCTTGCATTTCCCCTAGTGATCCCTTGCATCCCTCTCCCGATGAGGATCTTGACATGATTCGCAATCTTAGAACTATCAATCTTATCATTAGAGGATTGCCCAAAAATTTGATTGCTAGCTTACCTACTCTTGACTGTGCCTACACTATATGGAGATTTCTTGAGAACGATTCCCAAATTATTCCTCGAAAAATCTAGAAGAAATTCTTCATAAGTCTATTGCCTTGAGTAAGATGAGTACTGGTGATCCTAAGTTTGATGATTGTCTATTTGAGCTTCGTGATCTCATGCATGCCATAGGAGATGTTGGAATTATTAGCAATATCATTTCCGAAGTCATTAGAATTCATAGAGATGAACATTGTTACGGTCATACTTCTAATGAATTACCCTCTCTAGGAGTTGATCAATCACAAGACAATATAGAACATGGATACTATGATGAGGATGATGATGGTGACTATGATCTTGATGATGCTATGAGACACTTTGGGCTTATGGCAAATCTTCCTGGCTACATGGCTGGAGGAAAGGAATGGGTCCTTGATAGTGGATGTACTGATCATATGACCGGAGACAAAGATATGTTTCGTGAGCTTGCTGAAAACAACGGCCCTCGAAAGTACGTGACTTTTGGTGATAACTCAAAGGGTAAGGTGGTTGGCCTTGGTAAGGTGGCCATCTCACATGACAGCTCCATACAAAATGTTATGCTCGTTGAATCGCTTGGCTACAATTTACTTTCCGTATCTAGACTTGCTGACTTTGGTTTCAATGTCCTATTTACTGAAGTAGATTGCCAAGTGTTTCATAGAGATAATCATAAAATGGTCTTTACCGGTATCTGTAGAGGTGATCTTTAAATTGTTGATTTCACTAAAAATGCTCAACCTAGAACTTGCTTAATTGCTAAATCCTCAAAAGGCTGGTTGTGGCATAGAAGGTTAGGTCATGTGGGCATGCGAAATCTTGATAAACTTATTAAGGGTGATCATATCCTTGGAGTAAAAGATGTTATATTTGACAAGGATAGACTTTGCAGTGCTTGTCAAGCAGGAAAACAAGTTGGAGGAAGCCACCCAGTGAAGAACATTATGACCACTAGAAATCCACTCGAGCTACTCCATATGGATCTCTTTGGTCCCAATGCCTACAAGAGTCTCGGTGGTAACTCATTTGGTCTAGTCATAGTTGATGATTTTTCAAGATTTACGTGGGTGTTCTTTCTTGATGATAAATCGCAGGTCCAAAAGATCTTCAAAAATTTCGCTAGGAAGGCCCAAAACCAATTAGAAGTGAAGATCAAAAAGGTTCGGAGCGACAACGGAACGGAATTCAAGAACGCAAATGTGGATACCTTTCTTGACGAAGAAGGGATTTCACACGAGTTCTCGGCTACGTACACGCCTCAACAAAATGGAGTTGTTGAGAGAAAGAACTAGACTCTTATTGAGATGGCAAGAACGATGCTTGATGAGTACAAGACTCCAAAACACTTTTGGGTGGAAGCGGTTGATATGGCTTGTCATGCAGCAAATCGCTTGTATCTTCACAAGCTACTTGGCAAGAAGGCATACGAGGTCCTCACCGGTAACAAACCCCAAGTTGGATACTTTCGAGTATTTGGCTCGAAGTGTTACATTCTTGATAAGCATCGTCGCTCTAAATTTGCCCCTAAATCTCATGAGGGTTTCCTACTTGGTTATGGCTCAAACTCTCACACTTACCATGTCTACAACAGTTTCACCCGAAAGGTTGAAGAGACGGTAGATGTGAAGTTTGATGAATCTAACGGCTCGCAAGTAGAGCAATTGCCAATTGATGTAGGAGATAAATATCCTTCGGAAGCAATCCAAGACTTGTCTATTTGCAAGATTCGTCCAAACGGAGGTAAAGGAGAGTACCTCGTCCATCCAAGTGGAAGCTTCTACCTCACGACAAGGTGAACCAAGAGTTGATACAGAAGCATCCACAAGTGGGACACACCAAGACGAATAAAACGAGGAAGTACACCAAGATGAACATCAACAACCTCCTTCTCCACCGCGACAAGAGAACGACAACGCCAACAATGAAGAAGGCCAAGAAGAAGAAGAAGATGATCAAGAAGATGTTCCACCCCGACCCAAGCAAAAGCTCTCACGAGTTAGAGCAAGAGTCGCCAGAGACCATCTCGTCAAGCAAATCTACAATGACATTCAAACCGGGAGAATCACTCGCTCTAAATCTCGTTTGGACAACTTTTGTGAACATTATTCATTCGTCTCTAGCATTGAACCTATGAAGGTTGAAGAAGCATTGGAAGATCCGGATTGGATAAATGCCATGCATGAAGAGCTATACAACTTTGAGAGAAATCAAGTATGAACATTGGTCGATAACCACAACATCATCGGTACCAAATGGGTGTTTCACAACAAGCAAGATGAAGATGGTCAAGTCATCCGCAACAAAGCTCGTCTAGTCGCCCAAGGCTACACTCAAGTCAAAGGTATGGACTACGGTGAGGCATATGCTCCCGTTGCTAGACTTGAGTCCATCTGCATCTTACTTGCCTATGCTAATCACCATGATATCACTTTATACCAAATGGACATTAAAAGTGCTTTTCTAAATGGTGAAATTGAGGAGGAAGTTTACGTTAAACAACCTCCCGGCTTTGTAAATCCCAAGAAACCCGATCATGTTTACAAACTTCACAAAGCCCTTTATGGTCTTAAGCAAGATCCTAGAGCGTGGTATAAATGCTTGACCAAGTTCCTTATTAAAAAGGCTTTGAGATTGGAAAGATAGATTCTACTCTTTTCACTAAAAGGGTTAATGGTGAATTATTTTTATGCCAAATTTATGTTGATGATATCATATTTGGTTCAACTAACTGTGACACCCCAAAATTTTGACCTGGTTTTATTAATTTAAATTTTGCCAGGAAATAAAACTTTTCCACTTGTCTAGATTTACTCTTTGGATATTATGGTTTTTTTCCTCAAGTGGAACTTTCCAAAAGTTTTATTGGACTTATATGCCCTTTGTATAAAAACAATTCTATATCAGTGGATTTATTTGCATAATTAATTTCCATGAACTTTAATGCCTTTAAAATTATCTTTCATATTTTTGGAGCCCCTTTTTGCACTGCAATCTTTTGATAAATGCATTCAAAATTTTCACCAAAATTTGGGGATGTCATGTGATGTTTCCACATCACTTTTATGCAAAAATATCTTTTGTGGTTATTGGCGATTTTGAGCTCTACACCAACTTTTCCAATCTGGTCCAGTAGGCATTTTTGCACTACAACCTATTTAAATATTCCTTTAAAAATTCTTCCAAATGTTTGGAGATGTCAATAGATGCATATAATTCACCTTCATGCAAAAACCCAGTGATGATCTTTGAAAAATTTGAGTGGATCAACCTCTTTTTCATTCTGGTCCAGTTTGGTGATTTGTTCTGCAACCCTATTTTATTTTGCTCTAGTGCACTTGAGTTTTTTTCCTACTTATAGTTCTCCCTACCAAACCCTTAAGTCCAGGAGATTGGACCCATTGGAGGATTTTAGGTGCCTGCAATGAGCCCCTGTTCTTTTTGGCCAAAACTGAAGTTTTGCAAAACTTGCACTAGCAAGTTTCTGGTTTTGCCCAAGTGATCTTGCCATCATCTCCTACATCTAAAGAGACCCTGATCTGGAGATTTTGGACACTCCAAGAGTTGCCTGAGTGCACTTGGCATTCTGTCGAACACTTGGTGTGCACAGTCAGTTTTGGGCATGTTTCCTAGTTTGCACTGTGATCTTGATCCACTTACCCAGCAACCTTGTCCACTAAACTCCTAGCTATCCCTACCCTAGTCCTGTTAATAGCCAGCCTCACCCTCGCACTCTAGGCCGACCTGGCATTTCATCGAGCATGTCCCGTGCGTGCTCTGGGCGCGCCCAGAGCGCACGTTTTGCACGCGTGCGCACTGAGCCGCCGCGTCGCACTGCCGCCCTCGTCGCGTCCCGTCCCTGGCCCCTGCTCGCCCGCTGAACCGCGCACTACCTCGCCCACTCTCCACGCCACCTCTAGCGCCCTACAGCGCCGCTGGCAGAGCTCTTGGCAGCACGCCGGCGTCGGCAGCGAGCCTCTGCCATGGACGGCGCCGCCCAAACCACACCAGCGCGCCAGCTGCCCCGATGAACAGCTCGATCTTATCCCGAAGCTCGTCGGCACGCGCTCGTCGCCGCCACGTCGCTCTGCAGCTACAGCACGGCTGTCGCCGGCGTTCTTATCCACAGTCGCCGCGGTCCAGCCTCGAGCGCCTATTTAAGGGATCCCCGAACTCGTTCAAGACCTCAGGCGACCTCCAGCCTCCCCTCTAGAGCTCCCCAAGCAGTGGATTGACCCGAAGAAGCCATCTTCCCCAACTCCGGCCAGTTCGGCAGCCGCCGAGCTCCGGTGCAATACGTCGCAGCCAGGCTCTCCCCCGCCCATCCAATGCCACCAAGAGTCTCCCCATAGCCTTGCGGAGCTGCCTAGCGACTCAGCCTCGGCCAAGGACCACCATAGCCCGAAGCTCACTTTGCTCCCAAACCTCCGTCCGCCGCAGAGCTCGCCGCCGGTGACCTCCTCCGTCCCCACCTGCCTAGCGCCCACCGAGAGGACCGCCTCGGTCTGGCCGATCCATCCCTGGCCTCAGGTGCCCTCGAGGAGCCGCCGTTCATCGCCGGCGATCGCCGGAGCCCCGCTCCCGTTCGGGCAGAGACGAGGAGGGAGAGGGAGGAATGGTCAAACCTGACCAGTGGGCCCTCTGGACCCACTGTTAGTGACCCGTGCACCGTCTTCTCTAGTTAAGTGATAGCGCAAAGTCCCGAGTACGTCTCCTCTGCTGCGAAAGCGTAATCTTCCCGAAACGTTTTCTTTTCTGGTTTTTTTTTAAACAGAAGTTTGACTGATCTTTGACTGGCTATATCTTTTAAATAAAACTCCAAATGAGTTGATTCTTTTTCCTACCTTCCCCAAATTTCATCTAGTTTATTTTAAGATTTATTTAAAAAAATATTTGGGACAACTTTTTGTACTGTGTTTGAAATATTTTGTTATTTGAATTTTTTCAAAATAGGAAATGGAGAGAGAAGAAAGCTTTCAAAAAGTGCACCCTTTGCATACTCTTGAAGGCAAGCATTTCTGAACTCTGGCATAATATTTTGTGTGGTGTTTTCATACGGTTACAACACCACGTGGACGTGGAGTATGTGTTATCTTTATGTAACGATAAAGTCTCACGCATGAGTGCATTTTGGAGGTGTTTTGTGGTTAGTATTTGGAGGTACTAATGATAGTGATCATCCTCGCGAGCTTCTCATGCATACCGGAACGAAGCCGGGAAGGTCATGGTCTTGGGTAGACGCGAGCTTGTCCCTAGTTCCTCGTTGAGACGAGTATGTCCGGTATGGCATGGTAAGGCTTGATGAGTGGTGAGTTTATCTGTTAATGGTAATATTGTTGGAGAATACCTGGACCTCCTGAGTCGGTCGTAGGTCGAGTCTTGTTTAGTATCTTCCCCTACTTGTTTTGTACTACCACTTGTCCCTGCCGCGGGTAGGGTACGGTTCAGTAGGTTGTCAACCCCTTACCAAAGCACACACCGTACAGAGAGGCCATGGTGGAAGATACCGGAGGCCTCCGGTAGGCATGCCACCTGGTCCGGGGGCATGGGTGTTTCCGGTTGGGACCGAGAGGGGGGCACCCCTTAGAGCGCGCGAATATAAATTTGATCCCATGCTACGTCGAGGTTGTAGCCTCCCCACTTAGAGTTTTGCTTGGCAGGTGTCGTGGGTGATTCCAGACACCGGTAAGTTAAGCTGGTGTGTGCAGGTGAGGCGTGTTTTCAATTAAAAGGCCGTATGCGGAATTAGTCCCGATGGACTAAATAAATCCGTTACTCGTGGGAAAAGAGTACACCCTCTGCAGAGGTTATATCTTTTCGGACAGCCACATCCTTGTGTAAGGACTACAGTCTGAGATGGATATAGTAACGGTATTTGGATGGAGACACGGCTTGACTAGATCATAGTAACGGTATTCGGATGGAGACACGGCTTGACTAGATCATAGTAACGGTATTCGGATGGAGACACGGCTTGACTAGATCGCAGTAACGGTATTTGGAGGGAGAACGGCTAGACTGGATCGTAGTGACGGTCTTTGGATGGAGAAACGGCTTCACTAGGATATTGTTTATGACCCGTGACATCTGAGGATCCTGTGTATTATTATTATCATGGACTAACCATTTACATTATTTGAATTATTGAGTATCCCTGGGATGGTTCTACCTCCTGGATATTCACTGTCTTTTGTCTTTATAAGCCCTTTATGTGGTGTCGCTGAGACGCCAGATTGCGGCACGTTTGTTATTTATTTATCCCTTATAAGCCCTTTATGTGGTGTCGCTCAGACGCCCGACTGTGGCATGTTTGTTATTTATTTATCCCTTATAAGCCCTTTATGTGGTGTCGCTGAGACGCCAGATTGCGGCATGTTTGTTATTTATTTATCCCTTATAAGCCCTTTATGTGGTGTCGCTCAGACGCCCGACTGTGGCATGTTTGTTATTTATTTATCCCTTATAAGCCCTTTATGTGGTGTCGCTGAGACGCCAGATTGCGGCATGTTTGTTATTTATTTATCCCTTATAAGCCCTTTATGTGGTGTCGCTCAGACGCCCGACTGTGGCATGTTTGTTATTTATTTATCCCTTATAAGCCCTTTATGTGGCGTCGCTCAGACGCCCGACTGTGGCATGTTTGTTATTTATTTATCCCTTATAAGCCCTTTATGTGGTGTCGCTCAGACGCCCGACTGCGGCATGTTTGTTATTTATTTATCCTTTATAAGCCCTTTATGTGGTGTCGCCCAGACGCCCGACTGCGGCATTGTCATTTTATTTGCAACCTTTCGAGGAGTCATTTCAGACACTCGCTCAGTGCATTCCATTTTTACTCCCGTATTGCATGTTCATTTCTCTCTGCATGCGTGCATCCCAGATTTTCGTGGCAGACGTTATGATCACGAGTATTTCGGAGCATGATCGTCTCTTATTTTATTATACCCGTGTTCTAAATGTTTGCGAGTACATTCAAACGTACTCACTGGCTTGTCCCTGGCTATTGTCTTGGCCAGATTTCTTGCGTGGAGAAGAGCGTTACAACGGCAGCCCCGGAACCTACGTGTTGACGATAGCAGCCTCGCGATGATAGGAGTTATCCTGGTCAGCTGTTCTTGTGGGAAAGGGAGTCCCATAGACGCAGATGAACCACAAACCGCTTCCGCCATCAGCCACTAGAAACCAAGTGTTGTACTCCTAGGCCACAATGGTCTTGTACTACATATTTTGTACGTTGCTTGGAATTCTTGTATCAAGTTGGTGCCTCATCAGCTAACAGTAGTCCTGGGGCTGGTGAGCACAAAGACCATTTTCTGGGAAATTAATATCCCGAAAATCCGGTCGTGACAAACTTGGTAGCAGAGCCAGGCTGACCATTTGCTAATCCTATCTTAGCCAGGTCAATAAACCTAGGTTAACCAAACCACCAGACCTTAACCTAGTCCTGGCCAAGCTTCTCGCGTAAGATAGCCCCACAGTGACCCGATGCCTTTCGGCGGACGGTGCCCAACCTATCAGCCTAGCCCGTCGATCACGCGCCAGTGACCGACACCCAACCCGTCTCATTCGCAAGCGTGCGAAGGAAGACTCCGTCCCATTTTCCTATAAAAAGGGCACGCTAGCCTCAGCACAGCACAGCCCTTTCCCCAAACCAAGCCACGATGCCTGGCCCCATTGTTCACAATGAGACCACAGCAACCAACCTTGGAGGTTTTGTGACCGTGCTCGCAAACCTCACCCACCGTGCCTATGCGTTAGAAGAGCGTCCCGAATATGTTGTGTACCAAGGACCCATGTACGGTGAGAGCCGTCAGTACTGGGCCACTGTGCACATCTATGGTAGGGGTCTGTCGCCAGAACGCCCCTACAGGTTCACTGGAAGGACAACTTCCTTTGAGCCACAAGCCATCCAACTGGCAGCTCGAGAAGCTATAGTTCAACTCCGGCACTTGTCACCCAGAGTTAACTGTCGCTCGTTCTACTACTACCCCAGTCGTGACGGGTATGGTAGGCCGCCCCAGGTTGCCAACGGAGATCACGAGACAGATCCTGCACTATTGCATCTGGTGCGCTATGTAAGCGCACTGGAGCAACTGCTCGATCAGGTCACCCTTGATCTGATCGCAGCTCGTGGAGAACTGGTTCGCCGAGCCCCGGCAAGAAGAGAAGCGGAGCCCGACGCCGACAACCCAGTCGTGCTGTTCGGACACCCGATCGATCCCTTGAGGTCTGCCCCAGCCATCAACCAGAGTGCTTTGGTGTCCCCAGAAGTGCTTCGTCGCCTTTTGGGGACCCATTCCAACGGGATTGTGGCCAGCAACCACCGCGATGGTCATCACCACTTCCCCGACCCTGCATCCCCTCAACCTCAACCGGCAAATCTTGACGGAGAGACCCGTGGAGAAACCTCGGCATCCGCCAGGCCAGCCCACTTAGATATTAATGAAGTGGACTAAGTCGCGCGAGTAGTATCGAGCCTTAGTTCACCTCCATTTGTAATGGTGTGACCTTGTATCGCTTTTATTTAATGTTGTCTGCTTGTGCGTCCCTATTTTTGGAGTAGTAGCTATGCATATGTACGTTGGCGTACAGTTGCATTTGTAAATTTCGGGCGCAGCTACCAAGACCAATCCCGACGGCACCCACAGTAATGCGTCACATTTGAGTGATATGTATATCTGTGGCTTTGACCCGAGAACAGGATCGACAACCAGTTACCCTTCACCACGGTAGAAAACCCAGCCCCAGTGCTATATAAAAGGCCACCTCGTGACCTTGCCAACTACCCCTCACCTTCTGCACTACGCTCACAGCCATTTCTTTGCCATGCCGACCCCCAGTATTTATCTGAGAACCCCAGACGCTACCCTGGGTAGTTTCGTTAAATTATTGTGGGACTTTACCTGCAATACCATGAGTGCCACCCATCCACCCCAGTACGAGTTGCTCAACTTGAGGATCACCCCTTCCACCTCGAAATATTGGGCAGTGGTGCACATCCCTCCCGCTTACCCAAACCAAGACCCAACGAAAGTTTCCTTCGTGGGAAAATCCATGCCGACTCCGCATATGGCCATAGAAGCTGCTGCGTACGAGGCGCTCGCTCGTCTTCGTTTCGCGGTGCCCTATGCCAGCGAACGAGGATATTATTATTTTCCGAGTCGTGCAGCACCCGGAGAAGTTGCATCCTTTCCCGGTGGGCGAATTGAGAGAGATCCAGTACTGGCCAACCTTGCTTAGTACGTTATCGCCCAGGAGCGTTTGACTCAGCGAGTAATGGGTTATCTCCAGAGCCTCGCTGATTTAAATCCTCGGATCGCTATTGGCAGACCACTGAGGCCTGACCAGGAGAGGCGCATTCATCGACTGGTCAACCTGCTCCCCCCGATAGAAGAGGAGTGTGCCCCCGTACCAGAGGCGATTTCCCAGGACCCTGTCCTTTTGCCGTTTTCTTTGTAAACGTCACCGCTGTGTTTATTATCCCAGTATTTATTTATGTGTTGTAACTTGTGCGTGGTACCCAAATTTGTGCTACGGATCGGATTTTTGGTTTCAATTATGTGGGCAATTTTGCTGCTATTGATTTTGTTTTAACTAGACTTTTTTTCGCTCGCGATAAATTTTTTGTAATGAGTTTTGTTTCCCCGAGTTGCTGCAGCGTATATATATCTTCGAGACATAGATTTTTATTCGCGCAGCACCGTAACAGCAGACTCACAGCTACAACCACTCGCCCTCGTGCACATGTTGCAAATCCTCGTACACATTGTTACGCCTAACTGATCACACCCGAGTACTCCACAGTCTCAGTAAGAGAGATTTGTGAGTGATCATTCGGGCGCGAGCTGCCCCAGCACTCCGACAGCAGTTAGCCCTCGATGCCGCGCCTAATCCACGTGATCGCCGCCGCCGCGAAGAGCTAACACTCGAGCGGCAGCATCATGACGATCATCCAGGATCATCGCGCAAAGGAGCACGGAGAACCCCAGCAGCACCGCCAAGCCTCCACACATCAGGACCACGTACCAGTCCGGCATCGCCTCCGCCATTAGGGCCTCGTCTCGAGCTCCTGCTAACAGCAATGGAGGAGGAGGAAGGAGGAGTAGAAGCGAGGCCAGGTGTGAGGAAGAAGAGAGGAGCACCATGATCGTTTTATAGCTCGAGATCGGTGTACGGTGGGCGAGGTCCACCAGCGCCACTCGTCGCTTGATCGCCGGTGTTCGGAGGCGAGTCCGCGAGCAGTGCCGACAGCGCACTGGCCCGCGAGGTGAGTGCATGCTGCCCCGGCAGCTAGCACGCCGCGCACTACCGCAGTACGGCCTAGATGCCCTACAAGCTAGGCATCGCCGGTGGAGGAGGCGCGGGAGAGCACGCGAGAGAGAAGAGAGAGCCCGAGGTAGAAGAAGAGGCCGACAGTGGGCCCTGGGTCCACCTGTCAGCCAGAGAGAGCACTGTGCTCTCGGGTGCGACCAGCGTGTTTTAGTAATTTAGAATTTATTCTAAATTATTGTATCCGCGTAGAAATATCCCGTTTTACTCGACCGTGGATTTTTCCACGCTACGCCAGTGTACCACACTGTGGTTTTACACCACTTATTGCCCTCACACTGTAGCCGCTTTGTTTTTGCACAGTTGAATGATTTCTTTCGGTGAGAGCAATGTTTGTTCAAAACAGCTTTTAACAAATCTCAAGGACGAGATTTTTCCTTAAGGGGGGTAGTGTTGTGACACCCCAAAATTTTGACCTGGTTTTATTAATTCAAATTTTGCCAGGAAATAAAACTTTTCCACTTGTCTAGATTTACTCTTTGGATATTATGGGTTTTTTTCCTCAAGTGGAACTTTCCAAAAGTTTTATTGGACTTATATGCCCTTTTTATAAAAACAATTCTATATTAGTGGATTTATTTGCATAATTAATTTCCATGAACTTTAATGCCTTTAAAATGATCTTTCATATTTTTGGAGCCCCTTTTTGCACTGCAATCTTTTGATAAATGCATTCAAAATTTTCACCAAAATTTGGGGATGTCATGTGATGTTTCCACATCACTTTTATGCAAAAATATCTTGTGGTCATTGGAGATTTTGAGCTCTACACCAAGTTTTCCAATCTGGTCCAGTAGGCATTTTTGCACTACAACCTATTTAAATATTCCTTTAAAAATTCTTCCAAATGTTTGGAGATGTCAGTAGATGCATATAATTCACCTTCATGCAAAAACCCAGTGATGATCTTTGAAAAAATTTGAGTGGATCAACCTCTTTTTCATTCTGGTCCAGTTTGGTGATTTGTTCTGCAACCCTATTTTATTTTGCTCTAGTGCACTTGAGTTTTTTTCCTACTTATAGTTCTCCCTACCAAACCCTTAAGTCCAGGAGATTGGACCCATTGGAGGATTTTAAGTGCCTGCAATGAGCCCCTGTTCTTTTTGGCCAAAACTGAAGTTTTGCAAAACTTGCACTAGCAAGTTTCTGGTTTTGCCCAAGTGATCTTGCCATCATCTCCTACATCTAAAGAGACCCTGATCTGGAGATTTTGGACACTCCAAGAGTTGCCTGAGTGCACTTGGCATTCTATCGAACACTTGGTGTGCACAGTCAGTTTTGGGCATGTTTCCTAGTTTGCACTGTGATCTTGATCCACTTACCCAGCAACCTTGTCCACTAAACTCCTAGCTATCCCTACCCTAGTCCTGTTAATAGCCAGCCTCACCCTCGCACTCTAGGCCGACCTGGCATTTCATCGAGCATGTCCCGTGCATGCTCTGGGCGCGCCCAGAGCGCACGTTTTGCACGCGTGCGCACTGAGCCGCCGCGTCGCACTGCCGCCCTCGTCGCGTCCCGTCCCTGGCCCCTGCTCGCCCGCTGAACCGCGCACTACCTCGCCCACTCTCCACGCCACCTCTAGCGCCCTACAGCGCCGCTGGCAGAGCTCTTGGCAGCACGCCGGCGTCGGCAGCGAGCCTCTGCCATGGATGGCGCCGCCCAAACCACACCAGCGCGCCAGCTGCCCCGATGAACAGCTCGATCTTATCCCGAAGCTCGTCGGCACGCGCTCGTCGCCGCCACGTCGCTCTGCAGCTACAGCACGGCTGTCGCCGGCGTTCTTATCCACAGCCGCCGCGGTCCAGCCTCGAGCGCCTATTTAAGGGATCCCCGAACTCGTTCAAGACCTCAGGCGACCTCCAGCCTCCCCTCTAGAGCTCCCCAAGCAGTGGATTGACCCGAAGAAGCCATCTTCCCCAACTCCGGCCAGTTCGGCCGCCGCCGAGCTCCGGTGCAATACGTCGCAGCCAGGCTCTCCCCCGCCCATCCAACGCCACCAAGAGTCTCCCCATAGCCTTGCGGAGCTGCCTAGCGACTCAGCCTCGGCCAAGGACCACCATAGCCCGAAGCTCACTTTGCTCCCGAACCTCCGTCCGCCGCAGAGCTCGCCGCCGGTGACCTCCTCCGTCCCCACCTGCCTAGCGCCCACCGAGAGGACCGCCTCGGTCTGGCCGATCCATCCCTGGCCTCAGGTGCCCTCGAGGAGCCGCCGTTCATCGCCGGCGATCGCCGGAGCCCCGCTCCCGTTCGGGCAGAGAAGAGGAGGGAGAGGGAGGAATGGTCAAACCTGACCAGTGGGCCCTCTGGACCCACTTTCAGTGACCCGCGCGCCGTCTTCTCTGGTTAGGTGATAGCGCAAAGTCCCGAGTACGTCTCCTCTGCTGCGAAAGCGTAATCTTCTCGAAACGTTTTCTTTTCTGTTTTTTTTTAAACAGAAGTTTGACTAATCTTTGACTGGCTATATCTTTTAAAATGAAACTCCAAATGAGTTGATTCTTTTTCCTACCTTCCCCAAATTTCATCTAGTTTATTTTAAGATTTATTTCAAAAATATTTGGGACAAATTTTTGTACTGTGTTTGAAATATTTTGTTATTTGAATTTTTTTCAAAATAGGAAATGGAGAGAGAAGAAAGCTTTCAAAAAGTGCACCCTTTGCATACTCTTGAAGGCAAGCATTTCTGAACTCTGGCATAATATTTTGTGTGGTGTTTTCATACGGTTACAACACCACGTGGACGTGGACGTGGTACTAATGATAGTGATCATCCTCGCGAGCTTCTCATGCATACCGGAAGGAAGCCAGGAAGGTCGTGGTCTTGGGTAGACGCGAGCTTGTCCCTAGTTCCTCGTTGAGACGAGTATGTCCGGTATGGCATGGTAAGGCTTGATGAGTGGTGAGTTTATCTGTTAATGGTAATATTGTTGGAGAATACCTGGACCTCCTGAGTCGGTCGTAGGTCAAGTCTTGTTTAGTATCTTCCCCTACTTGTTTTGTACTACCACTTGTCCCTGCCGTGGGTAGGGTACGGTTCAGTAGGTTGTCAACCCCTTACCAAAGCACACACCGTACAGAGAGGCCATGGTGGAAGATACCGGAGGCCTCCGATAGGCATGCCACCTGGTCCGGGGGCATGGGTGTTTCCGGTTGGGACCGAGAGGGGGGCACCCCTTAGAGCGCGCGAATATAAATTTGATCCCATGCTACGTCGAGGTTGTAGCCTCCCGACTTAGAGTTTTGCTTGGCAGGTGTCGTGGGTGATTCCAGACACCGGTAAGTGAAGCTGGTGTGTGCAGGTCAGGCGTGTTTTCAATTAAAAGGCCGTAGGCGGAATTAGTCCCGATGGACTAAATAAATCCGTTACTCGTGGGAAAAGAGTACACCCTCTGCAGAGGTTATATCTTTTCGGACAGCCACATCCTTGTGTAAGGACTATAGTCTGAGATGGATATAGTAACGGTATTCGGATGGAGACACGGCTTGACTAGATCATAGCAACGGTATTCGGATGGAGATACGGCTTGACTAGATCGCAGTAACGGTATTCGGAGGGAGAACGGCTAGACTGGATCGTAGTGACGGTCTTCGGATGGAGAAACGGCTTTACTAGGATATTGTTTATGACCCGTGACATCTGATGATCATGTGTATTATTATTATCATGGACTAACCATTTACATTATTTGAATTATTGAGTATCCCTGGGATGGTTCTACCTCCTGGATATTCACTGTCTTTTGTCTTTATAAGCCCTTTATGTGGTGTCGCTCAGACGCCCGATTGTGGCATGTTTGTTATTTATTTATCCCTTATAAGCCCTTTATGTGGTGTCGCTCAGACGCCCGACTGTGGCATGTTTGTTATTTATTTATCCCTTATAAGCCCTTTATGTGGCGTCGCTCAGACGCCCGACTGTGGCATGTTTGTTATTTATTTATCCCTTATAAGCCCTTTATGTGGTGTCGCTCAGACGCCCGACTGCGGCATGTTTGTTATTTATTTATCCTTTATAAGCTCTTTATGTGGTGTCGCCCAGACGCCCGACTGCGGCATTGTCATTTTATTTGCAACCTTTCGAGGAGTCATTTCAGACACTCGCTCAGTGCATTCCATTTTTACTCCCGTATTGCATGTTCATTTCTCTCTGCATGCGTGCATCCCAGATTTTCGTGGCAGACGTTATGATCACGAGTATTTCGGAGCATGATCGTCTCTTATTTTATTATACCCGTGTTCTAAATGTTTGCGAGTACATTCAAACGTACTCACTGGCTTGTCCCTGGCTATTGTCTTGGCCAGATTTCTTGCGTGGAGAAGAGCGTTACAACGGCAGCCCCGGAACCAACGTGTTGACGATAGCAGCCTCGCGATGATAGGAGTTATCCTGGTCAGCTGTTCTTGTGGGAAATGGAGTCCCATAGACGCAGATGAACCACAAACCGCTTCCGCCATCAGCCACTAGAAACCAAGTGTTGCACTCCTAGGCCACAATGGTCTTGTAATACATATTTTGTACGTTGCTTGGAATTCTTGTATCAAGTTGGTGCCTCATCAGCTAACAGTAGTCCTGGGGCTGGTGAGCACAAAGACCATTTTCTGGGAAATTAATATCCCGAAAATCCGGTCGTGACACTAACCCTCATTTTAGTGAAAAGTTTGGAAAGCTAATGTCAAAGAAGTTTGAGATGTCCATGATGAGTCAACTCAAGTTCTTTCTTGGTTTCCAAATCAAGCAAACTAAGGACGGCACCTTTGTTTCTCAAACAAAGTACACCAAGGACTTATTCAAGAAGTTCAACATGCAAGAAAGCAAAGGTATGAAAACTCCCTTGCCTACTAGTGGACATCTTGACTTGACTAAGGATGGTAAACCAGTTGATCAAAAGGTTTATCGCTCTATGATTGGATCATTGTTATATCTATGTTGCCTCTCGTCCCGATATTATGCTAAGTGTGTGCATGTGTGCGCGATATCAAGCGGCCCCCAAAGAATGTCATCTTAAGGCTGTGAAAAGGATAGTGAGATACTTAATACATACACCAAACTTTGGCATTTGGTATCCTAAGAGGTCCTCTTTTGATCTTGTTGGCTATTCCGACTCGGACTATGCCGGAGACAAGGTTGATAGAAAGTCCACTTCGGGTACTTGTCAATTTCTTGGTAGATCTCTTGTGTCTTGGTCTTCCGAGAAACAAAACTCGGTATCCTTATCCACTGCCAAAGCGGAATACATTGCCTCCGGTTCATGTTGTGCTCAGTTACTTTGGATGACCCAAACTCTTAAAGATTATGGGATATATGTGAAACATGTTCCTTTGCTTTGTGACAATGAAAGTGCCATTAAGATTGCTCATAATCCCGTGCAACATGTCACATCCCTAGATCTGGTTTGCACTAGGCTAGCCCTTCATGTGTGCATCATGTTTAAATTTCTCAGCAACTTGAAATGGGGATGACAGAAACCCCCAACACCACTTAAACCAACTAGGGTTTACTAAAATCATTTTCAATGAACCTGAAATGCCTTTCTAAAATGTTCATCATCTTTGCCTTGGTCTAGAAGCTCTGACAAAAATGGTGCACACTTTTCTAGGACATCATAAGGTCACTGGATTAAATCATATGTTATTTGCATTTGGACATTTAAATGCTATAAAATATTTTAAATGTCCAAATAATCATAAACTGAAATGTTTACTGTTGGTTATATTCCAAACAGTTGCTACAGTCAGTTGCATGATTTTTGAAAGTGCCTAGCTATTTTTAATAAAGCCCTAAAGTCTTCACAATAATAGAAACCAAAAAATAAAAGAGAGAGAGAGAAGAACTACCTGGCCCACCTACCTGTAGCCGGCCCAGCTCGCTGGCCCAGCCCACCTGGCGCCTCCTGTCGTCTTCCTCCCCGAGCCAGTAGGCAGAGCGTGTGGCTGCCACGCGCGCGCACACGCCGCCACCTCCTGCCTCTCTGCTCGCTTCCCCGACACCCCTGGAGATGCCACGCACCTCCCTGGCACCACGTCCACTTCTCCCTCCGTCCCTATCCTCCTCTGCTCTCTCTCCCTCCCGCGACCGAACACCACCATCGCCGCCGCTCGCCGTTGTCGCCGTAACTGCCGCTGCCACGCCCCCACGAACATGTCCACGGCCTCCGCCTCATCGCCATCGCCCTCTCCGTCAACGCACACGACGCCAAACGCCCCAAGCGACGACCCCGAGCTCGTCCCCGACTGCCGTCGCCGGAGATCCCCCTCGCCGCCCCGCTCAGCTCCGACCTTCTCCACGCCCGCCGTCTGCTTCACTGCATCCGCCGTCAGCCACTGACCATCCTACCCCTCTCTGTTCTCTCTTCCACTCGCCGTAGTTGCCGCACCAAGCACACCCGCACGCGCCGCCGCCTGAGCTCGCCACCGACGTGGCTCCGGCCACGCAACGGCCTCACCACCGTGCCCAACACACTCACCGCACCGCGTAGGCTTCGTAGGAGCTAGCTCTGAGCCTCCACGAGCACCGCAACGGTGAGTTCGAGCTCGCCCGAGCTTCGGCCGCCGCAAAGCTCGTCGCCGGTGCCCAGCAGGCCACCCTAGCTCCAGCCACCACCACCACTGGATGCGCCCCTCCGCCAGCTCCCCGTAGATGCTCCCCGCACGCCAAATCGGGCCCTGCAGCGAAATCCCGACTCCCTCCGTCGCGGATTTGGACGCCGGCGGTTAAACGCCGGCAGCTGACGTGGCACCATTAGCTTAGGTGCTAATCATGTTTAGTTAGTACCATGTATCAATGACATGTGGGTCCCTGAGCTTAATTAGGTTAGTCTAAATATCCTGTTTAGGTTAGTGTTAATCTTGCGGACCCCACGTGTCAGCTTTGACTTTGGCCAAGTCAGCGTTGACCGGTCCCACCTGTCATGCACCCAAACCAGCCCTGAGTCACTGACCAATGGGTCCCACTGGTCAGGTTTGACCTGGCGGGCCTAGTTGACCTGCTGACATCAGCCTTGCGCAATGCTGACGCAGTAAAGCATTTTCTGGATTTAAGTTTATTCAGGAAATTCCAGAAAATGCTATAAACTTCAAAAAATCATAGAAATTATTCTGTAACTCCAAATGCAAAGATTTATATATGAAAAATGATTAGAAAAATCCAATCTATCCATCTGTACTGGTTCCATGCATGTTTAAACAACTTAACCTTGCTGTTTAGATCAAAACATGATAATGCACTTTATAAGTTCTTAGTTTGAATTTGAATTTGAACCTTTGGTCCAAATCAACTCAGACCCTTCTGTTCTTAGACGCATTAGCTCAAATCACAACATATTGACATGTCATGATCATGCATCATATTGTGCATTGCATTGATTGTGTTCTTTCTCTGTTGGCGGTGTTGTTCCCCCTCGGTAGACGTTGTTCAGACGCTGTGATCGATGACACCGATGAAGAACTATACTATCTTCAGAAGTGCCAGGCAAGAAAAACCCCCTTGTTCATTCCGTTACAATCCCACTCTCTCGCTCCTGCTCTCTTTTACTGCATAGTACAACATCGATTTAACTATTACATGTTGCGGTAGCGGAACCCCTTTTCCTCTGCATGACCTGTCATTGCCACAGTAAATAGATGAAACCCACTAGCATGAGTAGGAGTTGTTTGACCCCTGATGTGCCTACTCATTCATGCTTGTTTTTATGCCTGCTAGTGCTTAGAGTTGAGTCGGGTCTGATTCATCGGGAATGAATTGGAATGGTGATTAATATGTCCTACTGTGTGTGAGCTAAGTGTGTGAACACGATTTGGTAAAGGTAGCGGTGAGAGGCCATGTAGGAGTACATGGTGGGTTGTCTCATTGAAACTGTCCTCAGGAACTGAGTTCTGTGTTTGTGATCCATGAACAGCTACTACCACACGTTGCGCCCTGAAATATGACCCCGCTCGACTTATTAACCGCCCCTGTCCTCTGTCCAGGAGTTGCAACTAGTTTCTAGTGTTTGTAGGATATGTGTTGGAGGCCGTGCGTAGCGCTGACCCTAGGGGTGGACTATGATGCGGTAGATACACTGTGGAACGGTGTACCAGGCGCCCGTTTGGTGTCTCTGGAACCCTGCACACATCGTTTGGGGCTGTGAGTGAAACCCCGGCCGGATCTCCTCGCGGATGGAACCCGAATAGGCGATAAACCTGTACTAGAGACTTGTGTGGTTAGTCAGGTCGTGGTCTACAACCACGTCAGCTTTCGCTTGAAGTCTGCCGAGCACATGTCGTGTGCAGACGCTAAGTGGTGGAAACATGTGTGAAGAAGTACACCCCTGTAGGGTTATACCTGATCTATTCGAATAGCCGCGTCTGCGGTAAAGGACCTCTGGGTTACCTATACAGTTCATAGACAAATGAAAGTGGATACTCTAAAATGCGCAACATAAGCATGAGTGCTATGGATGGCGTTCTTGTAGGGAGACGGGAGCGGATCCATAGTGGTGTATTGATATGGTGAATATGTGGACTCGTGTGCGCCACCTCAAACGAGTTACTTGCAGTCGTAGTTCGGGATAGCCACTGAGTCAAAGCTGGCTTGCTGCAGTTAAACTCCACCACCCCCCTTTCTTGATACCGATGCATATGTAGCTAGTTCTGGGGTAAGTCTTGCTGGGTACATTTGTACTCACGTTTGCTTAATTTATGTTTTTGCAGAGAGATTTTAGTCTCACTAGTAGTTCCACATGGACTTCAACGTTTAGCTTGATACCTCAACTATGATCTTGTGCCCTCGGCAGGATCTGGTAGTTAGTCAGGCTTCTCAGCCTTTTTCATTTGTAGATGTCTATACTCAGACATGTTAAGCTTCCGCACGTGCTTTGACTGAATGCTCTGAATGTTGGGTCATGAGACCCATGTTTATAATATCTCGCTCCTCGGAGCCTAATGAATAAATAGTTTGAGTCGTAGAGTTTTGCTGTGATGCCATGTTGTATTTACACATATCGAGCATATTGTGTGTATTATTGAAATGCTAGGTATGTGTGGGATCCGACAACCTAGTTGTCTATCCTTGGTAGCCTCTCTTATGGGGAAATGTAGTCTGGTGCTTCCACTGAGCCATGGAAGTCTGCTACAGCCCGGTTTACTGGAGTCCTGCTAGCCCAGTTACTACTGCTCCGGAACACCTAGACTGGCCGGCTTGTGTCCCACTTCGTTCCTGTGCCTGTCCCTTCGGGGAAATGTCACGCGGTGACTTCCGGAGTCCTGCTAGCCTGCTACAGCCTGGGTTCCCGGAGTCCTGTTAGCCCAGTTGCTACAGCCCGGATTCACACGCTGATGACAGACACGTTCGAGGCTGGGTCATGTATGCCTGTCCCCATAAGTTAGTGCCACTTTGGGTTCACGACTAGTCACGCCGTGTGACACCCAAAAATTTCATTTGGTTTTTAAAAAATTCTTATTTGTCTTGGGGGAGGTGATTTAAATTTTTCCTTCAAAAGAACCCTCCCTTTCAAAATATTTTTTGAAGGCAAGAGTTTTATTTGGATTTACCCAAGACTTGTTTTTGGTCTTGGAGGTTCTTGCTTTTATTTGGACTCAAACCAAATTGCTTTTCACTTGAGAAAAATGTGTTTGGAAGATTTCTTGAAAATACTCTATAGCTTTTGGAATAATCCTTTACCACTTTCAACAAATCCCTCTTGCCATGACCTTAGTGCAAACCCACTCTCCTAAACCTTCCCTCATCTTTGGATCATGATTTGCATCAAGTCCAGCAAGTTGAACCTCCCCATATGTTTATTTTTCCATTTTAAATTTTATCAAAACAATTTCTACCTTCTATTCTAGCCCTTGGAGATTTACAAAGGAGCTACCTTTTCTGTTTTGATTTTTGTCCTCAAACCAATTTCCCTTCCTAGTCCTTTGAACCCTCAACCAAGATCCATGAAGATCCACTGGTCTTCAGTTCAAAATTTTCAAACTACACTTGCTGCAAGTTTGGACCAGATTTGCCAAATTTCATGAAATTCATTCAAATCCTTCTCCAAAAATTCTGAGTAAAATCAGGCAGCCTCTGGGAGATTTGAGTGGTCACCTAACCAAGTCCCAGCCCCAGGAAAAATTTTCTTCATGCCAAATCATTCTGTCGAACACCTGCAGAGCATTGTCAATGTCAAGTTCAGAGATTAAGAGAACAGTTCAGTGATCTACTGTCGTTTTCTTCAGAACTTGTTGTCGATCTCGACAGTGCCCCGATGTCGCCTTGCTCCCCGTCCCCTCCCCCTTGTCCTTGCACCGCACGAGCGCCTGGAGCCTTGCGAACGTCGGCGACGAGCTGGAGGGGGTGCGCCGACCCGTGACTGACGCCAGCGGCGGCTTTGCGGCCGCCAGAGAGAGGCGCGGCGCAGACGGCGCCACCCAGCGCCGCCCAAGCCACAGGAGAGTGCCGCGTGGTCTTCCACTCCCCAGTGCGCGCTGCCACCCTCGTCGTGAACCGCTGGGCGCGGAGCGCGCTCTCTGCCGCCGATGTGCCCGTGCGGCCACCCCACCGTGGACCGACGCCATTACGCCAAGACCAACCGGGATTTGCGGGGGAACGACACCAGTAACTTCCACTGATGCTGCCTGGCCACCTAAACCTCCTGCCAATCCACTACATCGCCGCAATTGCTCGCCGGAGATTCTCCGTTCACGGCCACCCCATCGATCCGCCTATAAATAGAGGCCCCGAGCTTCAACTCGAACCCACACCACCTCTGCACTCCACCTAGACCACACCAAGCCACTGGAAGAGCCCCGAGGAGGTCTCCTTCCTCAACTCCGGCCGCCGCGACCCGCCACGGGATCCAGCTCGATTCGCTCTCGTGCGTGCACCTCTGCCTCCCATCTCTTGCCAGTAGCTCCCCTATGCATCCACTCTTCTGACCCGCGCTTCAATTCGGAGTTTGCAGCACCCACCGGAGTTCTCCACCATCACCCGAGCCACCGTCCGCCGGAGAAAGTGTCACCGTCGACGTGGTGCTCTCCGTCGGTCGAGGCCACCACCCACCGACGCGGAAGGACACGCTAAAGCTCTTGGTACACTCCGATCTCCCTGTCTCGCCGTGGTTCGACGCCGGCGACCACCGTAGTCTTCGGGCGCCGGCGAACTCTTTTAAACCTGACATGTGGACCCCCCTGTCAGCCTCTATTCTCTTCTCCCTCGAACCGTTTTCTGTTGGCGCCTTTGGGAAAATACGTTTTCCCTTTTGAGCTGACGCGTTTCTTTCCGAAGTGTTTTCTGTTTTCTCAGTTTGGCCCCTGGAACTTTTCTGTTTCATTACAGATGAGTCCCTAGACAGAAACCTTTATAACTTTTAAATAAAAAGTGAATTTTGAGTGATTCTTTTTCTGACAGTCTTAAAATTTTGTCTAGTTTTTTATGGGATTTATTTGAAAAAAAATTGGAGAAGTTTTTATGCACGCGTTGGTTTTCACGTTAGTGCTTGTTTTCGTTATGCCGTAGGTTCCGGAAGAGGTGACGGAGCCGCGAACTTCGCCGAGCTAGACTCCGACTTCTCCGAACCAGGCAAGCATGTTTGAACCTTTGATATGATGGGTGTGTTGCATGTTTGCGTGAAGGGTTGTGCGTGGCAAGTGGGTATCGGTGAGTATCTCGTTGCTTGTGAGGCAACTACCCGTGTGTTCCAAAGTTGCGATGATCTCTGGTGAGAGATGGCCTAATCATGTGGTGACATGAAGGGCAGCAAGGTGGTACTGTTGTAGCATACCAGCCTTGTGTCATCCGACAAATTCCGACGTTGACGTGGACGGATTCACGTTATCGTTCTTTTCCCTTCCGTGCCACCACATGTTTCTTTTGCCGAGATGCGGTTTAGTAAGTTGGTAACCTCTTTCCGTGTACACACCAAACAGAGGGGCCGGGATGATGGTTCCATGGCCCTGGATTAAAGCCAGTCATCTGGTCAGGGGGCATGGGTGTTTCCGGTTGGGACCGAGAGGGGGCACCCCTTAGAGCGCGCGTATAGAAATTTGATCCCATGCTACGCGAGGTTGTAGCCTCCCCGTCTCAAGGTTTTCTTGAACGTTGCCGAGGGTGATTCCTGGCTTCGGATTGTTGAATGGGTGTGTACTAGTTAGATGTGTTTCTTCCAAAACACCGTAAACGGAACTAGTTCCCGTGACTACTGAAATCCGTTGGCTGTGGTTAAAGTACAAACTCTGCAGAGTCAAATCCTTCCGAGTCATCGTATCCATGGTCCAGTAAAGTGTTCAGCGCATCCATGTCTATGTCATAACCTCGGGGTATATCCTTCTGTTCGGTAAGCAAGCATGAGTAGTGAACTTAGCTGAACGTTATTCCTGTGGATGGACTAACCCGTTGTTTTACCTCATGTCTGATTATTCTCTTGATTTGATTCATAAGTTACTATGTTATGAATATAAGCCCTTTATGTGATGTCGCTCAGACGTCCGACTGTGGCATGTTTGTCTCTTACTTTCAATATAGGCCCTTTATGTGGTGTCGCCCCGACGCCCGACTGCGGCATTATTATTATTCTTGCAGTTTCCTCTCGAGGAGTCATTCAGACCCTCGTTTGGCACCGGTATTATTATTCTTGCAGTTTCCTCTCGAGGAGTCATTCAGACCCTCGTTTGGCACCCAGTATTTATTTTGAGATTTCGGGAGGACTACCGCCCGACTTCTCTGTTATTTTTCCCCATGCATTGTTATCCCTATGTCTGCACGCACTTGTTAATCTGTTCATATGCATCATGTTTACATTTGTTATATCATATGTCCGAACTGTCTTGCGAGTACTTTCATAGTACTCACCAGGCTTGTTGATTTGGCCAGATGTTGACGAAGGCGATCTCCTGGATGAAGAGTTTGATAGCGAGTCCGACGCCTAGAGGAATCCCAGTCAGTCCCGTGCGATCCTGGATATTGGTCACTTGTATCATACACGCTTCCGCCACCCGCAATAAGTCTCCTCGAGCCTCACTCCGACGCTCGAAGAGCTGTAGTTTCCAGGAGTCATATCACCCACTTCGCAGTGATATTTCCACCATCATTGTTATCGTGAGTTAGTAGTTATGCCACCCTATCCGCCGTTATGTTTATCAGCGTTCTTGTAATAAATCGTTGAGCAGTCTCCACTCAACCTTGTATTATATTCAGTACTCATGGTATTTTTCTTCTGTGACCAAGATATTGTCTACCAGTGAGAAGGAATTCTTCTTTACTGGTCCGTAAAAGGGATTGGTCTCTCAATAAATATTTTATTGAAAACCGGTCGTGACAAGCTTGGTATCAGAGCCAGGCTAACTGTAGGAAGCCACTAGGTGCGATCGCTAATCAGTGATTAGCGTATTTTATGCTTTTTTAGCATTTTGCAATTGTAGCTACTTTCTGTTGGTCATCATAAATTTATGACATGCTACTCAGAGTTTTTGCCTACTTTTGTAGATGGCTGGCAACAACTGCGAGACTCGGGTGTTCACGAACGTGCCCGAGGGGTTTGTCAAACTCCTCGTCTCCATCACCAAGCTTGCGATCAGGCCAGCGAGTCGTCTGGAGTTCACTCTTTATCAGCACAAGCTCAGCGACGACGTGTCTATGCACCAGGCCGTGGTGCAATTCAAGGGAGGACGTTCTGCGTCTCGCCATTTCCGTTTTGTGGGAAGGGCCATGCCTACGGAGAGGCATGCCATGCAGATGGCGGCCCGTGAGGCAATAGCTCGCCTTCGGGACATCCTTCCTATGATGAAGACTCGTCGCTACCGCTACCTCCCTTGCCATGTGCCATACACTTGCCACTATGCGTTCGGGGAGAGCGAGATGAAGCCATCGAGATGGTCGTAGAGTACCTCAAGGCTCTAGAGGAATCCTTCGACAACCTCGTGGATGACCTTGTGGCTGCCCGCATGGACTTAGTCCGGGGCGGTCCTGCCTGCAGGAAGGAGCTTCTCCACACGGCACCGCCTCTGACATTCGTCTCATCCTCAGCATCTTATGCACCGGCCATCTTGGCCACTGCTCGCCGTCTGCCTACCACTGAGGAGTTCGACCGAGTCATCGCTCCTACTCCAGTCAGAGCTGCACCGCCTGCCACACACGCGCTGCCACCTGTCGCTCCCGCACCATCACCGCAGCGCAGTGCTACGCGCCAGGAGCCTGCTAGAGAGGAGGTGGAGGTTGATTCTCCTGCACCGCTAAGTCTTGCCCTCGGCAAGGGAAAGGACATCGTCACCATCTCCGACTGAGAGCACCGAGTAGCCGCGCGTTATGTCTGCTTGTATGATGTGTTTTATCTGTACGCTAGTTTGTATTAGTATGTTCGCTGTTTTTCGGAGTAGTATGCTAGTCTTAATAACATGTGAGGATTGTGTACGCACATCCTGAGTGCTGTATCATGTGTTTGCTTTTCGCGTGTAAAATTTGTGTTTAAGCAGTCATTTCTCCGAGCAAAACCGTTTATACTTTCTTGAAAAATTTTGAGGTCTTTTAAATGTTTGTCTTCGCAAGATTTTTCCGGGTGCCACACAGTTCTTCTCATGAGTTTTTGCTAAATAATACCCCAGAGTGGAAAATGTCTCGTCCATGGACTCGTTCCATGCCCAATCAGCCAAAAGAAGTTTATGGAACACAAACTAGCAACAACTTCACTCAGGGACAGTCCAGTCAACAAGACAGCGAAGCAGCCTTGTCTCAAGTATGCCGTCTCTTCGAACAAAGCCAGCAACAGCACCAGGAGATGATGAATCACGTCATCAATATGGGGAACCACCGTGAACCCTATCAACCGCATTCCAAGTTAGCTGAGTTACAGAAGACTCGCCCTTCAACTTTCGCTCACACTGATAGGCCGCTGGAAGCCGATGACTGGCTTCGTGTTATCGAGAGGAAGCTGATTATTGCCCAGTGCTCAGATCATGAGAAGGTGCTTTATGCACCACACTACCTTACTGGAGCAGCTGCAGCATGGTGGGAAAACTTCCTACACATGCATCCCAGTGAACACAACATCACCTGGGAAGAGTTCAAGGAAGGCTTCCGTGGGGCACACATCCCCAAGAGCATCATAAAAATCAAGAAGAGAGAATTTGATGACCTGAAGCAGAGAGGCATGTCAGTGACAGAATACAATGGTCAGTTTACCCAGCTATCTCGTTATGCCCACGATGAGCACATGACAGAGAGCAAGAAGATGGAAAAATTCCTGGACGGCCTGGCACCGGCACTAAAATGCCAACTGGTTGTACACACTTTCCCGGATTTTAAAACTCTGGTTGACAAGGCCATTACCTTGGAGAATGAGCGCCCCAGCCTGGAAGATATCCGTAAGCGAAAGAGGGACAAGACGACTCTTGCTCGCAACAACCGAAGCAAAACTGAGGTTCCAAGGACAGGAGCAAGGAAATCCACGACTACTGATTTAAGGCCCGTCAGGCAGTTTCCTGCCAGGGACAAGGAGTTCACGTACCATCCAGGGGTCACCTGCTGTGCTTGCGGTGAAGAAGGGCACTATGCTAAACAATGCCCAAAGCCGAGGAACGCGGCCCCCAAGCCAAACAATGGTGGGAACAATCCAGCCCCCAAGCGCAACAATTTCAACCCCAGCAACAACCAGAGGAAGGGTCACCTGAACCATGTGACCAGGGAAGAAGCTCAGAATGCCCCAGACATCGTGCTCGGTACGTTCCCTGTAAACACAGTACCTGCCACGGTTTTGTTTGATTCCGAAGCTTCCCATTCGTTCGTTTCGAAGAGTTTTGTTTTGCAACATGGTTTTCTGATACTTCCCTTGGAAAAATCTATGATCATCAAGTCCCCCGGAAATAAGAAAATTGCTCAGGGTTACTGCCAAGGAGTAATCATTGAGTTCGAAGGACTACAGTTCCAAGCAAATCTCATCGTGTTGGAGAATAAAGGACTGGATGTCATTTTAGGGATGGACTGGTTAACCACCAACAAAGGATTCATTGACTGTTTCAATCGGACCGTGATTCTCACTCACCATCACGGCAAGACAATAAAGGTCACAGCTCAAGAAAGACCACGGTCACGGCAACCAAAGCTGAACAAAGTGGACATGTCAGAAACTGAGAAAAGTTCCAGTGGTATGCGAATTTCCTGACGTATTTCCTGAAGAACTACCAGGCATGCCACCAGACCGAGAGATAGAGTTCAGCATTGAACTAGCACCTGGCACCGCTCCCATCTATAAGAAACCTTATAGAATGGCACCCTCAGAATTGGTGGAGTTGAAGAAGCAGATAAAGGAATTATTGGACAAAGGATTTATTCGAGCCAGCTCCTCACCATGGGGTTCGCCCGTTTTATTCGCCAAGAAAAAGGATGGGACACTGAGACTGTGTATAGACTATCGAGCCCTCAATATGGTCACCATCAAAAACAAATATCCGATGCCACGGATAAATGATTTGTTCGACCAGCTCGCACAAGCCAAGGTGTTCTCAAAAATTGATTTGAGATCGGGATATCACCAATTGAAAGTACGGACAGAAGATATCCCCAAGACAGCATTCACTTCTAGATATGTGTTATATGAGTTCACAGTGATGCCTTTTGGTCTAACGAACGCCCCCGCATATTTCGTCCACCTCATGAACAAAGTGTTCATGAAATTCATGGACAAATTTGTTGTGGTGTTCATCGACGATATTCTGGTATACTCGAGGACCCTAGAAGAGCATGCTGAACATCTCAGAATTGTTTTGGGAGAATTAAGGAAACATCAGTTGTACGCCAAATTTAGCAAATGTGAATTTTGGCTAAGGCAAGTTGGTTTCCTAGGCCATATATTGAACCAAGAAGGCGTGGTCGTAGACCCAGAAAAAGTCAAAGCCATACTTGACTGGAAGTCACCCGCCAACGTTACAGATGTACGGAGTTTCCTGGGAATGGCCAGATATTACAGAAGATTTATTGAAGGATTCTCCACTGTGGCAAAACCAATAACACAGTTGCTCAAGAAAGACAAGAAATTTGTATGGACGGAAGCATGCGAGAAAAGCTTCCAAGAACTCAAGAAGAAACTAACAACCGCACCGGTCCTAACCGTGCCAGACATATACAAGAGTTTTGAAGTATATTGTGACGCGTCCCGAAAAGGCCTCGGATGTGTACTAATGCAAGATGGCAAGGTTGTCGCGTATGCCTCCCGGCAGCTGCGAAAACATGAGGAAAATTACCCAACACATGACTTGGAGCTAGCAGGAGTCATACATGCACTCAAGGAGTGGAGGCACTTTCTGTTGGGAAATCGCTGTGAAATATATACGGACCATAAGAGCCTTAAATATATTTTCACACAGCCAGAGCTAAATTACGCCAACGACGCTGGTTGGAATTGGTCAAGGACTATGATGTCGGTATTCACTACCATCCAAGGAAAGCAAATATAGTGGCTGATGCCCTTAGTCGAAACCCCAGCCCGGACAATGACGATCCGCAAAACTTGAGGCCTGAGTTTCAGCAAGAGTTCGCCAGGCTCAACATGGTGTTAGTCACTGAAGGCACCACATCAAATCTGGAGATACAACCGACCCTAGTGGAACAGATTAAGAAGGCTCAACAGGGACATCCCAGCATCAAAGGTATAAAGAAGAAAAAGAACCTTGGTAAGGCTTCAGAGTTCGTCACAGAGAGTGAAGGAATATTATGGTACGGAGACAGACTTTGCGTACCTAACATTGAGAAACTCAAGCGACAAATCTTAACCGAAAGCCACACCGCTCCATACTCGATCCACCCTGGAGGAACCAAGATGTACAAGGACATTCAGGAAAGATTTTGGTGGCATGGTATGAAAAGAGACATAGCCACATTTATTGCTTGTTGCGATTCATGTCAGCGCATCAAGGCCGAGCATCAAAAGCCAGCAGGGCTACTCCAACCAAACAGGATACTGGAGTGGAAATGGGATGAAATAGGAATGGACTTCATTGTCGGATTACCCCGATCTCAACACGGAAATGATGCCATATGGGTCATCATAGATAGGCTGACCAAGGTAGCCCATTTCATTCCCGTGAAGACGACCTACTCCACTCAAAGGCTAGCCAAGCTTTATCTCTCTCGTATAGTCTGTCTGCATGGAGTCCCAAAGACTATAATATCCGACCGAGGCACTCAATTCGTCTCAAAATTTTGGGACCACCTGCAACAAGCTCTGGGCACGCAACTAGCTTTCAGTACAGCGTACCACCCTCAGACTGATGGACAAACGGAACGTGTGAACCAAATCCTAGAGGATATGCTGAGAGCCTGTGTGCTCACCTATGGGTCCAGTTGGGAAGAGAGTTTGCCGTATGCCGAGTTTGCTTACAACAACAGTTACCAAGCCAGCTTGCAAATGGCACCCTTTGAAGCGTTGTACGGGCGGAGGTGTCGTACCCCACTGAATTGGTCAGAAACAGGTGACAGCCGTATCTTCGGCCCAGACATGCTTAAAGAGGCCGAGGAGAAAGTTAAACAGATCAGGGACAGACTCAAGACAGCGCAGAGCCGACAAAAGAGCTACTACGATCAAAAACATCGTGAGGTCAGCTTTGAACCCGGTGATTCCGTATACCTACGAGTGTCTCCTATGAGGGGCCTGCAACGGTTCAAAATTAAGGGGAAGCTAGCCCCGAGATTTATCAGACCATTTCGTGTAGAGGCACGAAGAGGCACAGTGGCCTACAAACTAGACTTACCCAAGGAGCTGTCGGACGTCCATGACGTATTCCACGTCTCACAATTGAGAAAATGTGTAAGTAACCCGGAGAAGCATGTACCCCATGAGAGCATCGAGGTACAACTAGACCTCACCTACAGAGAAAGGCCAATAAAGATATTGGAGGAATCTGAACGGAGGACCCGACAGAAAACAACTAAATTTTTCAAAGTTCAGTGGAGCAACCACACTGAGTACGAAGCGACATGGGAAAGGGAAGATTTTCTCCAGGCAGAATATCCATATTTATTCGAGGATCAGATGAAATCTCGAGGACGAGATTTTTCCTAAGGGGGTAGGTGTTGTGACACCCAAAAATTTCATTTGGTTTTTTTAAAATTCTTATTTGTCTTGGGGGAGGTGATTTAAATTTTTCCTTCAAAAGAACCCTCCCTTTCAAAATATTTTTTTATGGCAAGAGTTTTATTTGGATTTACCCAAGACTTGTTTTTGGTCTTGGAGTTTCTTGCTTTTATTTGGACTCAAACCAAAATGCTTTTCACTTGAGAAAAATGTCTTTGGAAGATTTCTTGAAAATACTCTATAGCTTTTGGAATAATCCTTTACCACTTTCAACAAATCCCTCTTGCCATGACCTTAGTGCAAACCCACTCTCCTAAACCTTCCCTCATCTTTGGATCATGATTTGCATCAAGTCCAGCAAGTTGAACCTCCCCATATGTTTATTTTTCCATTTTAAATTTTATCAAAACAATTTCTACCTTCTATTCTAGCCCTTGGAGATTTACAAAGGAGCTACCTTTTCTGTTTTGATTTTTGTCCTCAAACCAATTTCCCTTCCTAGTCCTTTGAACCCTCAACCAAGATCCATGAAGATCCACTGGTCTTCAGTTCAAAATTTTCAAACTACACTTGCTGCAAGTTTGGACCAGATTTGCCAAATTTGATGAAGTTTATTCAAATCCTTCTCCGAAAATTCCGAGTAAAATCAGGCAGCCTCTGGGAGCTTTGAGTGGTTACCTCACCAAGTCCCAGCCCCAGGAAAAATTTTCTTCATGCCAAATCATTCTGTCGAACACCTGCAGAGCATTGTCAATGTCAAGTTCAGAGATTCAGAGAACAGTTCAGTGATCTACTGTCGTTTTCTTCAGAACTTGTTGTCGATCTCGACAGTGCCCCGATGTCGCCCTGCTCCCCGTCCCCTCCCCCTTGTCCCTGCACCGCACGAGCGCCTGGAGCCTTGCGGACGTCGGTGATGAGCTGGAGGAGGTGCGCCGCCCCGTGACCGACGCCAGCGGCGGCTTTGCGGCCGCCAGAGAGAGGCGCAGCGCAGACGGCGCCACCCAGCGCCGCCCAAGCCACCGGAGAGCGCCGCGTGGTCTTCCACTCCCCAGTGCGCGCTGCCACCCTCGTCGTGAACCGCTGGGCGCGGAGCGCGCTCTCTGCCGCCGATGTGCCCGTGCGGCCACCCCACCGTGGACCGACGCCATTACGCCAAGACCAACCGGGATTTGCGGGGGAACGAGACCAGTAACTTCCACTGATGCTTCCTGGCCACCTAAACCTCCTGCCAATCCACTACATCGCCGTAATTGCTCGCCGGAGATTCTCCGTTCACGGCCACCCCCTCGATCCGCCTATAAATAGAGGCCCCGAGCTTCAACTCGAACCCACACCACCTCTCCACTCCACCTAGACCACACCAAGCCACTGGAAGAGCCCCGAGGAGGTCTCCTTCCTCAACTCCGGCCGCCGCGACCCGCAACGGGATCCAGCTCGATTCGCTCTCGTGCGTGCACCTCTGCCTCCCATCTCTTGCCAGTAGCTCCCCTACGCGTCCACTCTTCTGACCCGCGCTTCAGTTCGGAGTTTGCAGCACCCACCGGAGTTCTCCACCATCACCCGAGCCGCCGTCCGCCGGAGAAAGTGTCGCCGTCGACGTGGTGCTCTCCGTCGGTCGAGGCCACCACCCACCGACGCGGAAGGACACGCTGAAGCTCTTGGTACACTCCGATCTCCCTGTCTCGCCGTGGTTCGACGCCGGCGACCACCGCAGTCTTCGGGCGCCGCCGAACTCTTTTAAACCTGACATGTGGACCCCCCTGTCAGCCTCTATTCTCTTCTCCCTCGAACCGTTTTCTGTTGGCGCCTTCGGGCAAATACTTTTCCCTTTTGAGCTGACGCATTTCTTTCCGAAGCGTTTTCTGTTTTCTCAGTTTGGCCCCTGGAACTTTTCTGTTTCATTACAGATGAGTCCCTGGACAGAAACCTTTATAACTTTTAAATAAAAAGTGATTTTTGAGTGATTCTTTTTCTGACAGTCTTAAACTTTTGTCTAGTTTTTTATGGGATTTATTTGAAAAAAAATTTGGAGAAGGTTTTATGCACGCGTTGGTTTTCACGTTAGTGCCCGTTTTCGTTATGCCGTAAGTTCCGGAAGAGGTGACGGAGCCGCGAACTTCGCCGAGCTAGACTCCGACTTCTCCGAACCAGGCAAGCATGTTTGAACCTTTGATATGATGGGTGTTTTGCATGTTTGCGTGAAGGGTTGTGCGTGGCAAGTGGGTATCGGTGAGTATCTCGTTGCTTGTGAGGCAACTACCCGTGTGTTCCAAAGTTGCGATGATCTCTGGTGAGAGATGGCCTAATCATGTGGTGACATGAAGGGCAGCAAGGTGGTACTGTTGTAGCATACCAGCCTTGTGTCATCCGACAAATTCCGACGTTGACGTGGACGGATTCACGTTATCGTTCTTTTCCCTTCCGTGCTACCACATGTTTCTTTTGCCGAGATGCGGTTTAGTAAGTTGGTAACCTCTTTGCGTGTACACACCAAACAGAGGGGCCGGGATGATGGTTCCATGGCCCTGGATTAAAGCCAGTCATCCGGTCAGGGGGCATGGGTGTTTCCGGTTGGGACCGAGAGGGGGGCACCCCTTAGAGCGCGCATATTGAAATTTGATCCCATGCTACGCGAGGTTGTAGCCTCCCCGTCTCAAGGTTTTTCTTGAACGTTGCCGAGGGTGATTCCTGGCTTCGGATTGTTGAATGGGTGTGTACTGGTTAGATGTGTTTCTTCCAAAACACCATAAACGGAACTAGTCCCCGTGACTACTGAAATCCGTTGGCTGTGGTTAAAGTACAAACTCTGCAGAGTCAAATCCATCCGAGTCATCGTATCCATGGTCCAGTAAAGTGTTCAGCATATCCATGTCTATGTCGTAACCTCGCGGTATATCCTTCTGTTCGGTAAGCAAGCATGAGTAGTGAACTTAGCTGAACGTTATTCCTGTGGATGGACTAACCCGTTGTTTTACCTCATGTCTGATTATTCTCTTGATTTGATTCATAAGTTACTATGTTATGAATATAAGCCCTTTATGTGATGTCGCTCAGACGTCCGATTGCGGCATGTTTGTCTCTTACTTTCAATATAGGCCCTTTATGTGGTGTCGCCCCGACGCCCGACTGCGGCATTATTATTATTCTTGCAGTTTCGTCTCGAGGAGTCATTCAGACCCTCGTTTGGCACCGGTATTATTATTCTTGCAGTTTCCTCTCGAGGAGTCATTCAGACCCTCGTTTGGCACCGGTATTATTATCCTTGCAGTTTCCTCTCGAGGAGTCATTCAGACCCTCGTTTGGCACCCAGTATTTATTTTGAGATTTCGGGAGGACTACCGCCCGACTTCTCTGTTATTTTTCCCCATGCATTGTTATCCCTATGTCTGCACGCACTTGTTAATCTGTTCATATGCATCATGTTTACATTTGTTATATCATATGTCCGAACTGTCTTGCGAGTACTTTCATAGTACTCACCTGGCTTGTTGATTTGGCCAGATGTTGACGAAGGCGATCTCCTGGATGAAGAGTTTGATAGCGAGTCCGACGCCTAGAGGAATCCCAGTCAGTCCCGTGCGATCCTGGATATTGGTCACTTGTATCATACACGCTTCCGCCACCCGCAATAAGTCTCCTCGAGCCTCACTCCGACGCTCGAAGAGCTGTAGTTTCCAGGAGTCATATCACCCACTTCGCAGTGATATTTCCACCATCATTGTTATCGTGAGTTAGTAGTTATGCCACCCTATCCGCCGTTATGTTTATCGGCGTTCTTGTAATAAATCGTTGAGCAGTCTCCGCTCAACCTTGTATTATATTCAGTACTCATGGTATTTTTCTTCTGTGACCAAGATATTGTCTACCAGTGAGAAGGAATTCTTCTTTACTGGTTCGTAAAAGGGATTGGTCTCTCAATAAATATTTTATTGAAAACCGGTCGTGACAAGCTTGGTATCAGAGCCAGGCTGACTGTAGGAAGCCACTAGGTGCGATCGCTAATCAGTGATTAGCGTCTTTTATGCTTTTTCAGCATTTTGCAATTGTAGCTACTTTCTGTTGGTCATCATAAATTTATGACATGCTACTCAGAGTTTTTGCCTACTTTTGTAGATGGCTGGCAACAAGTACGAGACTCGGGTGTTCACGAACGTGCCCGAGGGGTTTGTCAAACTCCTCGTCTCCATCACCAAGCTTGCGATCAGGCCAGCGAGTCGTCCGGAGTTCACTCTTTATCAGCACAAGCTCAGCGACGACGTGTCTATGCACCAGGCCGTGGTGCAATTCAAGGGAGGACGTTCTGCGTCTCGCCATTTCCGTTTTGTGGGAAGGGCCATGCCTACGGAGAGGCATGCCATGCAGATGGCGGCCCGTGAGGCAATAGCTCGCCTTCGGGACATCCTTCCTATGATGAAGACTCGTCGCTACCGCTACCTCCCTTGCCATGTGCCATACACTTGCCACTATGCGTTCGGGGAGAGCGAGATGAAGCCATCGAGATGGTCGTAGAGTACCTCAAGGCTCTGGAGGAATCCTTCGACAACCTCGTGGATGACCTTGTGGCTGCCCGCATGGACTTAGTCCGGGGCGGTCCTGCCTGCAGGAAGGAGCTTCTCCACACGGCACCGCCTCTGACATTCGTCTCATCCTCAGCATCTTATGCACCGGCCATCTTGGCCACTGCTCGCCGTCTGCCTACCACTGAGGAGTTCGACCGAGTCATCGCTCCTACTCCAGTCAGAGCTGCACCGCCTGCCACACACGCGCTGCCACCTGTCGCTCCCGCACCATCACCGCAGCGCAGTGCTACGCGCCAGGAGCCTGCTAGAGAGGAGGTGGAGGTTGATTCTCTTGCACCGCTAAGTCTTGCCCTCGGCAAGGGAAAGGACATCGTCACCATCTCCGACTGAGAGCACCGAGTAGCCGCGCGTTATGTCTGCTTGTATGATGTGTTTTATCTGTACGCTAGTTTGTATTAGTATGTTCGCTGTTTTCCGGAGTAGTATGCTAGTCTTAATAACATGTGAGGATTGTGTACGCACATCCTGAGTGCTGTATCATGTGTTTGCTTTTCGCGTGTAAAATTTGTGTTTAAGCAGTCATTTCTCCGAGCAAAACCGTTTATACTTTCTTGAAAAATTTTGAGGTCTTTTAAATGTTTGTCTTCGCAAGATTTTTCCGGGTGCCGCACAGTTCTTCTCATGAGTTTTTGCTAAATAATACCCCAGAGTGGAAAATGTCTCGTCCGTGGACTCGTTCCATGCCCAATCAGCCAGAAGAAGTTTATGGAACACAAACTAGCAACAACTTCACTCAGGAACAGTTCCTACTACTTCCGTATCTCGAAACTAGGCTTTCTCTTCTTTCCTACGGGGTTAAGAAACTAGGCTTTCTCTTCTTTCTATCAGGATCACGTGTTACTAATCCGTAGACTTATAGGAATGATGGATTCAAGTCTCAGTTCAGTTCCTACTACTTCCGTATGTTGACAGTTGGTCTCGGAACCTTGATATTGTGATGATCGAGTGGTTACGCCACCATTTTGCAGGATGTTTCAAATCTTTTGAGAATTTACAGCCGTTATGATGTCCGAGTCATCCCAGGTTTCTAACTAGTCTGATGCATTTGCAAATCCCTTCTTTCCGTTGCCGATGTTTCTTTGGGCCAGTTTAACCACACTAATCGGTGAGTTGAGGTACTCTGTTGCCTCGACATATATGTTGGAGCAATTATTATGACCCTAGGTGTCTTAGAGGATCACCTAGTAATCTAGCCACGTTTTGTGTTTCCAGTGTGATGATTCTCGCCGCCATTCTCGAAAGCATCCCGTGATGCTATTTAGTTAGTAGGCCTTCTATTTCTGGGTTCTTGAACCCGAGATTCACTCTACTTACTTCATGTTGATAGTGTTTGCTAGTTCCTTTAGGATATTAGTAACCTTTGCGATAGTCCTTGAGGTCCGTGGTATTTCCCTCTTCCAAATACCATGAACTATTTATGGCAAAAGTTCCTCGTTGAACCGAAAGATCACAACTAGAGTGCTCTTGATGAGTTCCCGATTCTATGTTGTGACTCTGCCAGTCCTACCTTTCTGCATGGGTTATCCGGAAGAAACGTGTTGAATTTGTTCAACGTGCTAACCGATGCATCTACAACTTAAAGAAATCATATGTTCCTTTGAGTTATTCTCTTTAGTTGTATTATGACCTGTGTCTATCATAAGATAGTAAAGAGCATGTCTTGCATTCATGTTAATCAATGCCTATTATTCTTGTGGTCCGTCAAGCCGTTCTATTTTAGAATGATTAGCAGAAACAAACTCCAGTACCTCATCCATATCTTGGACCGGTCCAAGTAGTTGTATTCCGCAGATCAAAATGCCAACCCAGCTTTTGTTCTATTCTACCTCGGAGTATTACCCCCTTTATGTCAGGATTGCCATGAAAGTTGCAGCATCTCTCATGAATTCTTGACGCAGTGATACTTCTTGCCATCATTTTTCATTCCTTGGTCCCGTGTTGTCGCAACCAGAATGCCGACAAGTGAGCCATGATGTGTGAAATCAATACTCCTAGCAACCGTGTTGCTTGGTAGTTAATGAACAATAATTTCATTCTTAGTGTGTTGGTTACTGAATCACCATCCTGAGATTGATTGTGCTACCTAGTCCGTTCTTCCTGGTGCACTTTTCGATCAATGAGTTAGGACTGTATCCATCCCTTGCTCTTCTGATCATGTCGTCTTGCCTTGAAAAGCAAGATTGTTCTCGAGCTTAATAACATATCGGAGGTTCGTGATTTTCTGAATATCTTCTCGGAAGTATTACCAGGTTTTCACCTGACCGCTATGTTGGGTTCGTGATCAAGTTTGTTTTTTCATAAACCACCCTTTCTCCAAGGATCTGTGTTGGATACCCCTGGGCTAGTTGGTTAAGCTAAACAACAACTTGTAGAGTTGGAAGATAAAAGCTTGTCTGACTTAGTTCATTTCAAGGGATATCTTGGGTGTATATGTTGTAGAAAGATAATATCCTCATCAGTTATTCCCCGTGATCAATTGTTGGAGCTATTGTCCTATCCAGTCTTTGATTTGAGTATGGGTTATCGTCAAATCAAATCAGAACCAATGATGTTCGTAATGTTGTCTTACTCATGGTTGTTTCCTCGAGCATACAACATTATATGTTTTGGGTCTGACCAATCCTAACACATTATTCACATAATGATGGAATTCCAGTGATATGGAAATTCTGATGAGTTGCTGTTGAGCCCATCACCAGCATCTTGTCTCCTACATGATTCATGTGGAACGTTGAGCTAGTGTTGGAAACTTTCTAAGAATTGCCTTCGTGTTCCGCTCATGAGGTATATGTTTGGGTGAAAGGAGTGATTTTCTCCAAGTTCACATGCATTAGATGTAAGTTGCCGCCACGAATTTGAGAAAGGTTTGTTTTGTTTCCTATGGTACCATCCCAAGTCAGTTATGCATGTGCGAATGTATTCTATGGTTTGGTAGATTAATTACCTCCACTCCATATGGATTCCCTAGCGCACCAAGCCACTGATTGAATTGTTTAAGGAGAAGAAGCTCCTTTTTAAGAGCTAACCCGGGCTTATAAAAGGACTTCGATATCCTCATTGATGGTTCCCCACCTTAACTCGATAGTGTTTTATTATAAGACTTCTACGTGGTCATGCTTGTCTGGGACAGCGTGTTCCCATGTGTGTAGCAGAACCAGCTCATGTTTTGGAGCTTACTATCATAGTTCATTTCCCTAGAATCTCGCAACGTCATCTCGTCGATTTTTGTTGCAAACTTTCTTTTAGACATGCTGAGTCTGAAGTATCCTATCACCAATCGGATCTGAATCTCAGGCAGATATGATGGTTGGAACATTCCCAATAGTTGCATTTTGTTCCCAGCTTGCACTGCCATTGTGCCAATTCCCCATAGGCTGCCCTTCTCGGCAGTTGCTGTCAAATATCATCTTCAAAAGTGGACATACCATGGGTCCCATCCATTTCCGATGATAAGCAAAATCATCCATTGCGTTGTCTTCAACAAGGTAGTCCACATCATCCATTCTAGTCCGAGTATGTCATTATTTTGAACTCCTTCAAACGATCGTTTGTGAATTTCCTTAGGCTGGTATAGAGAGTTCAAATGATCTCTGTATCAAAAGTAATTCTTTTTGCCGCTTATGGGAATAATTTTACGAGTCACCTCTCCCAAGGTGCCCCATTATGGGATCATGGTAATTGTTTCCTCGCTACTTTGAAACCCTCGTCAAATTGTTTCTTCCGTCCCTCCTGATGCATGTTTTGCCTCTCAGCTCCAGAGATGTTTCTACGTCTCATTCCGTGAGTTGATCTTGTGATCATTAAGATGATCCTAAGTTGCTCAAACCTCAAGAAGATCGATTCTTCTAAAATTCTCCCTTTCTTCTCGTTGTCATGTTGGATGTAGTTCTCAAAGCAAGACATCGAGATCAAGGTGATGCAATGAATCAACATCCTCGAGAAAGACATCTGGATCGTGAAGATTGTGTTAGCTTGTGTCCCTTTGTCTTCTTACCTCATGACTTGAATCTCGGGACGAGATTCTTGTTTAGTAGGGGTGAGTTTTCACATCCCTAGATCTGGTTTGCACTAGGCTAGCCCTTCATGTGTGCATCATGTTTAAATTTCTCAGAAACTTGAAATGGGGATGGCAGAAACCCCCAGCACCACTTAAACCAACTAGGGTTTACTAAAATCCTTTTCAATGAACCTAAAATGCCTTCCTAAAATGTTCGTCATCTTTCCTTGGTCTAGAACCTCTGACAAAAATGGTGCACACTTTTCTAGGACATCATAAGGTCACTGGATTAAATCATATGTTATTTGCATTTGGATATTTAAATGCTATAAAATATTTTAAATGTCCAAATAACCATACACTGAAATGTTTACTGTTGGTTATATTCCAAACAGTAGCTACAGTCAGTTGCATGATTTTTGAAAGTGCCTAGCTATTTTTAATAAAGCCCTAAAGTTTACAGAATAATAGAAAACGAGAAATAAAAGAGAGAGACAGAAGAACTACCTAGCCCACCTACCTGTAGCCGGCCCAGCTCGCTGGCCCAGCCCACCTGGCGCCTCCTGTCATCTTCCTCCCTGAGCCAGTAGGCAGAGCGTGTGGCTGCCACGCGCGTGCACACGCCGCCACCCCCTGCCTCTCTGCACGCTTCCCCGACCCCCTGGAGATGCCACGCACCTCCCTGGCGCCACGTCCACTTCTCCCTCCGTCCCTATCCTCCTCTGCTCTCTCTCCCTCCCGCGACCGAACACCACCATTGCCGCCGCTCGCCTTTGCCGCGGTAACTGCCGCTGCCCCGCCCCTACCAACATGTCCACGGCCTCCGCCTCATCGCCATCGCCCTCTCCGTCAACGCACACGACGCCAAACGTCCCCAAGTGACAACCCCGAGCTCGTCCCCGACTACCGCCGCTGGAGATCCCCCTCGCTGCCCCGCTCAGCTCCGACCTTCTCCAAGCCCGCCGTCTGCTTCACTACATCCGCCGTGAGCCACTGACCATCCTACCCCTCTCCGTTCTTTCTTCCACTCGACGTAGTGGCCGCACCAAGCACAACCGCACTCGCTGCCGCCTGAGCTCGCCGCCGACGTGGCTCCGGCCACGCAACGGCCTCACCACCGTGCCCAACACACTCACCGCACCGCGTAGGCTTCGTAGGAGCTAGCTCCGAGCCTCCACGAGCACCGCAACGGCGAGTTCGAGCTCGCTCGAGCTCCGGCCGCCGCAAAGCTCATCGCCGGTGCCCCAGCAGGCCACCCCAGCTCCAGCCGCCACCACCACTGGATGCGCCCCTCCGCCAGCTCCCCATAGATGCTCCCCGCGTGCCAAATCGGGCCTTGCAGCGAAATCCCAACTCCATCCGTCGCGGATTTGGTCCCCGGCGGTTAAACGCCGGTAGCTGATGTGGCAGCATTAGCTTAGGTGTTAATCATGTTTAGTTAGTACAATGTATCAATGACATGTGGGTCCCTAAGCTTAATTAGGTTAGTCTAAATATCCTGTTTAGGTTAGTGCTAATCTTGCGGACCCCACGTGTCAGCTTTGACTTTGGCCAAGTCAGCGTTGACCGGTCCCACCTGTCATGCACCCAAACCAGCCCTGAGTCACTGACCAATGGGTCCCACTGGTCAGGTTTGACCTGGCTGGCCTAGTTGACCTGCTGACATCAGCCTTGTGCAATGCTGACGCAGTAAAGCATTTTCTGGATTTAAGTTTATTCAGGAAATTCTAGAAAATACTATAAACTTCAAAAAATCATAGAAATTATTCTGAACTCCAAATGCAAAGATTTATATATGAAAAATGATCAGAAAAATCAAATCTATCCATCTGTACTGGTTTCATGCATGTCTACACAACTTAACCTTGCTGTTTAGATCAAAACATGATAATGCACTTTATAAGTTCTTAGTTTGAATTTGAATTTGAACCTTTAGTTCAAATCAACTCAAACCCTTCTGTTCTTAGCTGCATTAGCTCAAATCACAGCATACTGACATGTCATGATCATGCATCATATTATGCATTGCATTGATTGTGTTCTTTCTCTGTTGCCGGTGTTGTTCCCCCTCGGTAGACTTTGTTCCGATGCTGTGATCGATGACACCGATGAGGAACTATACTATCTTCAGAAGTGCCAGGCAAGCAAAAACCCCTTGTTCATTCTGTTACAATCCCACTCTCTCGCTCCTGCTCTCTTTTACTGCATTAGGACAACATCGATTCAACTGTTACATGCTGTGGTAGCTGAACATATTTTCCTCTATATGACATGTCATTGCCACAGTAAATAGATGAAACCCACTAGCATGAGTAGGAGTTGTTTGACCCCTGATGTGCATACTCATTCATGCTTGTTTGTCATGCCTGCTACTGCTTAGAGTTGAGTCTGGTCCGATTCACCGGGAATGAATTGGAATGGTGATGAACATGTCCTACTGTGTGTGAACACGATTTGGTAACGGTAGCAGTGAGAGGCCATGTAGGAGTACATGGTGGGTTGTCTCATTGAAACCGTCCTCAGGAACTGAGTTCTGTGTTTGTGATCCATGAACATCTACTACCACACGTTGGGCCCTGAAATATGACCCCGCTCGACTTATTAACCGCCCCTGTCCTCTGTCCAGGAGTTGCAACTAGTTTCTGGTGTTTGTAGGATATGTGTTGGAGGCCGTGCGTAGCGCTGACCCTAGGGGTGGGCTATGATGCAGTAGATACACTGTGGCATGGTGTACCGGGCGCCCGTTTGGTGTCTCAGGAAGCCTACACACATCGTTTGGGGCTGTGAGCGAAACCCAAGCCGGATCTCCTCGCGGATGGAACCCGAATAGGCGATAAACCTGGACTAGAGACTTGTGTGGTTAGTCAGGTCGTGGTCCACACCCACGTCAGCTTTCGCTTGAAGTCAGCCGAGCACATGTCGTGTGCAGACGCGAAGTGGTGGAAACATGTGTGAAGAAGTACACCCCTGCAGGGTTATAACTGATTTATTTGAATAGCCGCATCCGCGGTAAAGGACCTCTGGGTTGCCTATACAGTTCATAGACAAGTGAAATTGGATACTCTAAAATGCGCAACATAAGCGTGAGTGCTATGGATGGTGTTCTCTTAGGGAGACGGGACCGGATCTATAGTGGTGTATTGATATGGTGAATATGTGGACTCGTGTGCGCCACCTCAAATGAGTTACTTGCAGTCGTAGTTCGGGATAGCCACTGAGTCAAAGCTGGCTTGCTGCAGTTAAACTCCACCACCCCCTTTCTTGATACCGATGCATATGTAGCTAGTTCTGGTGTAAGTCTTGCTGGGTACATTTGTACTCACGTTTTCTTAATTTATGTTTTTGCAGAGAGATTTTAGTCTCACTAGTAGTTCCACATGGACTTCAACGTTTAGCTTGATACCTCAGCTACGATCTTGTGCCCTCGGCAGGATCTGGTAGTTAGTTAGGCTTCTCAGCCTTTTTCATTTGTAGATGCCTGTTCTCAGACATGTTAAGCTTCTGCACGTGCTTTGACTTCTTTGCTCTGAATGTTGGGTCATGAGACCCATGTTTGTAATATCTCACTCCTCGGAGCCTAATGAATAAATAGTTTGAGTCGTAGAATTTTGCTGTGATGCCATGTTGTATTTACACATATCAAGCATATTGTGTGTATGATTGAAATGCTAGGTATGTGTGGGATCCGACAACCTAGTTGTCTATCCTTGGTAGCCTCTCTTATGGAGAAATTTAGTCTGGTGCTTCCACCGAGCCATGGTAGTCTGCTACAGCCCGGTTTACCGGAGTCCTGCTAGCCCAGTTACTACTGCTCCGGAACACCTAGACTGGCCAACATGTGTCCCACTTCGTTCCTGTGTCTGTCCCTTCGGGGAAATGTCATGCGGTGACTTCGGGAGTCCTGCTAGCCTGCTACAGCTCGGGTTCCCGGAGTCCTATTAGCCTAGTTGCTACAGCCCGGATTCACACGCTGATGACCGACACGTTCGAGGCTGGGTCATGTATGCCTGTCCCCGTAAGTTAGTGCCACTTTGGGTTCACGACTAGTCATGTCGGCCCGGGTTCTTTGTCATTTGGATGCTAGCGACACTAGCATATACGTGAGCCAAAAGGCGCAAACGATCCCGGGCCAGGTGCTACCTCTTGAGCACTGCGTTGGTTTTCCCTTGAAGAGGAAAGGGTGATGCAGCAAAGTAGCGTAAGTATTTCCCTCAGTTTTTGAGAACCAATGTATCAATCCAGTAGGAGGCCACGCACGAGTCCCTCGCACCTACACAAACAAATAAATCCTCGCAACCAACGCGATAAGGGGTTGTCAATCCCTACACGGTCACTTACGAGAGTGAGATCTGATAGATATGATAAGATAATATTTTTGGTATTTTTATGATAAAGATGCAAAGTAAAGAAAGTAATATAAAAACGGCACTAGAAATAACTTGCTGACGGAAGATTAATATGATGGAAAATGGACCCAGGGGCCATAGGTTTCACTAGTGGCTTCTCTCAAGAGCATAAGTATTTACGGTGGGTGAACAAATCACTGTTGAGCAATTGACAGAATTGAGCATAGTTTTGAGAATATCTAGGTATGATCATGTATATAGGCATCACGTCCGAGACAAGTAGACCGACTCCTGCCTGCATCTACTACTATTACTCCACACATCGACCGCTATCCAGCATGCATCTAGAGTATTAAGTTCATAAGAACAGAGTAATGCTTTAAGCAAGATGACATGATGTAGAGGGATAAACTCATGCAATATGATATAAACCCCATCTTGTTATCCTCGATGGCAACAATACAATACGTGCCTTGCTGCCCCTACTATCACTGGGAAAGGACACCGCAAGATTGAACCCAAAGGTAAGCACCTCTCCCATTGCAAGAAAGATCAATCTAGTAGGCCAAACCAAACTGATAATTCGAAGAGACTTGCAAAGATAACCAATCATACATAAAAGAATTCAGATGATTCAAATATTTTTCATAGATAAACTTGATCATAAACCCACAATTCATCGGTCTCAACAAACACACCGCAAAAGAAGATTACATCGAATAGATCTCCACAAGAGAGGGGGAGAACATTGTATTGAGATCCAAAAAGAGAGAAGAAGCCATCTAGCTGATAACTATGGACCCGAAGGTTTGAGGTAAACTACTCACACATCATCGGAGAGACTATGGTGTTGATGTAGAAGCCCTCCGTGATCGATGCCCCCTCCGGCGGAGCTCCGAAACAGGCCCCAAGATGGGATCTCACGGGTACAGAAGGTTGCAGCGGTGGAATTAGGTTTTTGGCTCCGTATTTGGTAGTTTGGGGGTACGTAGGTATATATAGGAGGAAGGAGTACGTCGGTGGAGCAACATGGGGCCCACGAGGGTGGAGGGCGTGCCCAGGGGGTAGGCGCGCCCCCTACCTCGTGGCTTCCTGGTAGCTTTCTTGACGTAGGGTCCAAGTCCTCTGGATCATGTTCGTTCCAAAAATCACGTTCCCGAAGGTTTCATTCCGTTTGGACTCCGTTTGATATTCTTTTTCTGCGAAACTCTAAAATAGGCAAAAAACAGCAATTCTGGGCTGGGCCTCCGGTTAATAGGTTAGTCCAACAAATAATGTAAAAGTGGATAATAAAGCCCAATAATGTCCAAAACAGAAGATAATATAGCATGGAGCAATCAAAAATTATAGATACGTTGGAGACGTATCAAGCATCCCCAAGTTTAATTCCTGCTCGTCCTCGAGTAGGTAAATGATAAAAACAGAATTTTTGATGTGGAATGCTACTTGGCATAATTTCAATGTAATTCTTCTTAATTGTGGTATGAATATTCAGATCCGAATGATTGAAGATAAAAGTTCAATATTGACATAAAAATAAGAATACTTCAAGCATACTAACTAAGCAATTATGTCCTCTCAAAATAACATGGCCAAAGAAAGTTCATCCCTACAAAATCATATAGTTTAGTCATGCTCCATTTTCGTCACACAAGAATACTCTCATCATGCACAACCCCGATGACAAGCCAAGCAATTGTTTCATACTTTAGTAATCTCAAACTTTTTCAACCTTCACGCAATACATGAGCGTGAGCCATGGATATAGCACTATGGGTGGAATAGAATATGATGATGGGGGTTATGTGGAGAAGACAAAAAAGGAGAAAGTCTCACATGAACGAGGCTAATCAATGAGCTATGGAGATGCCCATCGATTGATGTTAATGCAAGGAGTAGGGATTGCCATGCAACGGATGCACGAGAGCTATAAATATATGAAAGCTCAACAAAAAAAACTAAGTGGGTGTGCATCCAACTTGCTTCCTCACGAAGACCTAGGGCACTTGAGGAGGCCCATTGTTGGAATATACAATCCAAGTTCTATAATGAAAAATTCCCACTAGTATATGAAAGTGACAAAACAAGAGACTCTCTATCATGAAGATTATGGTGCTACTTTGAAGCACAAGTGCGGTAAAAGGATAGTAACATTGTCCCTTCTCTCTTTTTCTCTCATTTTTTTTGGGCCTTCTCTTTTTTTATGGCCTTTCTCTTTTTTTTCTATTCCTCACTTGGGACAATGCTCTAGAAAATGATGATCATCACACTTCTATTTATTTACAACTCAATGATTACAACTCGATACTAGAACAGAGTATGACTCTATATGAATGCCTCTGGCGGTGTACCGGGGTATGCAATGAACCAAGATGACATGTATGAAAGAATTCTGAACGGTAGCTTTGCCACAAATACTATGTCAACTACATGATCATGCAAAGCAATATGACAATGATGAACGTGTCATGATAAACGGAACGGTGGAAAGTTGCATGGCAATATATCTCGGAATGGCTATGGAAATGCCATAATAGGTAGGTATGGTGGCTATTTTTAGGAAGATATAAGGAGGTTTATGTGTGAAAGAGCGTATCATATCACGGGGTTTGGATGCACCGGCGAAGTTTGCAACAACTCTCAATGTGAGAAAGGGCAATGCACGGTACCGAAGAGGCTAGCAATGATGGAAAGGTGAGAGTGCGTATAATCCATGGACTCAACATTAGTCATAAAGAACTCACATACTTATTGCAAAAATCTACAAGTAATCAAAAACTGAGCACTACGCGCATGCTACTAGGGGGATAGATTGGTAGGAAAAGACCATCGCTCGTCCCCGACCGCCACTCATAAGGAGGACAATAAAAGAACACCTCATGTTTCAAATTTGTTACATAATGTTTACCATACGTGCATGCTACGGGACTTGCAAACTTCAACACAAGTATTTCTCAAATTCACAACTACTCAACTAGCACATCTTTGATATCACTACCTCCATGTCTCAAAACAACCATGAAGCATCAAACTTCTCTTAGTATTCAGAACACTCATAAGAATTTTTTTACTAATCTTGAATACCTAGCATATTAGGATTATTTAAGCAAATTACCATGCTATTTAAGACTCTCAAAATAATCTAAGTGAAGCATGAGAGATCAATAGTTTCTATAAAACAAATCCACCACCGTGCTCTAAAAGATATAAGTGAAGTACTAGAGCAAAAACTATATAACTCAAAAGATATAAGTGAAGCACGTAGAGTATTCTAATAATTTCCGAATCATGTGTGTCCCTCTCAAAAGGTGTGTACAGCAAAGATGATTGTGGTAAACTAAAAAGCAAAGACTCAAATCATACAAGACGCTCCAAGCAAAACACATATCATGTGGTGAATAAAATATAGCTCCAAGTAAAGTTACCGATGGAAGTAGACAAAAGAGGGGATGCCTTCCGGGGAATCCCCAAGCTTTGGCTTTTAGGTGTCCTTAGAGTATCTTGGGGGGCCATGGGCATCCCCAAGCTTAGGCTCTTGCCACTCCTTGTTCCATAATCCATCAAATCTTTCACCCAAAACTTGAAAACTTCACATCACAAAACTCAGCAGAAAATCTCGTGAGCTCCGTTAGCGAAAGAAAGCAAAAGACCACTTCAAGGTACTGTAATGAACTCATTATTTATTTATATTGGTGTTAAAACTACTGTATTCCAACTTCTCTATGGTTTATAAACTATTTTACTAGCCATAGATTCATCAAAATAAGCAAACAACACACGAAAAACAGAATCTGTCAAAAACAGAACAGTCTGTAGTAATCTGTAACTAACGCAAACTTATGGAACTCCAAAAAATCATCCAAAATAGGACGACCTAGACAATTTGTTTATTTATCAGCAGCAATTGGAATCAATATTTTATCACGTTCTGGTGATTTTGAACAATTATTTTCGTGAACAGAAAGTTTCTGGAATTTTCTGCAAGATCAAATAACTATCATCCAAGAAGATCCTATAGGTTAAACTTGGCACAAACACTAATTAAAACATAAAAACACATATAACCAGAGGCTAGAACAAATATTTATTCCTAAGCAGAAGCAAAAAGAAAAAAACTATAAAAAAATTGGGTTGCCTCCCAACAAGCGCTATTGTTTAACGCCCCTAGCTAGGCATAAAAGCAAAGATAGATCTAGGTATTGCCATCTTTGGTAGGCAATCCATAAGTGGCTCTCATAATAGAATCATATGGTAATTTTATTTTCTTCCTAGGGAAGTGTTCCATGCCTTTCTTTAATGGAAATTGGAATCTAATATTCCCTTCCTTCATATCAATAATTGCACCAATCGTTCTAAGGAAGGGTCTACCAAGAATAATAGGACATGAAGGATTGCAGTCTATGTCAAGAACGATAAAATGTACGGGCACATAGTTCCTATTTGCAACAATAAGAACATCATTAATTATTCCCATAGGTTTCTTAATAGTGAAATTGGCAAGGTGCAAGTTTAAAGAGCAATCATCAAAATCACGGAAACCTAGCAAATCACACAAAGTTTTTGGAATCATGGAAACACTAGCACCCAAATCACACAAAGCATAGCATTCATGATCTTTAATCTTAATTTTAATAGTAGGTTCCCACTCATCATAAAGTTTTCTAGGGATAGAAACTTCCAACTCAAGAGTTTCTTCATAAGATTGCATCAAAGTATCAACGATATCTTTGGTAAAGGCTTTATTTTGACTATAAGCATGAGGATAATTTAGCACGTATTGCAACAAGGAAATACAATCTATCAAAGAGCAATTATCATAATTAAATTCCTTGAAATCCAAAATAGTGGGTTCATTAATATCTAATGTTTTGATCTCTTCAATCCCACTTTTATCAATTTTAGCATCAAGATCTAAAAACTCCGAATTTTTGGAACGCCTTCTAGGTAAAGGTGGATCATATTCAGTCCCATCATTATCAAGATTCATATTGCAAAACAAATATTTTATAGGGGACACATCAATAACTTTTAGATCTTCATCTTTATTTTCAAAGTGTTCCGGCTTAGCGGCCATCTTATTAACTAAGGTAGCCTGCTTATCCAATATTTCAGCTATTAACATCTCAAGATGAGCAATTTGGGATCTCAAACCATCAAATTCTTTAGACATATCATCGAGCTCTTTATTCATATAACTCATAAAGCTTTTTTGTTCCTTAAGCTCATTTCTAAAGAAATTATTACGCTCAAATTGTAAGACCATAAAACTCCTGACATTGCCTTCGATCTCTTCCAACCTTTTAAGGTGTAGATCACCAAATTTAGGCAGAGCCATCATGACAAACAAGCAATCCAACACACGAGCAAACAAGAAGCAAGCGAAAAAGAGGCAAACGGAAAAGAGAGGGCGAATAAAATGGCAAGGGTGAAGTGGGGGAGAGGAAAACGAGAGGCAAATGGCAAATAATGTAATGCGGGAGATAAGGGTTTGTGATGGGTACTTGGTATGTTGACTTTTGCGTAGACACCCCGGCAACGGCGCCAGAAATGGCTCGTTGTCGGGAGTCCAAATCTTAACTTGACCTTGCATAAGCCTCCCCGGCAACGGCGCCAGAAATCCTTCTTGCTACCTCTTGAGCACTGCGTTGGTTTTCCCTTGAAGAGGAAAGGGTGATGCAGCAAAGTAGCGTAAGTATTTCCCTCAGTTTTTGAGAACCAAGGTATCAATCTAGTAGGAGGCCACGCACGAGTCCCTCGCACCTACACAAACAAATAAATCCTCGCAACCAACGCGATAAGGGGTTGTCAATCCCTACACGGTCACTTACGAGAGTGAGATCTGATAGATATGATAAGATAATATTTTTGGTATTTTTATTATAAAGATGCAAAGTAAAGAAAGTAATATAAAAAGGCGCTAGAAATAACTTGTTGACGGAAGATTAATATGATGGAAAATAGACCCGGGGGCCATAGGTTTCACTAGTGGCTTCTCTCAAGAGCATAAGTATTTACGGTGGGTGAACAAATTACTGTTGAGCAGTTGACAGAATTGAGCATAGTTATGAGAATATCTAGGTATGATCATGTATATAGGCATCACGCCCGAGACAAGCAGACCGACTCCTGCCTGCATCTACTACTATTACTCCACACATCGACCGCTATCCAGCATGCATCTAGAGTATTAAGTTCATAAGAACAGAGTAACGCTTTAAGCAACATGACATGATGTAGAGGGATAAACTCATGCAATATGATATAAACCCCATCTTGTTATCCTCGATGGCAACAATACAATACGTGCCTTGCTGCCCCTACTGTCACTGGGAAACGACACCGCAAGATTGAACCCAAAGCTTAGCACTTCTCCCATTGCAAGAAAGATCAATCTAGTAGGCCAAACCAAACTGATAATTCGAAGAGACTTGCAAAGATAACCAATCATACATAAAAGAATTCAGAAGATTCAAATATTGTTCATAGATAAACTTGATCATAAACCCACAATTCATCGGTCTCAACGAACACACCGCAAAAGAAGATTACATCGAATAGATCTCCACAAGAGAGGGGGAGAACATTGTATTGAGATCCAAAAGGAGAGAAGAAGCCATCTAGCTAATAACTATGGACCCGAAGGTCTGAGGTAAACTACTCACACATCATCGGAGAGGCTATGGTGTTGATGTAGAAGCCCTCCGTGATCGATGCCCCCTCCGGCGGAGCTCCGGAACAGGCCCCAAGATGGGATCTCACGGGTACAGAAGGTTGCGGCAGTGGAATTAGGTTTTTGGCTCCGTATTTGGTTGTTTGGGGGTACGTAGGTATATATAGGAGGAAGGAGTACGTCGATGGAGCAACATGGGGCCCACGAGGGTGGAGGGCGCGCCCCCCTACCTCATGACTTCCTGGTAGCTTTCTTGACGTAGGGTCCAAGTCCTCTGGATCATGTTCGTTCCGAAAATCACGTTCCCGAAGGTTTCATTCCGTTTGGACTCCGTTTGATATTTTTTTCTGCGAAACTCTGAAATAGGCAAAAAACAGCAATTCTGGGTTGGGCCTCCGGTTAATAGGTTAGTCCCAAAAATAATATAAAAGTGAATAATAAAGCCCAATAATGTCCAAAACAGAAGATAATATAGCATGGAGCAATCAAAAATTATAGATACGTTGGAGACGTATCACCAGGTAAGGTGGCACCCGTGGGAATACCGTGCGTGAGGCCGCAAAGTGATATGATGTGTTACATGCTAGATCGGTGTGACCTAGGATCGGGGTCCTGACACAACATTCCTGGACTAAGCATATTGAAGTTCGTTATCATTTCATTCGAGATCATGTTGCTAAAGGGGATATTGATCTTAAGCATGTTCGTACCGATAAGCAATTATCGGATATATTGACCAAACCAGTTGATGAGAAAATATTTTGCCGGTTGAGAGGAGAATTGAACATCATTGATGCTTCAAACTTGGAGTAAGAACTCCATTTGGATACATGCAAGGAATGAGCCTATGACTAATCCTTGATATTTCCTTCATGATGATATTCATATGTCTTGGATATATTTCCACCCTTGCATGGTATCTAGCCCTTGTAGGTTCTTGGATGAATCTAAATCCATGAGATTGCAACTCACTCACATCTTGAGCAATCTCTACATCACCAAGTCGCTACAATACGGTGGTTGATGGCAAGGAAGCACGAAACCCTTCAACATATCCTTTGACAAATTCTATATATCAAATTTCATTTGGTATCAAGTTTCATTATTGTCATTTTGGATACACAAGTGCTATTCCTTGCAAGACTAACCCATGTAGGTAGATGAACTCAAATTACAAGTGCTGCTCCCAACTCTTGATGAGCTACATCAACCTTGAGCATCCCACACAAGTTCAACTACATAATCAAGATCAACACCACCACCCAAGGTATGTCATTCCATCTTAGAGAAGCTTCACTCCAAGTCATGGATCAAAGCAACTCAACAAGATGTGAATACATCAAATGCTTAAACGAAAAATGGTAACCCCATTTTGAGCTTAAATGATGAGTATGACTTATGATCAAGTGTTCTCACTTGAATCCTTAGTCAATATACTCTAACATAGGTGACTTTGTCACCGCCCAATTCTAGATGAAGTTCTCTAGTGTTCCTTTGAGACTTTGCATTTTCCCCCTTGCATATTTATTCCCCTTCCTTTATCAAAAAAAACTTCATCTAGATATTCTTTTCTCTATTTTGTTCTGCATTCCCTGCATCCACTTCCTTGCAAATTCTTCATTTAATTCCCTACAAATCTTTGTGAGATCTTATTTGCCTAGTGAGCTGAGGTGACAAGTGCTTTCTCTGTGATGAACTCGGTCACACCGATCTGTTGCTGTCGGTCCAACCGAATCCTTTCGGTGCAACCGAAGCACACAACTCGGTGCCACCGATTTCACTGCAGACAAAACAACTTGCCACTTGATCCTGCATTCCTTTTTTCTCCAGCTCCACTCAATGATTCTTGCCCTCTACTAGCATCACATTTTATACACTACTTTGCTATGTGACTCAAGGACCAAACCTATTTTGACTCACACTCCAGAGGATTCCTTCTTGGAAATTGATGTCAAAGGGGGAGAGAGAGCTCACATCAAAGCTTAATCCTTCAAAAAGGGGAGAGAATGCTTCAAACAGGGTGAGAGAAGATACCCCATATGCCTGGTGTTCAAGAGGAGAGAATTCACATGTCTTTAGAGGGGAAAGACATGTTCATGTTGTTCGTGTATTTTCTTTGCTCTAATTTTCTGTTCCATATCTTCTCCCAGTATCCCATATAAGATTCAGGGGGAGCAAGACATCTAAGGGAAGAAAATCTTTGAATTCATTGCATATCTTTACCTTTGGGGACATGTCTATATCTAATAGAGTATCTAGTGCTCACACTCTACATGTCATCACAATCTTGGTACTCTTGTGGTTCCTTTGTTTGCTCTGGCTAGTAGATGTATCTGTGTTATCTAACCTTGTTTACTCAGGTTCATCCCTTTCTAAGCCAACTCAAGACCACAAGGTAAGTATATGCATCACACTCATGTGCATGAGGATATCTTGCTGATGTACATACTGTTTGCAAGAAGGACTCATGAGCACGGAGGTACATTTCCCATATTCACACCATTTGCTCTGATGCATACAACCAAGATACATGTAACACATTGCTTACTATGTCATGCTTATGCACTCACATGCTCTTATATTCCATATTTACATGATTGCATACATGTAGGGGGAGCCTATGCATGTTACATGTCTTTCCAAAGATTTGCTTGTTATTCTCTATATCTTTATCTAAAGCTTTGATGTATGTTGTCATCAATTACCAAAAAGGGGGAGATTGAAAGCACAGGTGCTCCCTGGGTGATTTTGGTAATTAATGTCAACATATCTCTTGTTGGACTAATGCTTTCATCTAGTATGCTTCATATAAGTTCAACAGTGGAGTGGCATGGACAAGAGGATGTGGAACCCCTTCAAGATGATAAGGACAAAGGATTGGCTCAAGCTCAAAGCTCAAGACTCTACACTTTTCATTTTAGTGATCCAAGATCACATTGAGTCCATAGGAAAGCCAATACTATTAAGAGGGAATGAGGTGTTGCTTAATGGCTTGCTTGCTCAAAGTGCTTAGTGATATGCTCCCAAGCCCTCAACCACTTTCTCACATCCGCATATGTCCCAAAACCAAAAGTCAAACTCAGCCCCACCGAAACTTTCTATCCGGTGCAACTGAGTTCACTTGACATAGCCACTGCCAGAAACCCTAATCAATTCGGTCTCACAGGTGGGATCTCGGTCTCACTGAGATGGGCTTGCAAACTCTCTGTTATCTATTGCATTAATTTCGGTCTCACCGAAATATGGAATCGATACCACCGAGTTTGCTTGGCCAACTCTCTGTTGTGCTTATTACCCAAATCGGTCCAACCGAGTTTGTGTAATTGGTCCAACCGAGATAAGGCTTTACCCAAACCCTAGCACATCGGTCCCACCGAGTTGACATATCGGTCCCACCGAAATGCCTAACGATCACATTATGAACCAAATCGGTCCGACCGAGTTTTCTAATTCGGTCCCACCGAGTTTGGTGATTTGTGTGTAACGGTTAGATTTTGTTTGGAGGCTATATATACTCCTCCACCCACTCTTCATTCATGGAGAGAGCCATCAGAACATGCCAACACTTCCAACACATATTTTCTGAGAGAGAACCACCTACACTTGTGTTGAGGTCAAGATATTCCATTCCAACCACATAAATCTTGATCTCTAGCCTTCCCCAAGTTGCTTTCCACTCAAATCACCTTTCTACCAAATCCAATCCTATGAGAGAGTGTTGAGTGTTGGGGAAACTATCATTTGAAGCACAAGAGCAAGGAGTTCATCATCAACACACCATCTATTACCTCTTGGAGAGTGGTGTCTCCTAGATTGGTTAGGTATCACTTGGGAGCCTCCGTCAAGATTGTGGAGTTGAACCAAGGAGTTTGTACGGGAAAGGAGATCGCCTACTTCGTGAAGATCTACCCTAGTGAGGCAAGTCCTTCATGGGCAATGGCCATGGTGGGATAGACAAGGTTGCTTCTTCGTGGACCCTTCGTGGGTGGAGCCCTCCGTGGACTCGCGCAACCGTTACCCTTCGTGGGTTGAAGTCTCCATCAACGTGGATGTATGATAGCACCACCTATCGGAACCACGGATAAAAAATCTTCGGGTCTCCAATTGGGTTTGCACACATCAATCCCATCCCTTTACATTCTTGCAACTTGCATGATTTACTTTCCGCTACTCATATACTCTTGTCATGCTTGCTATGTATTGTGAATGTTTGAACTTGTGCTAAAACTCCACTTCAACTTAAAGAATTTAAAAACTACAACTTTCCTTGCTAAGGGTCTATTCACCCCCCTCTAGACACCTCTTCTCGATCCTTTCAGGGGTCGGCCTTGATTCCTCGAGCCATTGATGGCAAGGGGGAGCCGAACTGGAGGAGCTGGGTGGCTACCTCCATGGAAAAGAGCTAACCCACTGATCCGCTCGCTTATAAAAAGGGACGCGGGGCGAGGCGCTTCTTCACACATCTATCTCCTTCCTTTCCCCTATCACTTCTCGCCCACCATGGTGAGAGGCCGGGGGCGCGGCGCTGCTGCAGTGGTGGCGACGAGAACTTCCGCTCGAGAGCGTCTCCCTCCTCCCTCTGAAGACGCGGGGGCGGAGCCCGTTGTGAGAGGAGGTGGGAGGGGGAGAGGCCGTGGCTGTCGTGGAGTTCGGGGTCGAGGAGGACGAGGGGGCGCCCTGGTCGCCCCTTCGCCGATCGCCCAACCTCCAATGAAGGTCCACGTCGGAGACCAGCCGCTGGAATTCATCATCAGACTGCACAGACCCCCTCGCGGTCGTCTCTGCCTCCCTACTCCATTCACGAGGGTGATGGAGCTCGAACAACCGCGCGCATTGAAGCTGCACATGAGGGGTTGCGGTAATGGAAACATGCGGGTGGATGTGGACTTCCCTGTCGCTCATGTCATGTTCTTCCATCGCGGCTGGAAAAGCTTCGCTCGCTCCCATAGCCTATCGGAGGGGCACGTCCTCCATTTTAAATTAATGGAGGCTGATCTGCTCTCCATCAAGGTTTTTAGGTGCTCGGGTGCTCCCTTAGGGTGCTGCGCGGAGAGCTCGACCGACGGCGAAAGCTCCTCGTCGAGAGATAGCGACGAGGAGGACAGTGACGACAATGACGAAGGCGCGGACAGGGAGGACGACGGCTCCGACTCCAGCTGAACACTAGCCGCACCGTCGCCGTCAGGGGGTGGCACCACTACCTGCACCTGCATCTCCTCTCCGGCAAGGCGATTTGCCGGGGAGTTGGACGCAGAGGTGTGAATGGTGCCTCTGGTTCCTCCACTAGTCTTCCAGCCGGACCCCGGCAGGCTTCCTCGTGGCCTCCAGCTTCGTTCGCCCTACCGCGTCCTACTGGGCCTGGTGGCGGTGGCCAGGGGGCCGTCTCTGCCGCTCTCTTCACCATCACCTTCGCCGGTGCCCTCCCACTCTTGTCAGGCTCCTCGCCAAGGGGTCTGACGGGGTCAGGCCGGGCTTCTGCCCAGGCACTCCTTTAGCCCTCTTCACCTCGCACCGCAGTGCCTAGGAGGAGAGGGACAAGGAAGGGGATTATGGGGCACTTATATTTTTTAGTCTAAAACATGTAGGCACTTGCCAACTTTTAGTCTAAATTATGTAATATTCTCTATCCATGTCTGTGTTCTGTAAGATATGTACTTGCTTATCAGCATATTAATGAAAAAGACAAGCTTTGCAGGGTACTTGTGCACGTATCATATCCATGCAGTGGTGAAATGTCTCTATACATTCAAGTAAACAAGCTTTCCCCAGCAGGCTATCCTGCTGGTACCCTCAGTTTGTTGCCGCGGGGCTAGGCCTGCCAGGCACTAAACCATAAAGAGGGACCAGCCCCCGCCAAACCTTCTCCACCAAAGGCTACTGCGACCATGCTGACCGAAGCAACTTTCGAGTCAAAGGATGGAAGCCCCTATGTTTCGAAGGTGGCGAGGTTTTCATATGCACAAGTTTCACTTTACAGAACACATATTGATAGGAAAGAACTTATCTGTTTGGCATGCCGGGGATCACAATGTAGGCTTGTCTTCTCTTCTTTTCTTCGGGACCAAGTCCACGGTAAGAACCCTGCAACTTAGTGCAGATGAAAACGATGCGACATGCGATCTTATCTACATGATCATGCTATGCTCATGATATGCTTATGCATGCATGCAATCTTCTTTGGGGGCCCAGTGCTTCGTTTATTTCTCTGTTGCTCAGGGTCTGCGCCTGGCTTTGTACAAAGGGTTACATGGAACTTCGGCAAAGCTTGTACAAAAGGGTGGCTGCCGGGCAGGGTCTAATAGCCGCGCCTTACGGGTAGAACTTACAGGGATGCTCAATGTTCAATGAGTTTTGCAACGGAATTCCATCTCCGGTCTCCAGACGGACTGCACCGGGTCTGCTGACTCGTACTACCCAGTAAGGGCCTTCCCACTTCGGCGTCACCTTGTTTGTATCCTTGGCGGACTAAACATGCCTAAGGACAAGGTCACCTTCCTCAAAACTCCGGGCATGAACCCTGCGACTGTGATAGTGACACAGGGCTTGCTAGTAGCATACATCACGTGTAGCAGCCCAGAGACGGTTCTCCTCAAGTAGCACAGCATCGTCACGCCGGTGCTATTCTTGCGCTACTTCATCATAGGCAAGTACTCGAGGTGATCTGTATATGAGTTCCGTGGGGATAACTGCATCTGCCCCATAGACTAGGGAGAAGGGAGTCTGCCCGATAGCTCGATTTGGTATCGTATAGAGGGACCAAAGAACCACCAGCACCTCGTCGATCCAGCGCCTGCCACACTTCTGCAGCTTATCGAATGTTCTGGTCTTGAGTCCTCGCAGCACTTCAGCATTCGCCCTCTCAGCTTGTCCGTTGCTCCTTGGATGGGCAACAGAGGCAAATGAGATCTTGCTTTTGAGGGCATGAACATATTTCATGAAGGCGCGGCTTGTGAATTTGGTGCCATTGTCGGTGATGATTCGGGCAGGGACCCCGAAGCGGCACACCAATCCTTTCAAGAACTTGATAGCTGACTGTGCGCTCATGTTCCTCACGGGCTCCACTTCCGGCCACTTTGCAAACTTTTCGATTGCAACGAACAAGAATTCAAAGCCCCCGGTAGCACGGGGGAAGGGGCCCAAGATGTCGAGCCCCCAGACCAAAAATGGCCATGACAAAGGGATTGTTTGGAGAGCTTGAGCAGGCTGATGGATATTCTTGGAGTCGAACTGGCAGGCTTCACACTTGGTGACTAGCTCTATTGCATCTTGGAGGGTTGTGGGCCAGTAGAAACCTTGCGGGAAAGCTTTCCCAACCAAGGCCCTTGATCCGATGTGGGAGCCGCACATACCCTTGTGTATCTTCACAAGCAGTTCCTTTCCTTCTTCTCGGGAAATGCACTTCATTTTCACACCGTTGGGCCTTCTTCTGTATAGCGTGTCGTCAAGGAACTAGTACATACTGGCCCTCCAGGCTACTCTTTCAGCTTCTTCTTGCTCTTCGGGAAGTTCTCTTGTTTGGAGGAAACAGACGATGTGATGTGCCCAAGTTGGAGCCTGAGGCTCGACAACGAGGACCAGCAGCACCTCCTCATTCACGGAAGCGCCCACATCAACCACAGAGGTTGGTAGTTTGGCGGGAGGGTGCTGCTTACCGATAGAAGGGGAGTTGTTCCTGCCAAGCTCCCTGTCGGGAGCTTCGGGAAGCTTGCCGGGAGAGTCTTGCCGGAGTCCAGTTTCCTCCTCTTTCTAGCCATTGTTGCTGGAGATACGGAGGGTTGAGTCAGATGGAGAACAAAAGTCCCAGGTTCCACAGGGAGTTTTTGTGCAGCGCACTTTGACAGATGATCAGCAATGTTGTTTCAGCACGTGGCACATGCTCTGTTTGCAATCCGTCAAAGTGCTCCTCCAACTTTATCACTTCCTCGACGTATGCCTCCATCAATGGGCTTTGGTAATCCTTGTTTACTTGTCTCGCCAATAGTTGTGAATCTCCACGGATGATCAGCTTCTTGATTCCTAGTTCTGTTGCAATTCTGAGCCTAGTAAGGAGCCCTTCATACTCTGCAGTATTGTTGGTAGCCCTCTCCCAGGGAAAATGCATTTGAACGACGTACTTGAGGCGCTTCCCAGTGGGAGCAACGAGAAGCACGCCAGCTCCTGCATGTTATAGGGAGAAGGAACTATCAAAATACATAATCCATTCTTGCGGCGCTTCCTTGCCGGGGATGACTGTCTCCAGCACCTCTGCATCAGGGGTAGGCGTCCACTCTGCGATGAACTCTGCTACTACTCTACTCTAAATAGTTGACGTGCTTTCAAACTTCAAACCAAAGCTGGATAACTCCAAAGCCCATTCCATAATTCTTCCAGTGGCCTCGGGGTTTCGGAGTATGCGTTGCAAGGGGAAACGGGTGATAACTGTGATCTCGTGGGGTTGGAAGTAGTGGCGCAGTTTCCTTGAGGCCATGATGAGGCCAAAAGTCAACTTTTGCATGCCAGAGTACCTCGACCTAGCCCCCTGCAGCAAGGAGCTGACGAAGTACACTGGGCGCTGCACCACCTTCTTCCTTGCCGCGATCTTGGAACTGCCTCCACTACCCTGCTCTTCCTTGTCTTGAACTACATCTGGCCTTGCTGGGATGGGTTCACTTTCCTCGCCAGAGGGGACGGCGGTGGCGGCTGCTGCTTCATCTACCTCCCGTTCCGCCACCAGAGTTGCGCAAACCACTTGATTGGTCACTTCTAAATATAGCAGCAATGACTCTTGTGGTTTAGGAGCGACTAAGGTGGGAACAGAGGAAAGGTAGGTCCTGAAATCTTGTAGCGCAGCGTCCGCCTCCAGGGTCCTCTCCATGGTTCCTGCCTTCTTTAAGATTTTGAAGAAGGGCAAGGCGCGCTCGATAGACTTGGAAATGAACCTACTCAGCGCGGCAACACATCCATTCAAACGTCTCACGTCTTTAACTGTCTTGTGTGCTTGAATCTGCTCGATAGCCTTGATCTTGTCGGGGTTGTCCTCTATCCCCTAGTGGGACACAAAGAAGCCAAGTAACTTGTCGGAAGGAGCACCAAACACACACTTCTCCGATTTTAGCTTCAAGTTGATCTTGCGCAGATTTGCAAAGTTCTCTTCCAAGTCCTGAATGAGAGTCAATCTGTCCTTGGTCTTGACCACTATATCATCCATGTAAGCTTCAATATTATGTGCAGCTGGGATTCAAAGCCCATCTGTATTGCTCTTGCAAAAGTGGATCCGATGCTCTTCAACCCGAAGGGCATCCGTACAAAGCAGTACGTGCCACATGGGGTTATGGACGCAGTCTTCTCTTCGTCTTCTTTGGACATAAAGATCTGGTGGTATCCAGAGTAGGCACCCAGGAAGGAAAGCAGGCCACGCCCGGAGGTGCAATCCACAATCTGGTCGATGCGTGGCAAGGGGAACGTGTCGTTCGGGTAGGCTTTGTTCAGATATGAAATCTATGCAAAGCCCCATTTCCCATTAGCCTTGTGCACCACCACTGGATTTGCTAACCACGTTGGATGCAATACCCCTCTAACCAAACCAGTGTAACACCCCAAAATTTTGACCTTGTTTTAATAATTAAAATTTTGCCAGGAAATTAAAATTTTGTTTTCTGGGTTAATCTTTTGATTTCAGAACCCCTCTTCTTTTTAATATTGTGGGTTTTTACCTCAAGTGGAAACTTTCCAAAAATGTTATTGGACTTGTATACTCTCTCAATAAAACAATCCTTTATCAGTGGATTTATTTGCATAATTGTTTTTCCTGAGCTTTATTCTTTTAAAATGATTTTTCTCATAAATTTGGAGCCTCTTTTGCACTGCAACCATTTGACAAATGCATTTAAAATTTTCACCAAATTTTGGGGATGTCATGTGATGTTTCCACATCACCTTTATGCAAAAATATCTTTTGGTTATTGGAGATTTTGAGCTCTACATCAACTTTTCAAATCTGGTCCAGTAGGTATTTTTGCACTACAACCTATTTAAATATTCCTCTAAAAATTCTTCCAAGTGTTTGGAGATGTCAGTAGATGCATATAATTCAACTTTATGCAAAAACCCATTGGTGTTCTTTGAAAAATTTGAGAAAATCATCCTCATCTTCATCCTGGTCCAGCTTAGTGATTTGTACTGCAACCCTAGATTATCTTGCTCTAGTAACCATGAGCTCTTTCCTACTTATAGACCACCCTGCAAAACCCTTAAGTCCAGGAGAGTGGACCCATTGGAGGGTTTTAAGTGCATGCAATAAGGCCTTTTTCTTTCTGTCCAAAACTGAAGGTTTGCAAAACTTGCACTAGCAAGTTTCTGGTTTTGCCCAAATGATCTTGCCATCATCACCTACATCTAGGGAGACCCTGATCTAGAGATTTTGGCCACTACAAGAGTTGTCTAGAAGCCCTTGTCATTTTGTCAAACACTTGGTGTGCATAGTCAGTTTTGACATGATTTTTAGTTTGCACTGTGTACTTAACCACTGACCCAGTAACCTTGTCCACTAAGATCCTAGCTACTCCTAACCTAGGTCTGCTAATTGCCAGCCTCACCCAAGCCTTGTGGCACGCTTTGGCATTTTGCCGAACAGTTGGCGTGCATGCTCTGGGCGCGCCCAGAACGCACGTTTTGCACGCGCGTGCACTGAGCCGTCGCGTCTCGCTGCACCCACCCCCGGGCTTGTGCTGACCCTTCCCGCTCGCAGCCGACGTGCCCCGACCGCTCCCTCGCCGCAGAGCCGCCCCGGCCCCCTCCTGGCTCCCTACAGCGCCGCCACCGGAAGCCGCCACCGCCACCCCGACAACCTCTGCCCTGGACGGCGCCGCCCGAGCCACACCAGCGCGCCAGCTGCCCCCTGGAGCAGCTCAAACTTATCCTGAAGCACGTCCGCCACGCGCCCGTCGCCGCCACGCGCCCCCAACTACAGAATGGCGGTTCGCCGGTGATCCTATCCACGGCCGCCGCGGAACCGACCTTGAACGCCTATATAAGGGGACCCCGAGCTCGACCAAGCACTCAGGCAACCTCGTTCTATCCCCCTAGTGCCCCCAACACCCAGCAATCGACGTCGGGAAGCTTTCTTCCCCGTCTCCGATCAGTTCGGTCGCCGCCACAATCCAGTGCAGTGCGACGCAACCAGGGCCTCCCCCACCCATCCAACGCCACCATCCAACTCCCCTCGACTGTGCGGAGTCGCCCAGCCTCTAAGCTTCGATCGGGAGCGACCACAGCCCAAATCCCCAATCATGCCCGAAGCCTCCGCCGCCGCAAAGCTCGCCGCCGACGATCCCCTTCGTCCTCGGGGCCCTTTCAACTACCGGAAGGATCGTCCTGGAGCGGCGGATCCTTCCCCACCCTCGGATGGCTCCTAGGAGCCGTCGTTCGCCGGCGTCGATCGCCAGAGCCCCCGCCTCGGCCCGGACAGAGGAGGAAGAAGGCGGGGGACTAGTCAAACCTGACCAGTGGGCCCGCTGGACCCACTGTCAGTGACCCAGCCCCGCCACCACGTGTTTAAGTGGACACGTAAACCCCTGAAGTACGTCTCCTCTGCTTCGAAAACGTATTTTCACCCGAAACGTTTTCTTTTTCTGGTTTTTTATTAAAAACAGAACATTGACTAAACTTTGACTGGTTATAACTTTTTAAATATAAGTCCAAATGACATGATTCTTTTTCCGTTGTTTCTCAAATTTTGTCTAGTTTATTTTCATAATTATTTGAAAATTTTCCAGACACCTTTTTTGTACTGTTTTAAAATTATGTGTTAATATAAATTTCCTCAAAATAGGATGTTTGAAGAAGGAAAGCAACTTTCAAAAAGTGCACCCCCTTGCATACTCTTGAAGGCAAGCATTCTGAACCCTGGCATAATATTTTTGTGTGTTGTTTGATACGGTTACAACACCACCTTGACATGGAGCATTCTTTATTTTATGTGACGATACGATCATACGCGTGAGTGCATAATGAGATTCTTTGCTGTTAGAAATGGATATGCCGGTGATAGTAATCAACCTCGTGAGCTTTTCATGCATACCGGAAGGAAGCCGGGAAAGTCGCTGTCTTGGGTAGACACGAGCTTGTCCCTAGTTCCTCATCGAGACGAGTGTGTCCGGTATGGCATGATGAGGTATGATGATCGGTGTTTCTGTCTGTTAGTTGATATATATTTGTTATGCAAATCATACAGGGAATACTTGGACCTCCTGAGTCGGCCGTAGATCGAGTCTTGTTCCAGTAACCCCCATACTTGTTTCGTACTACCACTTGTCCCTGCCGCAGGTAGGGAACGGTTCAGTAAGTTGTCAACCCCTTCCTAGCACACACCGTACAGAGAGGCCATGGTGGAAGATACCGGATGCATCCGGTAGGCATGCCACCTGGTCTGGGGGCATGGGTGTTTCCGGTTGGGACCGAGAGGGGGGCACCCCTTAGAGCGCGCGATATAAATTTGATCCCATGCTAAGTCGAGGTTGTAGCCTCCCCACTTAGAGTTTTGCTTGACAGGTGTCGTGGGTGATTCCAGACGCCGATAAGTTAAGCTGGTGTGTGCGGGTCAGGCGTGTTTTCAATTAAAAGACCGAAGACGGAATTAGTCCCGATGGACTAAAGAAATCCGTTACTCATGGGTAAAGAGTACACCCTCTGCAGAGGTTAAAACCTATTCGTATAGCCGTGTCCATGGGTAAGGACTACAGTCTGAGATGGGTCAAGTGTCGGTCTTAGTGTCGGTCTTCGGAGGAAAAACTGCTAAACCAGAACATTGATTATGACCTGTGACATATGAGGATTATGATTATTATTATTGTGGACTAACCAGTTACCTTATTTGAATTATTGAGTATCCCTGGGACGGTCCTACCTCCTGGATATTCACTGTGATTATACTCATATAAGCCCTTTATGTGGTGTCGCTCAGACGCCCGACTGCGGCATGCTTGTTATTTATTTATTCTTTATAAGCCCTTTATGTGGTGTCGCTCAGACGCCCGACTGCGGCATGCTTGTTATTTATTTATTCTTTATAAGCCCTTTATGTGGTGTCGCATAGACGCCCGACTGTGGCATGCTTGTTATTTCTTTTATTTATAAGCCCTTTATGTGGTGTCGCTCAGACGCCCGACTGAGGCATGATTTTTCTTATTATCCTTTCGAGGCGTCGCTCGATCGGTGCATTCTATTTCTACTCTCGTATTGCATATTCATATTTCTTTTTATGAACAACCTGCATGCGTGCATCTTGGATTTTGTTTACTTCGTGACTGACGTTATGATCATAGAATATTTCAGAGCATGATCATCATTTGTTATATTATACCTGTGTTCATAATGTTTGCGAGTACATTCAAAAGTACTCACTGGCTTGTCCCTGGCTATTGTCTTGGCCAGATTTCTCGCATGGAGAGGAGCGTTGCGATGACAGCCCCGGAACCTACGCAATGATGATAGCAGCCTCGCGAAGATAGGAGTTATCCTGGTCAGCTGTTCCTGTGGGAAATGGAGTCCCATAGACGCAGATGAACCACAAACCGCTTCCGCCATCAACCACTAGAAACCAAGTGTTGTACTTATAGACCACAATGGTCTTGTACTACATATTTTGTACTTTGTTTGGAATTTCTATATCAAGTTGGTGCCTCATCAGCTAACAGTAATCCTGGGGCTGGTGAGCACAAGGGCCATTTTCTGGAAAATTAATATCCCGAAAAACCGGTCCTGACAACCAGCTGCCTCAAGTTTCTTGATCTCCTCGGTAATAAACTGCTGCCGCTCCAAAGCTTGCTTCTAGACCTTTTGCTTGACGGGCCGGGCATGTTGGCAGACAGCAAGGTGGTGCTCGATTACCTCCCTGGGAACACCGGGGATATCAGATGGTTGCCAGGAAAACACATCGACATTCGCCCGTAGGAAGGCAACGAGCGTGCTTTCCTATTTGTCGTCGAGGGTGGCACTGATAGTAATTGTTCCATCAGCGCCAACCAGCCCTGCCGGGACCTTCTTCAGAGTAGGTGCAGCATCCTTGGATCTCTTGCTATTGGAACTCTCCGGCAAGTCATCAACAGGCGCAGCACACTCTGAAGAGGTACGCTTCCCGGATTCCTTGCTGGCATCCTTGCTAGCTCTCTTCTTTTTCTTGCTTTCCTTAGCGGGAGCAGTGGCTTCCGCGGCCTCTGCCGTGACTACTTCCCGGTACATCTTGTCCACCCATACGATTGCGTCTTTCTTGTCCGATGGAATGGAAATGACGCCTATTGGCCCTGGCATCTTCAGAGTGTTATAGGCATAGTGGGATGCCACCATGAATTTGGCCAGGGGTGGGCGACCAAGGATTCCATTGTACGGTAGGTGGGGTTAACCACATCAAACACGATCTTCTCAGTCCGGTAGTTTAGCTCCCCTCGAAACGTCAGCGGCAGCGTGATCTTTCCCTTAGGACGACTCCTGCCGGGGTTGATCCCTTGGAACATACCAGTAATCTTAGCTCTTCATATGCTATCTGGATTTTGCTGATGACCTTTGGAGAAATCATATTCAACCCGGCTCCGCCTTAACCAACATCTTTGTGACCTTGAGGTTGCAGATCATTGGCAAAACCAACAACGGCAAACACCCTACCGCGGTGGTGCGGTCAAGGTGATCCTCTTCATCAAAGATGATGGGCATACGGGACCACTTGAGCGGCTTACGAGAATCTGCCGCTGGCTGCACGACATCGACTTCATCTCACTGGTTTCCTCTTCGTCTCCTTCATCACTCTCGTCATCACAATCCTTCTTCTCACGGCCTCTGGCAGGTTCCCCTTGATACCGAGGAGCCTTGCTAGGGCGACCTGCTCTGCCGCCTCGGCCCTTCCCGCCAATGCCATCTTGGTCTTTCTCCTTATCACGCTTCTCGTACTCAGCCCTCAGCTTCTTGACGAGTTGCTCAACCTGATGACACTCTTGAAGATCATCGCCCTTGGTCCGATGGATCTTGCAGTACGGCCCATCAGCCTTCCCAGCCTTCTCGGCAGCCGCGGCTTCCCAGCAATCAGTGCACGTGGCAACTTCCTTGCCGGGAACCTCGGTCTTTGCCTTCTTGCCAGTACTAGGTGCCTCGATCCTTCAACGGTCATCACTTCTTTATCCCTGCGCTTCTTTTTTGCGCCTTTTGTTCTTCTTCTTCTGATACGGCCCATCGCCCTTCCCAGCCTTCTCGGCAGTCACGGCTTCCCAGCAATCAACGCACGCGGCAACTTCCTTGTCGGGAACCTCGGTCTTGGCCTTCTTTCTAGTACTAGGTGCCTCGATTCTTCAACGGTCATCACTACTTTATCCCTGCGCTTCTTGTTGTGCTTCTTATTCTTCTTCTTCTGATTCATGGCATCGTCGTCGTCCTCTGAGTCGATGTCGACGCCATCTTCTTCACCGGGGAGTCGCCTCCTCTCTTCTACCCGAGCACACTTATCCACGAGAGTGTATAACTCATTCACAGTCTTGGGCAACCGAACGTTCATTTTAGAACGTATCCGACGGTGGCGCACATTGGACTGGAATGCAGCTATCACAGCTACCGGGTGGATGTTTGGGATGTTCCTGTGCACTCGCCTGAATCACTGCATGTACTTCCGAAAACTTTCCCCTTCCTTCTGTGGGAGGAGCTCCAAGTCGCTGGGCCGCCCTGGTTATTGAAGGCCGTCCGTGAAGGCGCCAACAAACTCATGGCTTAGGTCAGCCCAGGTCGAAATGGAGTTCTTTGCCAGGTGCATCAGCCAGGACCTCACATTTGGCTTGAGTGCCAAACGGAAGTAGTTGGCGAACACCTTCTTGTCTCTTCCCCCGGCAGCTTGAACAGCAATGGTGTAGATGCTGAAGAACTCTGCCGGGTTTAGTCTCCCATCGTACTTCTCTGGTATTTTCAGCTTGAATGTGCGAGTAGATGGACAATGGACTTGCCGCCAACTCGCGAGTGAAGTCGGGGCACCCAACCTTGAAAGGTAGGTACCCACCATCACCAGTGTGGGCTCATCGATGTCAGGGCCATTGCGCCTGTCAGACTGGCGGCGGGTGTCGCGGCGTTGTTTGATGGTGACACATGCGTATTCCCTTCGCCTGTCTTCCAGGACTTGCCGCTGGTCTCGAGGTGCTCGAGTGTCGGATGAAGCAATCGATACGTCGACGGTTACTTGGTCGCGTGGCTCTGGCTGCGGCCCTTGTGCTGCCTGCTGCCGAGGAGATTGCACCGTTGGGGCGGCCCCTTCAGTACGGCCAGTGGCTCAGGCCGTTGTCGCCGCATGTGGAGGCCGTGACGGGCCCGCTCGCTGTGATCCTCCTGCCTCGGCGAAACCAATCAGGCTCTGAATGGAGGCTCTCCACTCACCCATCTGATTGGCCATCGGCGGGAATCTCAACAGGAGTTGGGCCCGCGCCATGGCCTCTGAAGCAGTGCTCGGCATGGATGATGATGTAGACCGTAATGTCGCCTGACTTCTGACGGCGCCGGTAGTGGCAGGGCCGTGTTCTCTTCGTCGTGAGCCAGTCGCCAGGGTGGCATGGTGACGAGGCGGATTTGCTAGGGGATCGGTGGCTCCATTCGGCACATCGGCTCGGCCAGCTTGTTCCGGGGTGGCGTATTGCTACCTCTTGAGCATGCGTTGGTTTTCCCTTGAAGAGGAAAGGGTGATGCAACAAAGTAGCGTAAGTATTTCCATTAGTTTTTGACAACCAAGGTATCAATCCAGTAGGAGACTACACGCAAATCGCCTAGTACCTGCACAAACAATCAAGAACCTTGCAACCAACGTGATAAAGGGGTTCTCAATCCCTTCACGGCCAGTTGCAAAAGTGAGATCTGATAAAGATAATAAGATAAATATTTTTGGTATTTTTGTTGTATAGATTAGAAAGTAAAGATTGCAAAATAAATAGTAAACTAGAATTATAGATCGGAAAGTTCTATGATGTAAAGTAGACCCGGGGGCCATATGTTTAACTAGTGGCTTCTCTCTAGATAGCATAAATTACGGTGGGTGAACAAATTACTACCGAGCAATTGATAGAAACGCGCATAGTTATGAGAATATCTAGGCATGATCATGAACATAGGCATCACGCCTGTGTCAAGTAGACCAAAAAGATTCTGCATCTACTACTATTACTCCACACATCGACCGCTATCCAGCATGCATCTAGAGTATTAAGTTCATAAGAACGGAGTAACGCATTAGGCAAGATGACATGATGTAGAGGGATAAACTCAAGCAATATGATATAAACACCATGTTTTTATCCTCGATGGCAACAATACAATACGTGTCGTTTCCCTTTCTGTCACTGGGATCAAGCATCGCAAGATTGAACCCAATGCTAAGCACTTCTCACATTGCAAGAAAGATCAATCTAGTAGGCCAAACTAAACCGATAATTCAAAGAGACTTGCAAAGATATTAAATCATGCATATAAGAATTAAGAGAAAAATCAAATATTGTTCATAGATGATCTAGATCATAAACCCACAATTCATTTGATCTCGACAAACACACCGCAAAAAGTATTACATCGAATAGAACTCCAAGAAGATCGAGGAGAACTTTGTATTGAGATCCAAAGAGAGAGAAAAGCCATCTAGCTAAAAACTATGGACCCGAAGGTCTGTGGTAAACTACTCACACATCATCGGAGAGGCTATGGTGTTGATGTAGAAGCCCTCCGTGATCGAATCCCCCTCCAGCAGATCGCCGGAAAAGGCTCCAAGATGGGATAACACGGGTACAGAAGTGTGCGGCAGTGGAAAAGTTGTTTCGTGGCTCCCCTGGATGTTTTCAGGGTATAAGAGTACATATAGGCAAAAGAAGTAGGTCAGTGGAGCTACGAGGGGCCCAAGAGGGTGGGAGGAGTGCCCTCCTGCCTCGTGGACGCCTTGTTGCTTCCTTGACGTCCACTCCAAGTCTCTTGGATTGCGTTTGTTCCAAGAAAGATCCTCGCGAAGGTTTCGTTCCGTTTGGATTCCGTTTGATATTCCTTTTCTGCGAAACGCTGAAATAGGCAAAAAAACAGCAATTTGCACTGGGCCTTCAGTTAGTAGGTTAGTCCCAAAAATAATATAAAATAGCATATTAAATCCCATTAAACATCCAAAACAGATAATATAATAGCATGGAACAATAAAAAATTATAGATACGTTTGAGACGTGTCAAGCATCCCCAAGCTTAATTCCTGCTCGTCCTCGAGTAGGTAAATGATAAAAACAGAATTTTTGATGTGGGATGCTACCTAACATGATTTTCAATGTAATTTTCTTTATTGTGGCATGTATGTTCAGATCCGAAAGATTCAAGACAAAAGTTTAATATTGACATAAAAATAATAATACTTCAAGCATACTAACTAAGCAATTATGTGTTCTCAAAATAACATGGCCAAAGAAAGCTTATCCCTACAAAATCATATAGTTTGGCTGTGCTTCATTTTCGTCACACAAAATGCTCTCATCATGCACAACCCTGATGGCAAGCCAAGCAATTGTTTCATACTTTAGTATTTTCAAAGTTTTTCAACTTTCACGCAATACATGAGCGTGAGCCATGGACATAGCACTATGGGTGGAATAGAATATGATGATGGAGGTTGTGTGGAGAAGACAAAAAAAAGTCTCACATTGACGCGGCTAATCGACGGACTATGGAGATGCCCATCAATTGATGTCAATGCGAGGAGTAGGGATTTCCATGCAACGGATGCACTAGAGCTATAAATGTATGAAAGCTCAACAAAAGAAACTAAGTGGGTGTGCATCCAACTTGCTTTCTCACGAAGACCTAGGGCATTTGAGGAAGCCAATTGTTGGAATATACATGTCAAGTTCTATAATGAAAAATTCCCACTAGTATATGAAAGTGACAATATAAGAAACCCTCTATCATGAAGATCATGGTGCTACTTTGAAGCACAAGTGTGGAAAAAGGATAGTAGCATTGTCCCTTCTGGCCCTTTCTTTTTATTTGGCCTTTTTTTTGGCCTTTCTCTTTTTTTTCTTTTTTTCTTCAGGACAATGCTTTAATAATGATGATCATCACACTTCTATTTATTTACAACTCAAGGATTACAACTCGATACTAGAACAAAGTATGACTCTATATGAGTGCCTCCAGTAGTGTACCGGGATGGGCAATGAAACAAGAGGGACATGTATGAAAAATTATGCATGGTGGCCTTGCCACAAATACAATGTCAACTACATGATCATGCAAGGCAATATGACAATGATGAAGCGTGTCATAATAAACGGAACGGTGTAAAGTTGCATGGCAATATATCTCGGAATGGCTATGGAAATGCCATAATAGGTAGGTATGGTGGCTGATTTGAGGAGGATATAAGGAGGTTTATGTATGATACAGCGTATCATATCACGGGGTTTGGATGCACTGGCAAAGTTTGCATCAACTCTGAAGGTGAGAAAGGGAAATGCACGGTATCGAAGAGGCTAGCAATGATGGAAAGGTGAGAGTGTGTATAATCCATGGACTCAACATTAGTCATAAAGAACTCACATACTTATTGCAAAAATCTACAAGTCATCAAAAACCAAGCACTACGTGCATGCTCCTAGGGGGATACATTGGTAGGAAAATACCATCGCTCGTCCCCGACCGCCACTCATAAGGAAAGCAATCAAAGAACACTTCATGCTTCAAATATGTTACACAACGGTTACCATAAGTGCATGCTACGGGACTTGCAAACTCCAACACAAGTATTTCTCAAATTCACAATTACTCAACTAGCATGACTCTAATATTACCATCTTCATATCTCAAAACAATCATCTAGTATCAAACTTCTCATAGTATTCAATGCACCCTATATGGAAGTTTTTATTATACCCATCTTGGATGCCTTCATATTAGGACTAATTTTATAGCCAAAGCAAATTACCATGCTGTTCTAAAAGACTCTCAAAATAATATAAGTGAAGCATGAGAGATCAATAATTTCTATGAAATAAAACCACCACCTTGCTCTAAAAAGGTATAAGTGAAGCACTAGAGCAAAATTATCTAGCTCAAAAGATATAAGTGAAGCACATAGAGTATTCTAATAAATTCTGATCATGTGTGTCTCTCCAAAAGCTGTGTACAGCAAGGATGATTGTGGTAAACTAAAAAGCAAAGACTCAAATCATACAAGACGCTCCAAGCAAAACACATATCATGTGGTGAATAAAAATATAGCCTCAAGTAAAGTTACCGATAGATGAAGACGAAAGAGGGGATGCCTTCCGGGGCATACCCAAGATTAGGATTTTGGTTGTCCTTGAATGTTACCTTGGGGTGCATTGGGCATCCCCAAGCTTAGGCTCTTGCCACTCCTTATTCCGAAATCCATCAAATCTTTACCCAAAAACTTGGAAACTTCACAACACAAAACTTAAACAGAAAATCTCACGAGCTCCGTTAGTGTAAGAAAACAAACCACCACTTTAAGGTACTGTAATGAACTCATTCTTTATTTATATTGGTGTTAAACCTACTGTATTCCAACTTCTCTATGGTTCATACCCCCCGATACTAGCCATAGATTCATCAAAATAAGCAAACAACACACGAAAAGCAGAATCTGTCAAAAACAGAACAGTCTGTACCAATCTGATTAGTTCGAACACTTATGGAACTCCAAAAATTCTTAAAAACTAGGAAAACCTGTATAATTTTTATATTGATCTACTTCAAAATGAATTGGTATTTTATCGCGTTCTGGCGAATTTTAAAAATTATTTTCGTGAGCACAAAGTTTCTGTCTTTTTGAGCAAGATCAAACAACTATCACCCAAGAAGATCCTATTGGTTCTACTTGGCACAAACACTAATTAAAACATAAAACCATATCTAAAAATAAGATAGATTAATTAGTTATTACTAAACAGGAACAAAAAGCAAGGAACAAAAATAAAATTGGGTTGCCTCCCAACAAGCGCTATCGTTTAACGCCCTAGCTAGGCATAAAAACAAGAATAGATCTAGGTATTGCCATCTTTGGTATTGGGAAAGAAAAGAGAAAATTTATTATCTATAGCATTTATCTTTCTATTTTGAGAAAGCACGTGTCCATTAATGGTGGAAGAAAGAGTAAGCACGTTACGGAAATATGCATCTAAGCTAGTCTTCATCTCTTTGATAATTTCATTTTGATAAAAGCACAAAAGCGAGGTGGATTCAACCTTCTCACTCATGGGGTGCCCAAATATAGTTTTCATCTTTTCATAGGTATCTATGGCATCGCCCTCAAGAAAACCTTCTTCAAAAATAGAATCTAAAACTTGCTTGAACGAAGAGGGTAAGCCAACATAGAAGCTTTTTAGGTATATCCCAATTTGATATTGGGGCACATAGCTGGCTTGGATCCTTAATAGCCTATCCCAAGCATCTTTCAAATACTCATCAAGTAAATAACGAAAAATTCCGGGATCATCTTCATCGAAATTATTCAAACTCTCATTGATAACCTCGGTAGGTTTTTCCGTAGCATCATTATTTATGAGCTTAGAGAGGACAGAGGGACTATCCAAAGTACTAAAACCCGGGAGAGAACCCTTAGCCCTTTTTGATTCGGCCATGGCGCAAGAAAAGCAAAACGGGAAAGAGGCGAAGAAAAGGCAAAGGTGAAGTGGGGGAGAGGAAAACGAGAGGCAAATGGAAAATAATGTAATGCGAGGGAGAAGAGTTTGTGATGGGTACTTGGTATGTCTTGACTTGTGCGTAGATCTCCCCGGCAATGGCGCCAGAAATCCTTCTTGTTACCTCTTGAGCATGCGTTGGTTTTCCCTTGAAGAGGAAAGGGTGATGCAGCAAAGTAGCGTAAGTATTTCCCTCAGTTTTTGAGAACCAAGGTATCAATCTAGTAGGAGACTACACGCAAATCGCCTAGTACCTGCACAAACAATCAAGAACCTTGCAACCAACGCGATAAAGGGGTTGTCAATCCCTTCACAGCCACTTGCAAAAGTGAGATCTGATAAAGATAATAAGATAAATATTTTTGGTTTTTTTGTTGTATAGATTAGAAAGTAAAGATTGCAAAATAAATAGTAAACTAGAATTATAGATCGGAAACTTATATGATGTAAAGTAGACCCGGGGGCCATAGGTTTCACTAGTGGCTTCTCTCAACATAGCATAAATTATGGTGGGTGAACAAACTACTGTCGAGCAATTGATAGAAAAGCGCATAGTTATGAGAATATCTAGGCATGATCATGAACATAGGCATCACGTCCGTGTCAAGTAGACCGAAACGATTCTGCATCTACTACTATTACTCCACACATCGACCGCTATCCAGCATGCATCTAGAGTATTAATTTCATCAAAACGGAGCAACGCATTAGGCAAGATGACATGATGTAGAGGGATAAACTCAGGCAATATGATATAAACCCCATCTTTTTATCCTCGATGGCAGCAATACAATACATGTCGTTTCCCTTTCTGTCACTGGGATCGAGCACCGCAAGATTGAACCCAAAGCTAAGCACTTCTCCCATTGCAAGAAAGATCTATCTAGTAGGCCAAATTAAAACGATAATTCGAAGAGACTTGCAAAGATATTAAATCATGCATATAAGAATTCAGAGAAGAATCAAATATTGTTCATAGATAATATGGATCATAAACCCACAATTCATCGGATCTCGACAAACATACCGCAGAAAGTATTACATCGAATAGAACTCCAAGAAGATCGAGGAGAACTTTGTATTGAGATCCAAAGAGAGAGAAGAAGCCATCTAGCTAATAACTATGGACCCGAAGGTCTGTGGTAAACTACTCACACATCATCGGAGAGGCTATGGTGTTGATCTAGAAGCCCTTCGTGATCGAATCCCCCTCCGGCAGATCACCGGAAAAGGCCCCAATATGGGATCTCACGGGTACAGAAGGTTGCGGCGGTGGAAAAGTGGTTTCGTGGTTCCCCTGGATGTTTTTAGGGTATAAGAGTATATATAGGCGAAAGAAGTAGGTCGGTGGAGCTACGAGGGGCCCACGAGGGTGGGGCGCGCCCTCCTGCCTCGTGGCGCCTTGTTGCTTCCTTGATGTCCACTCCAAGTCTCCTGGATTGCGTTTGTTCCAAGAAAGATCCTCGCAAAGGTTTCGTTCCGTTTGGTTTCCGTTTGATATTCCTTTTCTGCGAAACACTGAAATAGGCAAAAAAACAGCAATTTGCACTGGGCCTTCGGTTAATAGGTTAGTCCCAAAATTAATATAAAAGAGCATATTAAAGCCCATTAAACATCCAAAACAGATAATATAATAGCATGGAACAACCAAAAATTATAGATACGTTGGAGACGTATCACGTATACCCTGCAGCCGCACCCGCAGCGGGGGCGGCCGAGGGTTGCGGTTCGCCCCAGAGCGAGCGCTATTGCTGTGGTTACGTCCTTCGATGGGGCGGAGAGGTGCGGACATAATGATCTCTCCACCCGCACATTGTGGAGCGTGGCCGCTGGGATGTTGCTGGCGCTGTCCTTCCCTGGTGCCTCCTGCTCCCGCTTCAGCCACAGTGGAAGTGGTAACATCGACGCCTGCGTCGGCCACGTCCACTGCAGCTTCCACATCCCCGTGCATCCCCATATCCCCCAGGGCCTCGGCTGCTGCGTGCGACGAGGCCTTCGAGGTGCACGGGTGAGCTCCAGCACCGGGCTTCATCTTGGGCGCCATGGATGATGAAGCCATCGATGAAGAAAACGATGGTGAAAATGATGCGCTGCATACACTCTCGGGTTCGTGCAAGCGCTTCCCCCTACCTGGTGCGCCAAACATGTTGTGGGAAAACACGGCCACCTATGGGGCCATCAGCCCCTTGTGGTTCGGCAGGGGGGAAGAGCACATTGCACAAAGAGCAGAGGGCGCAAAGCAGCACGCCGGAGATCACACGGGATATTTTTACCCAGGTTCGGGCCGCCGCGAGGCGTAAAACCCTACTTTTGCTTTGGTGGATTGATGAGGGTACCGTAGTGGAGACGGAGCGCTCTAGCCCGGCAAGGTTGCCTCGGGGTGAGAGCGGCTACGCGCGTATAAGTGTACAAGGGTCTGAATCATTTCTAAGGTTGCCACAACCCTCCTTTTATAGATCAAGGGGTCACCGCAATGGCAAATCAGTCATTGTGTACTGATTAGATAACAAACAGTGCTATCATACCTAACTCTGCAGACAGGACAAGGCGCCTTAAATGCGTTGCTTAGTGTCACATCATAGCGTAGCCCGGCAAGCCTTGCTGGTCCGTTTGGCCACCTTCTCGTCTGCCTGCATGACATGTCTCTTGACAGGTGTCATTTGGAGGTGATTTCCTTAGGAAGTGGCTTCCACGTGCCAAATAACAACCACTTAGTCACTTGGGGCTCGACACCGCACCGATCGATGACTTGAGTTGCTGTGGGGTGGAGCGGTGGAGTCTTGGCGCGATAGTCGGCCCTCATCGTGCCCAGCAGGCCTGCCGGGACAGCCTTTAGATTTGTCTTCGGGGCAACCTCGACCTCGCCGGGCTTGCCTGCCCGGCAAGGGAGGTTTTTCCTTAGTGGTGCCTTGCTCCTTTAGCATGACTTGGTCTTCTTGGTCCGCTGATCTCTTCTTCTTGGTCTGGTCTTGGATGTTGCAACCTTGTTCTTAAGCATGTGTACAGTCTGGGCAACACAACTGGGGTTTGTTGCACCGACATATATCTGCTTAGTCTACACATTATACCTATGAATATGACATGCCTTCCTATTTTTGGTACATACTACATCTATCTAAAAACCATGTTCTTAAATGAAACTATTGTTCTTGTGTATCCTGCGTCAATCACTTACGATGAGACACCTTTATTCCTTGCATATTGCATATGATTTCTAGCCTATAGCCATGTATTGCTTCTAATTTGTTGAAATACCCTTACCAGGCCACCCTTTTAATTTGACAGAGTGATATTGGGTGCATCTTTCATATGGAGTCTATCTTGCATTGTTTCTAATTAGTTGAAATGCCTTCTGCTTAGTTTACGTAGGTGGGAATATGTCATACCGTCCTATTTTTCATACTATTCCATCCTCCTGTCGTGGGGTTGCCTTACATCAAAGTAGTGTTCATTAGTATCATGCATCAATGAGTTCGGAAGAGCAAATTTTATTCCTTTTTTGTTGTTGGTTTGACTTGACAAGGCAAACTCAAAAAAGGGGATGGAAAAGAGTAAGGAAGAGGATGATGATGGTGCTCTGTAGCAACGTAAATGGAGCATCTCTATAGATTCTCCTTTGTACTATGCTACCTCTTGAGCATGCGTTGGTTTTCCCTTGAAGAGGAAAGGGTGATGCAGCAAAGTAGCGTAAGTATTTCCCTCAGTTTTTTAGTACCAAGGTATCAATCCAGTAGGAGGTTACACGCAAGTTGCCTCGTCCCTACACAAACAAATAAGAACCTTGCAACCAACGCGATAAAGGGGTTGTCAATCCCTTCACGGCCAATTGCAAAAGTGAGATCTCATAGAGATAATAAGATAAATATTTTTGGTATTTTTATGATATAGATTTGAAAGTAAAGATTGAAAAATAAAAGACGGAAGAAATAGTAAATTGATAGGAAAATAATATGATGGAAGATACACCCGGGGGCCATAGGTTTCACTAATGGCTTCTCTCAAGATAGCATAATTTAGGGTGGGTGAACAAATTACTATTGAGCAATTGATAGAAAAGTGCATAGTTATGAGAATATCTAGGCATGATCATGTATATAGGCATCACGTCCGCGACAAGTAGACCGAAACGATTCTGCATCTACTACTATTACTCCACACATCGACCGCTATCGAGCATGCATCTAGAGTATTAAGTTCATAAGAACAGAGTAACGCATTAGGCAAGATGACATGACGTAGAGGGATAAACTCAAGCAATATGATATAAAACCCATCTTGTTATACTCGATGGCAACAATACAACACGTGCCTTGCTGCCCCTGCTGTCACTGGGAAAGTACACCACAAGATTGAACCCAAAGCTAAATACTTCTCCCATTGCAAGAAAGATCAATCTAGTAGGCCAAACCAAACTGATAATTCGAAGAGACTTGCAAAGATATTTAAATCATACATATAAGAATTCAGAGAAGAACCAAATATTGTTCATAGATAATCTTGATCATAAATCCACAATTCATCGGATCTCGACAAACACACCGCAAAAAGAATTACATCGAATAGATCTCCAAGAAGATCGAGGAGAACTTTGTATTGAGATCCAAAGAGAGAGAAGAAGCCATCTAGCTAATAACTATGGACCCGAAGGTCTGTGGTAAACTACTCACACATCATCGGAGAGGCTATGGTGTTGATGTAGAAGCCCTCCGTGATCGATTCCCCCTCCGGCGGAGCGCCGGAAAAGGCCACAAGATGGGATCTCACGGGTACGGAAGATTGCGGCGGTGGAGATAGGGTTTCGTGGTGCTCTCGGATGTTTTGATTGTATATGAGTATATATAGGCGAAAGAAGTAGGTCGGTGGAGCCATGAGGGGCCCACGAGGGTGGGGGGCAAGCCTACCCCCCTGGGCGTGCCTCCCTGCCTCGTGGCTTCCTCCTTTCTTCCTTGACGTCCACTCCAAGTCTCCTGGATTGCGTTTGTTCCAAAAATAACTCTCCCGAAGGTTTCATTCCGTGTGGATTCTGTTTGATATTCCTTTTCTGCGAAACACTGAAATATGCAAAAAACAGCAATTTGCACTAGGCCTCCGGTTAGTAGGTTAGTCCGAAAAATAATATAAAAGTGCATAATAAAGCCCATTAAACATCCAAAACAGATAATATAATAGCATGGAACAATAAAAAATTATAGATACGTTGGAGACATATCAAGCATCCCCAAGCTTGATTCCTGCTCGTCCTCGAGTAGGTAAATGATAAAAACAGAATTTTTGATGTGCAATGCTACCTAACATAATTCTCTAAGTAATTCTCTTTATTGTGGCATGAATGTTCAGATCCAAAAGATTCAAGACAAAAGTTTAATATTGACTTAAAAATAATAATACTTCAAGCGTACTAACTAAGCAATTATGTCTTCTCAAAATAACATGGCCAAAGAAAGCTTATCCCTACACAATCATATAGTTTGGCTATGGTTCATTTTCGTCACACAAAAATGCTCTCATGATGCACAACCCCGATGACAAGCCAAGCAATTGTTTCATACTTTAGTAATCTCAAACGTTTTTCAACTTTCACGAAATACATGAGCGTGAGCCATGGACATAGCACTATGGGTGGAATAGAGTATAATGATGGGGGTTGTGTGGAGAAGACAAAAAGGAAGAAAGTCTCACATTGACGCAGCTAATCAATGGGCTAGGGAGATGCCCATCAATTGATGTCCATGCAAGGAGTAGGGATTGCCATGCAACGGATCCACTAGAGCTATAAATGTATGAAAGCTCATCAAAAGAAACTAAGTGGGTGTGCATCCAACTTGCTTGCTCACGAAGACCTAGGGCATTTGAGGAAGCCCATTGTTGGAATATACAAGCCAAGTTCTATAATGAAAAATTTCCACTAGTATATGAAAGTGACAAAACAAGAGACTCTCTATTATAAAGATCATGGTGCTACTTTGAAGCACAAGTGTGGAAAAAAAGGATAGTAGCATTGTCCCTTTTTATTTCTTTTTGGGCCATTTTTATTTATTTATTTGGCCTTACTCTTTTTTTATTTGGGACAATGCTCTATTAATGATGATCATCACACTTCTATTTATTTACAACTCAATGATTACAACTCGATACTAGAACAAAATATGACTCTATATGAATGCCTCCGGCGGTGTACCGGGATGGGCAATGAATCAAGAGTGACATGTATGAAAAATTATGCATGGTGGCTTTGCCACATATACGACATCAACTACATGATCATGCAAGGCAATATGACAATGACGAAGCGTGTCATAATAAATGAAACGGTGGAAAGTTGCATGGCAATATATCTCGGAATGGCTATGGAAATGCCATAATAGGTAGGTATGGTAGCTGTTTTGAGGAAGATATAAGGAGGTTTATGTGTGATAGAGCGTATCGTGTCACGGGGTTTGGATACACCTGCGAAGTTTGCACCAACTCTCAAGGTGAGAAAGGGCAATGCACGGTACCGAAGAGGCTAGCAATGATGGAAAGGTGAGAGTGCGTATAATCCATGGACTCAACATTAGTCATAAAGAACTCACATACTTATTGCAAAAATCTACAAGTCATCAAAAACCAAGCACTACGTGCATGCTCCTAGGGGGATAGATTGGTCGGAAAAGACCATCGCTCGTCCCGGACCGCCACTCATAAGGATGACAATCAAAGAACACCTCATGTTTCAAATTTGTCACACAACGTTTACCATACGTGCATGCTACGGGACTTGCAAACTTCAACACAAGTATTTCTCAAATTCACAACTACTCAACTAGCGCCACTCTAATATTGCCATCTTCATATCTCAAAACAATCATCAAGTATCAAACTTCTCATAGTATTCAATGCACTTTTTATGAAAGTTTTTATTATACCCATCTTCGATGCTCATCATATTAGGACTAATTTTATAGCCAAAGAAAATTACCATGCTGTTCTAAAGGACTCTCAAAATAATATAAGTGAAGCATGAGAGATCAATAATTTCTATAAAATAAAACCACCACCGTGCTCTAAAAGATATAAGTGAAGCACTAGAGCAAAATTATCTAGCTCAAAAGATATAAGTGAAGCACATAGAGTATTCTAATAAATTCTGATTCATGTGTGTCTCTCTAAATGGTGTGTACAGCAAGGATGATTGTGTTAAACTAAAAAGAAAAGACTCAAATCACACAAGACGCTCCAAGCAAAACACATATCATGTGGTGAATAAAAATATAGCCTCAAGTAATGTTAACGATGAACGAAGAAGAAAGAGGAGATGCCTTCCGGGGCATCCCCAAGCTTAGGATTTTGGTTGTCCTTGAATTTTACCTTGGGGTGCCTTGGGCATCCCCAAGCTTAGGCTCTTGCCACTCCTTATTCCATAATCCATCAAATCTTTACCCAAAACTTGAAAACTTCACAACACAAAACTCAACAGAAAATCTCATGAGCTCCGTTAGTATAAGAAAACAAATCACCACTTTAAGGTACTGTAATGAAATCATTCTTTATTTACATTGGTGTTAAACCTACTGTATTGCAACTTCTCTATGGTTCATACCCCCTATACTAGCCATAGATTCATCAAAATAAGCAAACAACACACGAAAAACAGAATCTGTCAAAAACAGAACAGTATGTAGCAATCAGATTTGTTCGAATACTTCTGGAACTCCAAAAATTCTGAAAAACTAGGAGAACCTGGATAATTTGTATATTGATATACTACAAAAATATGTGGTATTTTATCACGTTCTGGTGAATTTTAACAATTATTTCCGTGAGCGTAAAGTTTCTGTCTTTTTCAGCAAGATCAAACAACTATCACCCAAGAAGATTCTATTGGTTCTACTTGGCACAAACACTAATTAAAACATAAAAACACATCTAAACATAAGCTAGATGAATTATTTATTACTAAACATAAAAAAAAAGTAAGAAACAAAAATATAATTGGGTTGCCTCCCAACAAGCGCTATCGTTTAACGCCCCTAGCTAGGCATAAAAACAAGAATAGATCTAGGTATTATCATCTTTGGTATGCAATCCATAAGTGGCTCTCATAATAGATTCATAAGATAATTAAATTTTCTTTCTAGGAAAGTGTTCCATGCTTTTCCTTAACGGAAATTGGAATCTAATATTTCCTTCTTTCATATCAATAATTGCACCAGTCGTTCTAAGGAAAGGTCTACCAAGAATAATAGGACATGTAGGATTGCAATCTATATCAAGAACGATCAAATCTACGGGCACATAATTCCTATTTGCAACAATAAGAACATCATTAATACTTCCCATAGGTTTCTTAATGGTGGAATCCACAAGATGCAAATTTAAAGAACAATCATCAAATTCACGGAAACCCAACACATCACACAAAGTTTTTGGAATCGTGGAAACACTAGCACCCAAATCACACAAAGCATAGCATTCATGCTCTTTAATCTTAATTTTAATAGTAGGTTCCAACTCATCATAAAATTTTCTAGGGATAGAAACTTCCAATTCAAGATTTTCTTCATAGGATTGCATTAGAGCATCAACGATTTGTTTCGTAAAAGCTTTATTTTGACTATAAGCATGAGGAGAATTTAACACGGATTGCAACAAGGAAATACAATATATTAAATAACAATTATCATAATTAAATTCCTTGAAATACAAAATAGTGGGTTCATTGCTACCTAAAGTTTTGACCTCTTCAATCCCACTTTTACCAATTTTTGCATCAAGATCTAAAAACTCTGAATCATTGGGACGCCTCTTAACTAAAGTTGACTCATCTCCAGTCCCATCTTTATCAAGATTCATATTGCAAAACAAATATTTAATAGAAGACACATCAATAACTTTTAGATCTTCATCATTATTATCATGAAAACTAGAAGAACACGCTTTCATAAAGCAATCTTTATAAGCACGCATCCTAGCGGTTCTTTCTTTGCACTCATTAATGGAAATTCTCCTAGCTTTGAGAGACTCATTGATATCATTCTTAGGTGGAATAGATCTAAGTTTCAAAGAATCAACATCAAGAGAAATTCTATCCACGTTCCTAGCCAACTCATCAATCTTAGGCAATTTTTCTTCAAGCAAAGCATTGAAATTCTTTTGCGAACTAATAAATTCTTTAACACTAGTCTCAAAATCAGAGGGCATCTTATTATAATTTCCATAAGAGTTGTTGTAGGAATTACCATAATTATTAGAGGAATTACTAGGAAACGGCCTAGGATTAAAATTACCTCTATACGCGTTGTTACCAAAATTGTTCCTACCAACAATATTAACATCCATAGATTCATTATTATTCTCAATCAAAGTAGACAAAGGCATATCATTAGGATCAATAGGAGCACTCCTATTAGCAAACAATTTCATAAGTTCATCCATCTTTCCACTCAAAACATTAATCTCTTCTATCGCATGAACCTTTTTACCAGTAGATCTTTCGGTGTGCCATTGAGAATAATTAACCATAATATTATCTAGGAGTTTAGTAGCTTCTCGTAAAGTGATTTCCATAAAAGTGCCTCCTGCAGCCGAATCTAAAAGATTTCTAGAAGCAAAATTCAATCCAGCATAAAAATGTTGTATGATCATCCATAAATTCAAACCATGAGTAGGGCAATTACGTATCATTAATTTCATCCTTTCCCAAGCTTGTGCAACATGCTCATGATCAAGTTTCTTAAAATTCATAATATCGTTTCTAAGAGAGATGATCTTAGCGGGAGGAAAATACTTAGAGATAAAAGCATCTTTGCACTTAATCCATGAATCAATACTATTTTTGGGCAAAGACGAAAACCAAGTTTTAGCACAATCTCTAAGAGAAAACGGAAATAGCTTAAATTTAACAATATCATTACCCACATCTTTCTTCTTTTGCATATCACACAAATCAACAAAGTTTTTTAGATGTGTAGCGGCATCTTCACTAGGAAGGCCAGAGAATTGATCTTTCATGACAAGATTCAACAAAGCAACATTAATTTCACATGATTGAGCATCGGTAAGAGGAGCAATCGGAGTGCTAAGAAAATCATTGTTGGTATTGGAAAAGTCACACAATTTAGTAATGTCTTGAGCCATCGTGACAAACAATCCAACACACAAGCACACAAGAAGCAAGCAAAAAGAGACGAACGGAAAAAGAAGGCAAATAAAATGGCAAGGGTGAAGTGGGGGAGAGGAAAACGAGAGGCAAATGGCAAATAATGTAATGCGAGGGATAAGAGTTTGTGATGGGTACTTGGTATGTCTTGACTTGACTTGACTTGGCGTAAGCCTCCTCGGCAACGGCGCCAGAAATCCTTCTTGCTACATCTTGAGCATGCGTTGGTTTTCCCTTGAAGAGGAAAGGGTGATGCACCAAAGTAGCGTAAGTATTTCCCTCAGTTTTTGAGAACCGAAGTATCAATCCAGTAGGAGGTTACACGCAAGTTGCCTCGTACCTACACAAACAAATAAGAACCTTGCAACCAACGCGATAAAGGGGTTGTCAATCCCTTCACGGCCACTTGCAAAAGTGAGATCTGATAGAGATAATAAGATAAATATTTTTGGTATTTTTATGATATAGATTGGAAAGTAAAGATTGCAAAATAAAAGACGGAAGAAATAGTAAATTGATAGGAAAATAATATGATGGAAGATAGACCCGGGGGCCATAGGTTTCACTAGTGGCTTCTCTCAAGATAGCATAATTTACGGTGGGTGAACAAATTACTGCCGAGAAATTGATAGAAAAGTGCATAGTTATGAGAATATCTAGGCATGATCATGTATATAGGCATCACGTCCGCGACAAGTAGACCGAAACGATTCTGCATCTATGACTATTACTCCACACATCGACCGCTATCCAGCATGCATCTAGAGTATTAAGTTCATAAGAATAGAGTAACGCATTAGGCAAGATGACGTGACGTAGAGGGATAAACTCAAGCAATATGATATAAACCCCATCTTTTTATCCTCGATGGCAACAATACAATACGTGCCTTGCTGCCCCTGCTATCACTGGGAAAAGACACCGCAATATTGAACCAAGGTAAACACTTCTCCCATTGCAAGAAAGATCAATATAGTAGGCCAAACCAAACTGATAATTCGAAGAGACTTGCAAAGATATTTAAATCATACATATATGAATTCAGAGAAGAACCAAATATTGTTCATAGATAATCTTTATCATAGACCCACAATTCATCAGATTTCGACAAACACACCGCAAAAAGAATTACATCGCATAGATCTCCAAGAAGATCAAGGAGAACTTTGTATTGAGATCCAAAGAGAGAGAAGAAGCTATCTAGATAATAAATATGGACTCGAAGGTTTGTGGTAAACTACTCACACATCATCGGAGAGGCTATGGTGTTGATGTAGAAGCCCTCTGTGATCGATTCCCCCTCCGGCGAAGCGCTAGAAAAGGCCCCAAGATGGGATCTCACAGGTACAGAAGGTTGCGGCGGTGGAAATAGGGTTTCGTGGTGCTCTCGGATGTTTTCAGGGTATATGAGTATATATAGGCGAAAGAAGTAGGTCGGTGGAGCCACGAGGGGCCCACGAGGGTGGGGGGCGGGCCTCCCTGCCTCGTGGCTTCCTCCTTGCTTCCTTGACGTCCAATCCAAGTCTCCTGGATTGCGTTTGTTCCAAAAATAACTCTCCCGAAGTTTCATTCCGTTTGATATTCCTTTTCTGCGAAACACTGAAATAGGCAAAAAAACAGCAATTTGCACTGGGCCTCCGGTTAGTAGGCCATTAAACATCCAAAACAGATAATATAATAGCATGGAACAATAAAAAATTATAGATACGTTGGAGACGTATCATACTGCTAGTGCATTACAAGTTCCAAGTCTTAGCTCCCCTACTCCACCATCCCAGGTTGATGTAGGGCGGAACCCTAATGGTGTCAATCTTTCATGTTTTGGAGGGGAAACGGGAAGAACACGAAGAATACAAGAGGGAAATCACTCAAATAGAAAGAGACACAATCACAGGTGTGCTAGATCCACATACACAGGGAGAGATACATGATCCAAAGTCAACAAGGGAGGGCTATTTTTGTGGTGATTTTTGTAATTAGGACAAAACACAACATAACTAGGCTAGAAAACAAAGGGAGGGACTCCAATATTGTGATCAACCTAGGCTCTGATACCATGATAATGTAGGGTCAAACCCTAATGATGTTGATCTTTAATGATTTGGAGGGGAAACGGGTAATAACACGAAGAACACAAGAGGGAAATCACTCAAATAGACAAGACACAATCGCACATTTACTAAATCCACATACACACGGAGAGATACATGACCCAAAGTCAACAAGGGGGATATAGACGGTAGCTAGTTCACCTCAATATGTGAGGAGAGAGGTCTTGAATCCTAGGAGGATCTTCCCATGAAGGGGTCTTGAATCCACTTGGGGGATATTCTCACATGGAGGCCATGATCTGCATGGGTGTAGGGGTAAGTGGATGAGAAAAGCTCTGTCTCAATGAGCTAATCCTTTGCTAACCCTAGATGGAGAGGGGAGAGGTCTATATATAGTGCTAGTATAAGTTGGGACGAGTTGGAGTGGTACATGGGCCATCGGCCCATTTACTGTGTGCAGACAAGGGCCGGATGTCCGGGGCTCGGGCCAGATGTCCGTGCTGGTCTTGGCTTCGGTGCTGTAGGGTTCGGCCTGCTTCCAGGCAGGGGCCAGATGTCCGCGCGGCTCGTGCTGGATATCCTAGGCCGGGCTCGATGTCCGGGCCCTGGAGCTCTTCGGCTGCTTGGCTGATGCTATCACTGAAGTTATCAGGGGCTGGATGTCCGGGTCCTGTAGTCTTTCTCCGGTTCCTCTCATCGTGTTTGTTCGTTCATGTACTTGAGGGCTTGTCCATCATAACGAGTATCTTCGATAGAGTCTTCTTGGTACCTAAGCACACACAGCATTCCGGATTGAGGTAGTAGCCATGTCTCACGTGGGTCATACGGAATGTCAGTAAGGAGAGATGTCACCTTGGTCTAGAGAGCTCTTGCACATGCTCGTGTCATCAGTCCACTTGGAACTTGGGGAGATAGAGGTTGGTCCATGGGGATGACCGTAGGATGCTCCGCATCATCTCCCCCCACCCCCTGGGAAAGACCCGACCTCGGGTCCAGAACCTCATCACCATGGAAGGGAGATAGATCCTTCATGTTGAAGATGTCACTCACGTCGTACTTGTTGTGTGGAATGTTGATCTTGTAGGCGTTGTTGTTGTAGAGTGCTAGCACCTTGAAGGGTTTGTTGGCTCTAGGTAGTAGCTTGGAATTGCGCTCATTGGGGAAGCGATCCTTGCGAAGGTGTAACCACACAAGATCTCCAATGTTGAATATCATGGGTTGCTTGTTCATTGTGTGTCCTTGTACGTGGCGCTCGATTGTTTGCCTTGTATCTTCATGCATCTTGTTGAGATAGCTCGCTTGTGCACTCGCGTCCATCTTGATGTGGTCTTGTAGAGGTAGCGGTATAATGTCCAATGGGGACAAGGGATTGAATCCGTAGATGACCTCGAAGGGGGAATTGCCCGTAGTTGAATGTCTTGCTCGATTGTGGGCGTACTCGGAGATGGGTAGTGATGTCTACTACACAACCTTCTTCTTATAGACGTTGTTGGGCCTCCAAGTGCAGAGGTTTGTAGGACAGTAGCAAGTTTCCCTCAAGTGGATGACCTAAGGTTTATCAATCCATGGGAGGCGTAGGATGAAGATGGTCTATCTCAAACAACCCTGCAACCAAATAACAAAGAGCCTCTTGTGTCCCCAACACACCCAATACAATGGTAAATTGTATAGGTGCACTAGTTCGGCGAAGAGATGGTGATACAAGTGCAATATTGATGGTAGATATAGGTTTTTGTAATCTGAAAATATAAAAACAGCAAGGTAGCAAGTGATAAAAGTGAGCGTAAACGGTATTGCAATGCTAGGAAACAAGGCCTAGGGTTCATACTTTCACTAGTGAAAGTTCTCTCAACAATAATAACATAATTGGATCATATAACTATCCTCAACATGCAACAAAGATTCACTCCAAAGTCACTAATAGCGGAGAACAAACGAACAGATTATTGTAGGGTACGAAACCACCTCAAAGTTATTCTTTCTGATCGATCTATTCAAGAGTCCGTAGTAAAATAACATGAAGCTTTTCTTTCCGTTCGATCTTTCCTAGAGTTCGTACTAGAATAACACCTTAAGACACAAATCAACCAAAACCCTAATGTCACCTAGATACTCCAATGTCACCTCAAGTATCCGCGGGTATGGTTATACGATATGCATCACACAATCTCAGATTCATATATTCAACCAACACAAAGAACTTCAAAGAGTGCCCCAAAGTTTCTACCGGAGAGTCAAGACGAAAACGTGTGCCAACCCCTATGCATAAGTTCATGAGGTCACGAAACTCGCAAGTTGATCACCAAAACATACATCAAGTAGATCACGTGATATCCCATTTTCACCACAGATAAGCACATGCAAGACATACATCAAGTGTTCTCAAATCCTTAAAGACTCAATCTGATAAGATAACTTCAAAGGGAAAACTCAATCCATTACAAGAGAGTAGAGGGGGAGAAACATCATAAGATCCAACTATAATAGCAAAGCTCGCGATACATCAAGATCGTACCACCTCAAGAACACGAGAGAGAGAGAGAGATCAAACGCATAGCTACTGGTACATACCCTCAGCCCGGAGGGTGAACTACTCTCTCCTTGTCATGGAGAGCGCCGGGATGATGAAGATGGCCACCGGTGAGGGATCCCCCCTCCGGCAGGATGCCGGAACAGGGTCCCGATTGGGTTTTGGTGGCTACAGAGGCTTGCGGCGGCGGAACTCCTGATCTATTGTGCCCTCTGATGTTTTTAGGGTATATGGATATATAGGCGAAAGAAGTCAGTCAGGGGAGCCACAAGGGGCCCACGAGGGTGGGCGGCGCGCCAGGGGGTAGGGCGCGCCTCCCTGCCTCGTGGCTTCCTCGAAGCTTCCCTGACGTCTACTCCAAGTCTCCTGGATTGCTTCCGTTCCAAAAATAACTCTCCCGAAGGTTTCATTCCGTCTGGACTCCATTTGATATTCCTTTTCTTTGAAACACTGAAATAGGCAAGAAAACAACATTTTGGGCTGGGCCTCCGGTTAATAGGTTAGTCCCAAAAATAATATAAAAGTGTATAATAAAGCCCAAAAACATCCAAAACGGGTTATATAATAGCATGGAACAATCAAAAATATAGATACGTTGGAGACAAATCAGGTAGGCATCCCCCCACTCCATGATGTTATTGTTGATCAACACGTCGGGAAGAGTAGATAGCATCCGATTTGTGACCTGTGTTTGGCTGTCGGTTTGCGAATGGTATGCCGATGAGAGGAGTAGCTTGATTCCGACCTTGGCGCATAGGGTCTTCCTAAAGTAGCTTAGAAACTTGATGTCGTGGTCTAACACAATAGTCTTTGGCACTCCATGTATATGTAAGATATCCCTACAAAAGAGATTTGCAACATGTGAAGCATCGCCTATCTTGTTACATGGAATAAAGTGTGCTATCTGTTGGATCTGGGGTTCCGGCAAAACCCTTAAGGTTCGAACTCTAGGGTGCGTGCGAAGTTCTTTCCCCCTGCTTACCGATCTACGCCCTGGCTCACTAAGATCTCGCGGACGAACTCGACGAACTAGCAACACAAACACACAAGATTTATACTGGTTCGGGCCACCGTTGTGGTGTAATACCCTACTCAAGTGTGTGGTGGTGGATTGCCTCTTGGGCTGATGAGGAACAGTACAAGGGGAAGAACAGCCTCCTGAGGTTGAGGTGTTCTTGTGCTTGTCGAACTTGTGTGGGTGAGGACTCGATGCCCCCTACTGTGGTGGCTAGTTCTACTTATATAGGCCCTGGTCCTCTCCCCAAATATTGAGCGGGAAGGGAGTCAACAATGGCGGCCAATTTGAAAGGGGACAGCTAGTACAAGCTATCCTGGCACAAGTGGTCTTCGCCTGCGAAAGGCTCTGGTGGTGACGCCGTCTGGGCTCCACGGTGACCTCCGTCCTGCTGGCCTGCTGGTCTTGGTCTCGTTGCACTGCTATGGAAACCTTTGCCTGATGCCTCGGTACTCCGCGCCTGCGCTGGCCTCCTTAGCACCAAAGAGGAAATAAGGACGCTGCGCGCACTGGCGCTCGCCTGGCGCCCGTCTGATCCTGATCGTCATGGCTCACGTCACAAGAGCCTCGCGAGGTTTGCCCCGACTTGATATCTCCGCTCCTCGCGAGTGTCACATCCCTAGCTCTGGTATGACCTAGACTAGCTAGTCATGTGTGCATCATGTTTAAATTCCATTTAAATTTGAAGTGGGGATCTGTGAAACCCTCAGAATCATTTCTGGAAATGACCCAAATAAAAATTGCTCCAAAAGGGTCCAAGAAAATGTTCATGTCGCTCTCTGAAAATATTAGATAGAGATAAAAATCAAACCAATATTTTAGGAGCTCATAAATATTTATCTTGGGCATTTGGAATTAATGCAGTAATTATTTGCTTTGGATATATATTGTTATATATATAAAATATTGTCCAAAAATTATGCCATTTGCTGAGGAGTTCTGGAATAATACCACTAGCCCCTACAAAAATTGGCATAAGAAAATAAAATGGTTTATCATTTTTATTAAACCAAACAAATGTCAGAAAAATAAACAAAAAGGGGAAAACCCTTACCTGGACTTACCTGGGCCACTTGCTGGCCTGGCTCTGTGCCGGCCCAGCTGACTGGCCCAGTGCCAGTCGTTGTTGTCCTCGCGCCAGTCGGACAGGCATGTGGCCGACGCGCGCGCACCGCCGTGCCGCCACGCCACCAGCCTGCCTGCCCTCTCCCCTGCCAGCGCGACGCGCTGGGCGATGTCGCGGGTGCCGTCCCGATCCGGTCGGCCTCCTCACTTTTCCCCTCGCCTTCTCCCTCGCTTGTCGCAGCCATGGCCGAGCGCCATCCTCACCGCCGTTCGACGTAGTCGTCGCCAGAGTCGTCCCCTCGCCCCTTCGTCGAGTCCACAAGCTCCGCCACGTCTCCTCCTACCTCTCCATCGAGCCACGCGACGCGGGAAGCCCTGGAGAGCCGTCGTCGCCGTCGTCTTCATCGTTGGCCACCGAAGATCGCCTTCGCCGCCCTGCACGCTCCGGGCCTCCCCCGAGCTCGCTGACGCAACCGCCGGATCCGCTGTGAGCCCCGCCGTCGAATCCCCTCTCCGCTGCTCTTCCGGCGCCCTCTATCCCCTCTGCTGCTTGAGCCGAGCTCCGGCCGCCGCCGCGAGCTCCGCTCCGGCGAGCTCCGCCGCCCCCGCTGCCTCTCGCTGGCTCCCCTGGATGCACGGGAGCGCGGGCAACCTCCTGGTGCCCCCAGCCGCCGCTCCCGTGGCTTCCAGTGGGGACTCCGCCGTGGCCAGTGGTCGCCGGCGACAAGCCCTGTCGCCTGAGCCCTGCCACGTGGGTCCGGCCTGTCAGGTGATTAGCTCAGTGCTAATCGCCACCTAAACTAACCCCTGTCACCGAGAGTGGGCCCCGGTGCCCCTAATCTTTTATTTAGGCTTAAACTAACCCCTGTTTAACCCTGTGTCACTGACGTGTGGAGCCCACACGTCAGGTTTGACTTGGTCAGCGCAGCTAACCCGCTGACATCATGATGACGCAGTGCTGACGCAATAAACCCTTTTTCTGGATTTAAATTAAATCAGGAAATTCCAGAAAATGTTCAAAACTTCTAAAATTCATAGAAATTCAACCGTAGCTCAGATTTAAATAAATTATATATGAAAAATTATCAGAAAAATGCAATCTATCCATTGGTACTAGTTTCATGCATGACAAACCAACTTATAGCTACTGTATAGGTGAAAACATATAAATGGCATATATATAAGAGCTTACTTTGGAGATGCATTTGAATCTTTGGTTCAAATGGATTTCACCCAAATGAATGCTAGATGCATTAGCACAAAATACATCACATACTCATGCCATATTCATGCATCATAATGTTGCATATGATTGTGTTCTAATTGTCGACACCGTTCCTTCTCGATAGGTCCTGCTCCGGAGAGTGTTCCAGAGTACCTGTCTGAGGAGCAGTGCCACCCTGTTGATCTACCAGGCAAGCAAACCCCCTTTGTTCATTCCGATACAATCCTACTCTCTCGCTTCTGCCCTCTTTTACTGCATTAGGACGACAACGATTCAACTACTACTTTATGCTGCGGTAGTTGAACCCATTCCTCTGCATGACCTGTCATTGCCACAGTAAATAGTTGAAACCCACTAGCATGTGTAGGAGTTGATTGAGCCATGTTGTGTTCCTACCATGCCATGCCTGCTATTGCTTAGAGTTGTGTCAGGTCTGGTTCATTGGGAATGAATTGGAGTGTTATGATATGTTCTGGTGCCGAGAGTTAAGCGTGCGAACACGATTTGGTAAAGGTAGCGGTGAGAGGCCATGTAGGAGTACATGGTGGGTTGTCTCATTGGGACCGTCCTTAAGAACCGGGTTCTGTGTAAGTTGTCCAATGACTAGCTACTACCACACATTGGGTTCCGGTAACTCGACCCCTCTCGACTTATTAACCAACTTGATCTCTGTCCAGGAGTTGCAACTAGTTTCTGGTGTTTGTAGGTAGTGCTATTTTTCTACCGAGTGGCACCCGGCAGGGTGGGCTTGGGACAGACTAGGCACACGTGGCCCGGTGTACCGAGTGGCACCCGGATGGTGGGCTCGGGAACCATGCACACATCGTTTGGGGCCGTGAGCGACACCCCGGCCGGATCTCCTTGCGGATGGAACCCGAATAGGCGATAAACCTGGACTAGAGTCTTGCGTGGTTAGTCAGGTCGTGGCCGACACCCTCGCCAGGCTTCCGCTTGAAGGTTGCCGAGGTACATGACGTGTACATGGCGGTAAGTGGCGAGAGCGTGTGTGACGCAGTACACCCCTGCAGGGTTATCATGATCTATTCGAATAGCCGTGTCCTCGGTTATGGACTTCTTGGATGCTTACGTGGTACATAGACAACTTGAAGTGGATACTCTAAAATGCTCAAGATAAGTGTGAGTGCTATGGATGGCTTCTCGTAGTGAGACGGGAATGAATCCATAGTGGTGTATTGAGGTGGTGATTAGTGGACTCGTGTGCGCCTTCTTACCTCAAAGAAGTTTCTCGTAGTCGTAGAACAGGATAGCCACTGAGTCAAAGCTGGCTTGCTGCAACTAAACCCCACACTACCTGCTTGATACAAATGCATGTATGATAGGATCTGATGTAAGTCTTGCTGAGTACCTTTGTACTCATGTTGCTTTATTTATGTTTTTGCAGCGGAGACTTCGGTCTTACTAGTAGTTCCGGTTGGACTTCGACGAGTAGCTTGTACCTCAGCTACGATCTTGCACCCTTGGGAGGGTCTTGTAGATAGTCAGGCTTCTCAGCCTTTTTCCTTTGTAGTTGTCTGTACCCAGACATGTAATGCTTCCGTTGCTTGTATGCTCTGAATGATGGGTCATGTGACCCCTGTTTGTACTTAATGCTATGTGGCTCTTCTGGGCCTTTTATCTATATGAGTTTGCGTTATGTTGTGATGCCATGTTGTACATCACATACTTGCATGTTATGCGTACGTGTAACGTGTATTGCTATGTGTGGGATCCGACAATCTAGTTGTTTATCCTTGGCAGCCTCTCTTATGGGGAAATGTAGTCTAGTGCCTCCTTGAGCCATAGTAGTCCGCTACAGCCCGGTTCACCGGAGTCCTGCTAGCCCAGCACTACTGCTCTGGACACTTGACTGGCCGGCATGTGTTTCATTTCGTTCATGTGTCTGTCCCTTCGGGAAAATGTCACGCGGTGACATCCGGAGTCCTGCCTAGCCTGCTACTGCCCGGGTTCCCGGAGTCCTGTTAGCCCAGTGCTACAGCCCGGATTCACACGCTGCTGACCGACACACTCGATGTTCATTCATGTATGCCTTTCCCCATACATTAGTGCCGCTTTGGGTTCCCGACTAGCCATGTCGGCCCGGGTTCTCTGTCATATGGATGCTAGCGACATTGTCATATACGTGAGCCAAAAGGCGCAAACGGTCCCGGGCCATGGTAAGGCGACACCCGTGGGAATACCGTGCGTGAGGCCGCAAAGTGATATCAGGTGTTACATGCTAGATCGGTGTGACTTAGAATCGGGGTCCCGACAGCTTTGGTATCAGAGCCTGACTGCCTGTATGATTTCCAAGCCAACCTGGTCGAAGTTGAGTCTAGAAATTCTTTAGTTATATAAGGGAATTGATTGTGGAAGGGAACGTAAGGCTCTACTCCTTTTACCTCATGCCTTCTGATCTGAGTCATCCTATCTTTCCTACGGGGTTAAGGAACTAGGCTTTCTCTTCTGTCTATCAGGATCACGTGTTACTACTCCATAGTCTCTTAGGATTGGTTGATCAGAGTCATATCCCAGTTTGAGTACCTCCAGTGTAGCCTGTTTAGTAATATCTCAGAACCTTGAGTGACGATGTTGAGTATGGTGCTACCCCGCCTTTTGCAGAATGTCCCATTTGGAGCATTTTACTGCCATTATGCTGCCGGATTTGTCCTAGGAGTTTGAGAGATACTAAATTTTCTTATGCTACATGTTGCATCCTATAGTTGTTGTTGACCTCGTCCTTGGTTCTGCTTCTCAGGATGTCGTCAGTTAACCGAAGTTCTGTTGCTCGTTGCCTGAACCACGGAGGTGGTAGGGATGAGGAGGATCCTCCCGACCAGCCTTCGTTGGCAGAGTTTATGTTAGAGATGGAGAGGAACAAGCATGAGTCTAACCGCTTGTTAGCACGTATCGAGGAGAACACCGCACCTCAGTGCAAAGAGTCAGCGACCATCTATGATTTCATTGGTTTGAAACCACCTACCTTCCATCATTCCATTGAACCACTCGATGCAGATGACTGGCTCCGTAGTATCACACACAAGCTGCGTTCTGCGAACGTAGCTGAAGGTGACAAGGTCACTTATGCTGCATATCACCTGGAAGGTCCTGCTAGTCTTTGGTGGCAGAACTATGAGGCTATGCTTCCAGCTGGCCAAATACCGACCTGGAGAGATTTCACTGAGGCTTTTCGCGAGCATCACATTCCTCAGGCTCTCATTGACCGCAAGAGAGAAGAGTTCTATAGTTTCACCCAGGGTAAGATGGCTGTTGATGTTTATAGTAGAGAGTTTGAGAACCTCGCCCGCTATGCTACAGAAGAAGTGTCCACAGACGCTAAGAAGCAGGCTAGGTTCCGGAAGGGTCTCAACCCCAAGTTGCGTCATGATCTCCACTTGCACCATTGCAATACATTCCAGGCTCTTGTGAACAAGGCCATTAATGCGGAGACAGCTCAGCTCACCTACGAGGAGTCTCGTAAGCACACCCGTGATTTGGTTTCTTCCTCTGGTTCTAGTTCTCATAAGCGCCGGATTTGGGTTCCGAACTCCGCTCTTCCACCTGGATATGCACCGAGGCCATCTTATGTGGTGCCTCACCCAGTCCAGCAGTATGCTCCACCCAGGCCTATTGGTAGACCGCTTGTCAATGCGGGTCCACATCCAACTTCAGGGACTTGCTTCACATGCGGGAAGACAGGACACTATGCACGTGACTGCTCTCAAACTAACTATGCCCCACCCCTACCTGAGAAGTTTGTTGGCTGTGGTAAGCCATCACGCAAGATGATCAACGTCAAGTCAGCTCCCACTGAGCGTGGACGTTTGCATCACGCCTCAGCTAAAGACGCTCATGATGATCCGGATGTCGTTCTTGGTACACTCCTTGTCAATTGCCATCCAGCTTCGGTTCTATTCGATACCGGAGCATCTCACTCCTTCATCTCTGAAGGCTATGCTCGTTTGCACGACATGTCATTTTGTGATATGCCAACTCCACTTGAAATCCAAACTCCAGGGTCTAGATGGCAAACTACCAGAATAAGCCATGGTAATGAAATCCTTGTTGACAGACTTGTATTCCTTGCCTCACTTATAGCCCTCAAGTCTACAGATATTAACATCATCTTGGGTATGGACTGGATGACAGCTCATCATGCCAAGATTGATTGTTACACCAGGTCTGTTCAACTCACACACCCATCTGGTAAGTTAGTCACTGTCTCCACCAGAGTTGCAAAGCGTCAACTCTATTCTCTTAATGCCAGTCCTCTTCCAGACCTTGAAGATATCCCGGTAGTCCGTGACTTTCCCGATGTCTTTCCAGAGGAACTGCCAGGTATTCCACCTGACAGAGATGTAGAGTTTGTCATAGATCTTATCCCAGGAACCGCCCCAATCTCTAGGAGACCTTAGAAGATGGCACCTTTAGAACTAGCTGAGCTTAAGAAACAACTTGATGAGTCCTTGCAAAAGGGTTTCATCCGTCCTAGTTCTTCTCCCTGGGCTTGCCCCATCCTCTTCGTCAAGAAGAAGGATGGTACGGACCGGATGGTTGTAGATTATCGTCCCGTTAATTTGGTCACGATAAAGAACAAGTATCCGCTCCCCAGGATCAACGACCTGTATGATCAACTCGCTGGATCCTCAGTCTTTTCCAAGATGGATTTGAGGTTAGGCCACCATCAAATCAAGATTAGAAACGGGGACATTCCTAAGACGGCTTTTGTCACTCGTTATGGCCAGTACGAGTACACCGTCATGTCTTTCGGTCTAACCAATGCTCCAGCCACATTCTCCCGCTTGATGAACTCGATCTTCATGGAGTACTTAGATAAGTTCGTCGTGGTTTACCTCGATGATATCCTTATTTACTCAAAGAACGAGGAAGAGCATGCCGAACATCTTAGACTTGTGTTAGAAAAACTCAGAGAGCACCGCCTTTATGCCAAGTTCTCCAAGTGCGAATTTTGGTTGCCAGAAGTGACCTACCTAGGCCACGTGATCTCTGGTAAGGGCATTGCTGTCAATCCTAAGAGAGTTCAGGCCGTTCTTGATTGGACTCCACCCGAAACAGTTAAACAAGTTAGGAGTTTCCTTGGTCTAGCCAGTTATTGTCGCCGCTTTGTTGAAAACTTCTCCAAAGTAGCCAAACCCTTCACGGAACTTCTCAAGAAGGATAAAAAGTTTGAGTGGTCCCCACAGTGTGAATACAGTTTTCAGGAACTGAAAAGACGCCTGACTTCTGCTCCCATACCGGTGCCACCGGGTTTCACTAAAGACTTTGTTATCTACTGCGACGCCTCACGACAGGGACTAGGCTGCATTCTTATGCAGGATCATCATGTGATTGCCTATGCATCTCGACAGTTGCATCCACATGAGGAGAATTATCCTACACATGATCTAGAGCTTGCAGCCGTAGTCTATGCTCTTAAGACATGGCGACATTACCTTCTTGGTAAACGTTGCGAGATTTACACCGATCACCAGAGTCTCAAGTATATCTTCACCCAACCAGATTTGAACCTTAGGAAAAGACGTTGGTTGGAGTTGATCTCAGATTACGACTTAGGATTACCTACACCCCAGGCAAGGGCAATGTCATGGCTAATGCGCTAAGTCGTAAGTCCTATTGCAACAATCTTATGTTGCAGCAGGGCCAACCACTTCTCCATGAGGAATTCTGTAAGCTTAATCTTCACATTGCTCCTCGTGGATTCCTCTCTACCTTGGTGGCGAAACCTACCCTTGAGGATCATATCATAGAAGCCCAGAAGCATTATACGGGGATTACCCGGATCAAGAGAAACATTGCCAAGGGTATTGCTGGTAGTTTCTCTATAGATGATCGAGGTGTTGTTCTCTTAAAGAACCGTCTGGTGGTTCCCAAGAAGCAACATCTCCGGCAACTGATCCTTAAGGAGGCGCATGAATCCCCTCTCACGATTCATCCCGGTAGTACTAAGATGTATCAGGACCTACGCCAGAGGTTCTGGTGGACTAGGATGAAGAGAAATTGTTGAGTTCATAGCTAACTGTGACGTTTGTCGTCGCGTTAAGGCAGAGCATCAAAGACCTGCTGGCACCCTTCAACCTTTAGCCATTCCTGAGTGGAAATGGGATAAAGTTGGTATGGACTTCATCACCGGCTTTCCCAGGACCAAGAAAGGGAATAACGCTATCTTCGTAGTCATTGATCGTCTTTCCAAAGTGGCTCACTTCCTACCTGTTCGAGAGAGTATCACTGCTAGTCAGCTCGCTGACTTATATATTTCTCGAATAGTGCCACTTCATGGTGTTCCACTAGAGATCAATTCAGACCGTGGTAGTCTCTTCACTTCTCATTTCTGGGAGAGTTTCCAAACTGCCATGGGCACCCATCTTTCCTTCAGTACTGCTTTCCACCCTCAATCAAGTGGTCAGGTGGAAAGGGTCAACCAAATTCTCGAAGACATTCTTAGAGCTTGCGTTATCTCATTGGTATGGATTGGGAGAAATGCCTACCTTTCGCTGAGTTTGCTTATAACAATAGCTATCAATCCAGTCTTAAGAAAGCTCCTTTCGAGATTCTGTATGGACGAAGATGTCGAACACCTTTGAACTGGTCAGAAACCGGTGAAAGACAATTCTTTGGACCGGACATGATCCAGGAAGCAGAAGAGCAAGTTCGCATCATTCGTGAGAATTTGAAAACAGCCCAGTCTCGTCAAAAGAGCCAGTATGACCGTCGTCATAAGGAAGTGGCTTATGAAGTTGGCGACAAGGCTTACCTTCGGGTTACTCACCTAAAGGGTACCCACCGTTTCGGTATCAAGGGCAAGTTGGCTCCTCGTTACATTGGTCCTTTTCGCATTCTCGCTAAACGAGGAGAGGTTGCCTACCAGTTGGAACTACCCCCACATCTTTCCCGAGTCCATGATGTCTTCCACGTCTCTCAACTCAGGCGTTGCTTCTCGGATCCCATCCGCGGAGTGGACCACGAAACGCTTGATCTCCAAGATAACCTCACATATCGAGAGTACCCTATTCGCATTCTTGATCAAGTAGAGCGTGTCACCCGACGTCAGAACATCAAGTTTCTCAAGGTTCAGTGGTCTCATCATTCCGAGAGAGAAGCTACTTGGGAGCAAGAAGATCGTCTTCGACTGGAGTACCCCACCTTCTTTCCATCGACCCCTGAATCTCGGGACGAGATTCTTTCAAGTGGGGGCGAGTTGTCACATCCCTAGCTCTGGTATGACCTAGACTAGCTAGTCATGTGTGCATCATATTTAAATTCCATTTAAATTTGAAGTGGGGATCTGTGAAACCCTCAGAATCATTTCTGGAAATGACCCAAATAAAAATTGCTCCAAAAGGGTCCAAGAAAATGTTCATGTCGCTCTCTGAAAAAATTGGACAGAGATAAAAATCAAACCAATATTTTAGGAGCTCATAAATATTTATCTTGGGCATTTGGAATTAATGCAGTAATTATTTGCTTTGGATATATATTGTTATATATATAATATTGTCCAAAAATTATGCCATTTGCTGAGGAGTTCTGGAATAATACCACTAGCCCCTACAAAAATTGGCATAAGAAAATAAAATGGTTTATCATTTTTATTAAACCAAACAAATGTCAGAAAAATAGAAAATAAACAAAAAGGGGAAAACCCTTACCTGGACTTACCTGGGCCACTTGCTGGCCTGGCTCTGTGCCGGCCCAGCTGACTGGCCCAGTGCCAGTCGTCATGGTCCTCGCGCCAGTCGGACAGGCGTGTGGCCGACGCGCGCACCGCCGTGCCGCCACGCCACCAGCCTGCCTGCCCTCTCCCCTGCCAGCGCGACGCGCTGGGCGACATCGCGGGTGCCGTCCCGATCCGGTCGACCTCCTCACTTTTCCCCTTGCCTTCTCCCTCGCTTGTCGCAGCCATGGCCGAGCGCCATCCTCACCGCCGTTCGACGTAGTCGTCGCCAGAGTCGTCCCCTCGCCCCTTCGTCGAGTCCACGAGCTCCGCCACGTCTCCTCCTACCTCTCCATCGAGCCACGCGACGCGGGAAGCCCTGGAGAGCCGTCGTCGCCATCGTCTTCATCGCTGGCCACCGAAGATCGCCTTCGCCGCCCTGCATGCTCCGGGCCTCCCCCGAGCTCGCTGACGCCACCGCCGGATCCGCTGTGAGCCCCGCCGTCGAACCCCCTCTCCGCTGCTCTTCCGGCGCCCTCTATCCCCTCTGCCGCTCGAGCCGAGCTCTGGCCGCCGCCGTGAGCTCCGCTCCGGCGAGCTCCGCCGCCCCCGCTGCCTCTCGCTGGCTCCCCTGGATCGCGGGAGCGCAGGCAACCCCCTGATGCCCCCAGCCGCCGCTCCCGTGGCTTCCAGTGGGGACTCCGCCGTTGCCAGTGGTAGCCGGCGACGAGCCCTATCGCCTGAGCCCTGCCACGTGGGTCCGGCCTGTCAGGTGATTAGCTCAGTGCTAATCACCACCTAAACTAACCCCTGTCACCGACAGTGGGCCCCGGTGCCCCTAATCTTTTATTTTGGCTTAAACTAACCCCTGTTTAACCCTGTGTCACTAACGTGTGGACCCCACACGTCAGGTTTCACTTGGTCAGCGCCGCTAACCCGCTGACGTCATGATGACGCAGTGCTGACGCAATAAACCCTTTTTCTAGATTTAAATTAAATCAGGAAATTCCAGAAAATGTTCAAAACTTCTAAAATTCATAGAAATTCAACCGTAGCTCAGATTTAAATAAATTATATATGAAAAATTATCAGAAAAATGCAATCTATCCATTGGTACTAGTTTTATGCATGACAAACCAACTTATAGCTACTGTATGGGTGAATACATATAAATGGCATATATATAAGAGCTTACTTTGGAGATGCATTTGAATCTTTGGTTCAAATGGATTTCACCCAAATGAATGCTAGATGCATTAGCACAAAATACATCACATACTCATGCCATATTCATGCATCATAATGTTGCATATGATTGTGTTTTAATTGTCGACACCGTTCCTTCTCGATAGGTCCTGCTCCGGAGAGTGTTCCAGAGTACCTGTCTGAGGAGCAGTGCCACCCTGTTGATCTACCAGGCAAGCAAACCCCCTTTGTTCATTCCGATACAATCCTACTCTCTCGCTTCTGCTCTCTTTTACTGCATTAGGACAAAAACGATTCAACTGCTACTTTATGCTGCAGTAGTTGAACCCATTCCTCTGCATGACCTGTCATTGCCATAGTAAATAGTTGAAACCCACTAGCATGTGTAGGAGTTGATTGAGCCATGTTGTGTTCCTACCATGCCATGCCTGCTATTGCTTAGAGTTGTGTCAGGTCTGGTTCATTGGGAATGAATTGGAGTGTTATGATATGTTCTGGTGCCGAGAGTTAAGCGTGCGAACACGATTTGGTAAAGGTAGCGGTGAGAGGCCATGTAGGAGTACATGGTGGGTTGTCTCATTGGGACCGTCCTTAAGAACCGGGTTCTGTGTAAGTTGTCCAATGACTAGCTACTACCACACATTGGGTTCCGGTAACTCGACCCCTCTCGACTTATTAACCAACTTGATCTCTGTCCAGGAGTTGCAACTAGTTTCTGGTGTTTGTAGGTAGTGCTATTTTTCTACCGAGTGGCACCCGGCAGGGTGGGCTTGGGACAGACTAGGCACACATGGCCCGGTGTACCGAGTGGCACCCGGATGGTGGGCTCGGGAACCCTGCACACATCATTTGGGGCCGTGAGCGACACCCCGGCCGGATCTCCTTGCGGATGGAACCCGAATAGGCGATAAACCTGGACTAGAGTCTTGCATGGCTAGTCAGGTCGTGGCCGACACCCTCGCCAGGCTTCCGCTTGAAGGCTGCCGAGGTACATGACGTGTACATGGCGGTAAGTGGCGAGAGCGTGTGTGACGCAGTACACCCCTGCAGGGTTATCATGATCTATTCGAATAGCCGTGTCCTCGGTTATGGACTTCTTGGATGCTTACGTGGTACATAGACAACTTGAAGTGGATACTCTAAAATGCTCAAGATAAGTGTGAGTGCTATGGATGGCTTCTCATAGTGAGACGGGAATGAATCCATAGTGGTGTATTGAGGTGGTGATTAGTGGACTCGTGTGCGCCTTCTTACCTCAAAGAAGTTTCTCGTAGTCGTAGAACATGATAGCCACTGAGTCAAAGCTGGCTTGCTGCAACTAAACCCCACACTACCTTCTTGATACAAATGCATGTATGATAGGATCTGATGTAAGTCTTGCTGAGTACCTTTGTACTCATGTTGCTTTATTTATGTTTTTGCAGCGGAGACTTCGGTCTTACTAGTAGTTCCGCTTGTACTTCGACGAGTAGCTTGTACCTCAGCTACGATCTTGCACCCTTGGGAGGGTCTTGTAGATAGTCAGGCTTCTCCGCCTTTTTCCTTTGTAGTTGTCTGTACCCAGACATGTAATGCTTCCATTGCTTGTATGCTCTGAATGATGGGTCATGTGACCCCTATTTGTACCTAATGCTATGTGGCTCTTCTGGGCCTTTTATCTATATGAGTTTGCGTTATGTTGTGATGCCATGTTGTACAGCACATACTTGCATGTTATGCGTACGTGTAACGTGTATTGCTATGTGTGGGATCCGACAATCTAGTTGTTTATCCTTGGCAGCCTCTCTTATGGGGAAATGTAGTCTAGTGCCTCCTTGAGCCATAGTAGTCCGCTACAGCCTGGTTCACCGGAGTCCTGCTAGCCCAGCACTACTGCTCTGGACACTTGACTGGCCGGCATGTGTTTCATTTCGTTCCTGTGTCTGTCCCTTCGAGGAAATGTCACGCGGTGACATCCGGAGTCCTGCCTAGCCTGCTACAGCCCGGATTCTCCGGAGTCCTGTTAGCCTAGCTGCTACAGCCCCGATTCACTCGCTGATGGCCGACACGCTCGATGTTCATTCATGTATGCCTTTCCCCATACATTAGTGCCGCTTTGGGTTCCCGACTAGCCATGTCGGCCCGGGTTCTCTGTCATATGGATGCTAGCGACATTGTCATATACGTGAGCCAAAAGGCGCAAACGGTCCCGGGCCATGGTAAGGCGACACCCGTGGGAATACCGTGCGTGAGGCCGCAAAGTGATATGAGGTGTTACATGCTAGATCGGTGTGACTTAGAATCGGGGTCCCGACAGCGAGGCAGCCTGGTGAGGCCTCTCCTGAGGAGGTCTTGCATCGTCCGCCTCGCGAGGCTTGGCCCCTCGCGAGTGTCTCGAATGCCTTGTTGTTGAAGATGGGCCGGACAGGCCCGCTAGCATAGCCATGCCGTGGGCCGCAGGCAGCCAAGTATGGGAACCCCCGTTCCCAGAACGCCGACAGTAGCCCCCGGGCCCAAGGTGCGCTCGGGCTTGGCTTCGAGGCGTAGCCAAAGGTCAAGTACGAAGCGCCGCGGGCCCCAAAAGCCTGCGGCCTCGGTTGACGTGTGGCGGTTGATTGGACGTGGGCGTCTCCACTTCCCCGCTGCCTTTGAATCCGCCTGGCTATGCGGCCCCCGCAACCTACACAGTTATTCTTCCCTCATCCACGCCTGGCTGCCCCAATCTCTCTGCTTTCTTGAGACTCTGCTCCTCCCCTCCAATCTGATCTATGGCCTGCTTGCCTCGCTGCTATGACGCCGGGACGAGCAGACAAGGGGAAGAAGCCCCTGCCTTCGCCAAGTGTGCCTCCCTCCTTCGAGCCTACGCTCGGCCGACCCCGGGTGCTCAACGACGAGGCCATGGACAAGGTGCGCCCCATGCTTGCCTCTGGTTTCAACTAGTGGGGAGAGACGGTGGCTTGGCCCGCGTCTTGCACTCGCATTGCCCGGGCAGCCACTAAGGTCCCAATCTTCATTGATGCCCTCTGGGCTGGCCTGATTCCTCCCTTCTCTGCCTTCTTCAACGCCATGCTCGAGCATTATCAGATCCACATGCTCAATCTCGACCCTCAATCCGTGACTCTTCTCGCCGTCTTCGCCATTGTGTGCGAAGCCGTGGTGGGCATCGCTCCGTCGGTGGCCCTCTTCTGCCATTTCTTCTCATTGCATCTCACCGACCGTCGGCAGAGCTCGGGGTGTGTGAGCTTCCAGGCTGTGGCCGCAACAGTGGGCGCGGGGATCGACTTTGAGCTTCCTCCATCCACGAGCGAGTGGACCCGATGGGTGTTTGTCGACGCCGGTGTGCTCAGCCCTCTACTCCATGCTCCGCCAGGGCCTGCTGTTCCCAACTCCAGTTGGGGCCACCAGAGGCTCGCGAGCCCCCGCCTCGTCCCCGTCTGGCTCAGGCTAAGGAGGTTGAAGGACTGCGGCGTGACTGCGCCTATGGTGGTGAAGGAGTTCGTCAAGCGCCGAGTCGCTCCGCTTTAGCGCCATTCCCGCCCGATGTGGGCCTTGCTCAGCAGCCAAGACCATATGAGGTTCCAGGAGGAGGGGCTTCCTCTTAAGACGCGGCAAACGATGCTTACGGTCCTGACGGGTGCCCCTCTACCGGACGACATGCCCAGGAAGAGCTGTCTGTTGTATCGCTACGAGAACAAAGCCGAATTTGCCGAGAGCATGCCCTCCTTTGATGAATGGGGGCTGCGCCCGATCGGCCTGGTGGGTCCCCGCGAGAACCCCGTCGACGTGCTTCCCTTCCTTGCCGCTGGTGCCGAGCTTGCCCCAAGTGAGGGTGCAGGAGGGCGAGCTCCGACGGAGGCCGGTGGCCCAAGTGCTGAGGAGCACATGCCGCGTGGTGATCCCAGGGCGTCGTCCTCGGGAGCCTGCGATCCCTCCCATGGGGCATCGGTTACCGAGGCGGCGCAGCATGCCGTTCCCGAGGTTAAAGCCCCGGAAGCCTCGGGAGGTTGTGGTGAGACGGCGTCCGACTGCTCACCGCAGCTGGGCACCCCTGAAGATGTCACTCCAAACTCTTCCTCGGCCTCGCCCCGTGCTGGTCGCCACGTCCAGTGCTTCGGTCGGCTTTGTGTGGACTTCGAGGAGCTCCGCAAGAGGAAAGGATCCCCGAGTGGCAACAGCATCTTCGGGCCGTTGAAGCGACGAAAGTACTTCGCTGTCGACGAGTAAGTACTGCACCTTGTGGTTTCTTGATTGCTGCTTTCCTTCCTGACGCTGGCTCTTCAGAACCCCTTCTGCCAGGGCAGTTGAGCCTTCCGAGAAGCAATCCTCGCCTTCCTCGGCACCCGTATTGGCCTCGAGCACCCCGAGCCTGCATGCCGCGCCTGGAGCCAGGCCGGTCGAGGGGGTGCGCTTTCCTTCATGGAGTCTTGAATTTGCGGCTTTGTTGCCCTTCCTGCACGGTCTGGCTTGGAGCCTGGCGGGCGTTCCCCGTTCTCCTCCTCTGGTTATGGACATCAGCTGGTTGGGCTCGCCCTTCAGCTCCTTCTCAAGCGGCAGGCCCCAACTGGCTAGGGCCCCCCGCAAGGACTGGCTGGCGGCTGGGGTAGCACCAGCCCCCGGCCCCCTGCCGAGAGGTGGTGTGTCGCTTGATGTCCCGCCTGCAGCCCCTGGGGTGGAGAATGAGGTGAGTCATGCGTTCGAGTCCGAGCGTGGGTGAAGCGTCATTCGCCATGAGCTCTTCCAGGAGGCGATGGGCGCGATGAGCCGACATGGCGAAGAACTCGCGGGTGTCAACTCGCGTCTTGAGGCTGAAGGTCTTCGGCTGGCGGAGGAGTGGCACAAGCTGAGGGTGGCTGTCAACCTGGGCCGCTACCAGCGTGATCTTGACAATGCGAAAGCCGAGGCGTCCCTCAAGGTTTCCCGTGAAGCTTGCTCCCGAGCCTTGGAGGAGGCTCGCGAGGCTGACCGCCGTCACGAGGCTGTGGAGAAGCGCACGTGGGAGCTCCAGGCCTGGAGTGCGTCCCTCGAGCAGCAGATGGAGGCGCGCAGAGCTGCCCTTGCGTCGCTGAGGGGGACACCCACCGAGGAAGAAGAGGTCCGGAAGCACGAGGAGGCGTTGGCCCTGGAAGCCATGGAGCGCAGCCTCGAGCTCGAGCGGTTGGAGATGAGGGAACGCCAAGTTGCCCAGGCGGAGGATGTTGTTGGGGCTCGCGAGGCCAAGGTCCAGGAGGAAGTCGATCACCAGGTGGCCCGGGTTCGCGCGGATCTTGAAGATCGGTACGACCTGAAGCTGAAGCTTGCAGGAACCGAGGCGGCGGGCAGGACTGCCGTTCTCAGGCCCAGGTTAGACGAGGCAGAGAGACGTGGGGAGGCCGCGGCTGCCGCCTTGGCCACGGTGCAGGCGGACTTGGCCTCCGCCCGCGTCGAGCTGCTTTTGCTTTAGAAACGGGTTGATGATGCCGAGGCCGTCACGCGGCAGAATAGGGAGGAAGTGCTTCAACAGCGGACGCTGGAGCGCGAGCACGCCCCCATGCTTCAGGACCTCCGGAACAGGGCTAACACCACCCTGGGCTTCATCTGCGACGAGAATGCACCACCCCCCACCCGAATGACTACGCCAGCCACCTGATCTTCTTCACCAACGTGGTGACACGCCTGGAGGCCAGATCTGACGAAGCTCGCAGGCTTGTGGAAGAGAGGAGTCGTGGCCTGCACGAGCGCGCTTTCTCTCGTGTCCTCAGCCATCTCCTGAACGCCAACCCCGACTTCGATTTTGACGCCGCCATCGCTCCCGTACCTACGGTCGTTCGGGACGACCTGGCGCGGTGGGTAGAGGACAACGTGGATGCGTTGGTCAGGGCCTTCACTTCAGAGGACGATGCGGTGGTGGTCGCCACAGACGGAGGCGACGTGGTCGATGATGGGGACGCCGGCGCTGGTGACGGTGGTGGCGGCGTCAACGACGGCTACAGCGACGCGAGCGGCGCGTCCGACGACGATGCGGAGGACACGGCGAGCGACATATCTGGCTAATTCCTTGTTCCTTTATTGCTTCACCCTGTATGCAAAAACTCAGGCATGGCCCCTAAAGATTGTGAGAGCATTTTGGGAGGGGGAGCCCCTCATGTAAACAAATCATGATTTCTATTCCTTATGCTGAACCGAGGGTGCATTTCGGTCGGTCATGAGTCTGACGGCAAGTTTTGCCGCCGCGGCTTACCCTAGCCGGGGCAGGCCCTGAAACGGATTGTAAGGTCGAGAGCTCCCACGGGGCTCCTGAAGGGTCTACTAACTCGCCCGAGTGGGCCTCGCGAGGTTCCTGCGTCGATCGGTGCGCGTGGCGCGCGTGCTGTGCCCAGCCCCGCTCGCGAGGGGCCCGCGAGGGGGAGGCAGCAAGCGTGAGCTCCAGGACAAGGCAAGAACCAGATGGCAAGAAATCGCTTGAACGAGAAAACACACCCCCCGCACGCATTCGACAAAAGCTCGACTTCAACTTAAATCCAAATCCAGAAAGCAAGACTACAGAAGAAGAGATGCAAAGCAAATGGCCATGTCCGGCACCTAGTCTAGTCTTCTGGTCTTCAAGTCTTCTCACCAGCGTGGAGCTAAGTGCTGCCACTAGGCGTGGGATGGAGCCCCAGGGCCTGAGGCCGGCACCCCTGAGAGTCCGGGGCGTGTACAGCCCCACTCATTATTACGTGAGAGTGTCACGGGCGGCGAGCTTCACAGGCACTGGGCCTTCTTCACAGGAACCGGCCTTGCTTCATATCACCAAAAGAGGGCCCCACCTTGCGCCACCTCGACCACCTTTGAGCCAACTGGCAACCTGGACGACACAAAGGGGGGAAAGGGGACGCCAGCGGTGCCCTCCGCGACCACGGGTCCTCTGCCGGGGGAAGGCTCGCCGGCACCTCCCCGGCTATGGGCCTACCTCCGGGCGTTGCCTGGCTTCATGCGAACTGGGGAGGGGCCTTGCTCCCGGCTCCCTCCTCATGGCCCCCAGTGTGCTTCCCCCGGCGGAAGGGATGCTGCTGCGCCGGGGTCATCGACCGACGCTGCGACCTGATTCACTAGCAGCCCACGGTTAGCGTAAGCCTGCTCCTGAGAGATTAGTGGTACCCTGTAGTTGTTGTTGCTAGCGCGATCGTCGCGGTTCTCCATCGGTTCCTGGAAGGCTTCAACTTCTAGCGTCCCTTCTTCCCAATCTTCTCCGAGGAATCAGCCGGGGTCGTCCTCTGGTGCGTACTCCTGGTCCATCATGCGGGGCACGTAGGCTTCCGGGGCCGTTACCCCGAACACCTCGCCGTAGCCCCACACTCCATGTTGCCCGGCCCAGCACGGCATCCTGAGGATGGTAGTGCGGCATCCCACTGGGACCATGGGAGGCGACGCTTGTGCCCGTGCTTGTCGCGGGCGGCATGGGGGCGGTGGAGCCCCCGGCGCCGCCGGCCGTGCTAGTGTTGACGAAACCCCCAGGCACACCCGACGGCGCGTGGTTGCGGCGAGGCCCGCCGTGAGACCCATAGTGGCCTGAGGGGGAAGCTGATAGCAGAAGGGTGGTGCTCCCGATGCCACTGCATCCAGCAGCTCGGCGACGCATTCCAGCAGTGCATCCCGGCCGCTTTCCATCAGCCGGCACCGCAGCAGCTCTCGTGCCACCGTGAGCGCTGCCCGCATGTTCGCCTGCTCCCGGCGTGAGTGCGGTGCCGTTGCTGCGGCGTGGCTTGCTGCCCTTGCAACGGCAAGTACTTGCCGTGGAGTGAGGGCGGACGACGCCCGGCTGCGCCGCCCGTGCCCTGCAGCGTTGGACGGCGCTCGCGCCGCCTGGAGCGCAGGGTCGAGGTCTTCGTGGGCAGGTGACACCGCTCGGGATGGCCAAGCTGCCCAGCGGTCGGAGTCTGGCTTTGGATTGCCGGACATCGGGGCGCAGGGCGTCGATGGATCGATCAGCGGAGAAGGGGCTCTGGCGCACCCCTACCTGGCGCGCCAAATGTCGGATCTGGGGTTCTGGCAAAACCCTTAAGGTTCAAACTCTGGGGTGCGCGCGAAGTTCTTTCCCCCCGCTTGCCGATCTACGCCCTGGCTCACTAAGATCTCGCGGACGAACTCGACGAACTAGCAACACAAAGACACAAGATTTATACTGGTTTGGGCCACCGTTGTGGTGTAATACCCTACTCCAGTGTGTGGTGGTGGATTGCCTCTTGGGTGTTCTTGTGCTTGTCGAACCTGTGTGGGTGAGGACTCGATGCCCCCTACTGTGGTGGCTAGTTCTACTTATATAGGCCCTGGTCCTCCCCCCAAATATTGAGTGGGAAGGGAGCCAACAATGGCGGCCAATTTGAAAGGGGACAGCTAGTACAAGCTATCCTGACAAAAGTGGTCTTCGCCTGCGAAAGGCTCTGGTGGTGACGCAGTCTGGGCTCCACGGTGACCTTCATCCTGCTGGCCTACTGGTCTTGGTCTCGTTGCACTGATATGGAAACCTTTGCCTAATGCCTCGGTACTCCGCGCCTGCGCTGGCCTCCTTAGCACCAAAGAGGAAACAAGGACGCTGCGCGCGCTGCCGCTCGCCTGGCGCCCGTCTGATCCTGATTGTCATGGCTCACCTCACGAGAGCCTCGAGAGGTTTGCCCCGCCTTGATATATCCGCTCCTCGCGAGGCGGCCTGGTGAGGCCGCTCCTGAGGAGGTCTTGCGTCGTCCGCCTTGCGAGGCTTGGCCTCTCGCGAGGGTCTCGAATACCTTGTTGTTGAAGATGGGCCGGACAGGCCCGCTAGCATAGCCACACCGTGGGCCGCAGGCAGGCAAGTCTGGGGACCCCTGTTCCCAGAACGCCGACACTATCTTAGAGAAATGATCCACAACAACAAATACTGAATCTTTTCCATTTTCAGTTCTAGGAAAACCAAGCACAAAGCTCATACTAATATCTTCCCACGGGTGATACAGAATAGGAAGTGTGTCACATCCTAGCTAGTTCATGCATTAGAGTGTTGCATCATGTTTACTTTTTCCAGAAACTTGAAATGGGGATGACAAAAACCCCAGCACCCCCTCTGAAAACAACTAGGGTTTAGTAAAATTATTTTCAATGAACCTGAAATGCCCTTCTAAAAAAAGTCCTCCCTTTTTTGTCTTGGGTTAGGACCTCTGCCAAAATGGGTTCACCATTTTCTAGGACACATAAGGTCACTGGATTAATTCTTATCTATTTGCATTTGGGCATTTAAATGCTATAGAATATTTCAAATGCCCAAATAATTCTGGATTTAAGTGAGGGCTGTTAGGAATAATCCCAACAGAGCCCACAATTATTTGCAGGATTTTTGGAAACATTTTAGTATTTTTAATAAAGCCCTACACTTACAGAAAAATAGGAAAAACAAAACAGAATAAAGAGAGGGAGAGAATCTTACCTGGCAGCCCACTGGCCGGCCCAGCACTGTGCTGGCCTGCGCCAGTCAGCTGCTTCCTCCCGCCACAGCAGGCAGAGAGGTGACGCCGGCGTGCGCGAGCTCGCCACAGCGCCACCTGCTTGCCGCTTCGCCCGTGGACGAGCTGGACGACCTCCACGTTGCGCCCCCGAGCCCCTGGACACTTCCTTTCTCCCCCATCACCTCTCGCTCGCCTCCCTCCACCATGGCCGACGCAGCCGCTGCCACCTCGCCGACGTAGCCGTAGCCACCGCCGTCTCCGCGTCACCTGACCGTGTCCAGCAGCTCCGCCGTCGTCTTCTCCTTCGAGCAGGCCGGGCCCCGAGCGCTCGCTTGCCCCGAAGCCACTGCTCCGACCTTGCCTTCACCGCCCATCGCCGGAGATCCCCTTCGCCGTCACCGCCGCAGCAGTTCGTCCCCGACAGCACCGCCTAGCTCATCATCTTTGTCGTGAGCTTCTGCCCCTTCCCCTTCCTCTCGTTCTTGCTGCCGCCCTCTGCCTCAACCGCAACAAGCAGCACCGCACGCGCCGCCACCGAGCTCGTCGCCGACGATGCTCCGGCCACCCAACGGGCACGCCACCATGCCCAACGAGTTCACCTCGTCACGTAGGCCACGTAGGACCTGGCCTTGAGCCTCCAAGAGCACCACAACGACGGGTCCGACCTCACCAGTACCCCGCCAGCCGCACAGCTCGTCGCCGGCGTCATTTCCGGCGACCCCGAGCTTCACCTCCACCACCAATCAACGCGGGTTGCTCCCAGCTACGGGTAGGTGCCCTCCGCCGCCCCTTTGGTCGCCGGAGGAGGAATCCCGCAGCCTCCGCCGCGTCTGGACGTCGCCGGTGGCTAAACACCGGCGAATCAGCGTGGTTTGACCACGGGTTTGACTCCCCAGAGTCACTGACAGTGGGGCCTGCCTGCTAATTAACCCGAGTTAGATTTAAATTAATTCTAATTAGTTTAACTAACTAACAGTGACACTGACACAGGGGACCCACACGTCAGGTTTGACCTGGACCGCCCCGTTGACCACTTACGTCATCATGACACACTGCTGACGTAATAAACAATTTAATTACTGGAATTATTTCTATACAGGAAATTCCAGAAAATATCACAAACTTCAAAAAATCATAGGAAATAATCTATAGCTCAGAATGAAAAGACTTATATATGAAAAATGATCAAAAAAATCTAATCTATCCATCTGTACTGGTTTCATGCATGTTTAAGCAAACTAACCTGCTGTTTAATGCAGAACAGGATAAAGCACTAATAAGGGCCACTTATGAGCTTGGAATTTGAATCTTTGATTCAAAATGGTCCAAACCCATCTGGTCTTAGTTGCATTATCCCAATACATTCATTTTGCCATGTCTCATGCATGCATCATATTGTTGCATTTTGCTTGGTGTTGATTGTGCTTCGATGTGTTCTTCGTGGTAGGTTCTGCCTCCGAGGATATTCACGAGTATCCAACTGAAGGGCAGTATTCCACCACCACTCCGTCAGGCAAGCAACCCATTGATCATTTCGATACAAACTCATCTTCTCGCTTCTGCTCTCATTTACTGCATTAAGACAACGCGATTCAAACTGCTGTGTGTTGCGGTAGTTGAACCCACTTTCCTTTGCATGACCTGTCATTGCCACAGTAACTAGATGAAACCCACTAGCATGTGTAGGAGTTGATTGAGCCATGTTGTGTTCCGACAATGCTATGCTTGCTACGCTTAGAGTCGTGTCAGGTCTGGCTCATCAGGGTGATGAACTAGAGTGAAAGCATGTGTCGGTAATGAGAGTGAGGTGTTGAATACGTTTTGGTAAAGGTATCGATGAGAGGCCATGTAGGAGTACATGGTGGGTTGTTTCATTGAGACCGCCCCTAAGAACTGAGATCTGTATGCGTGATTTAAGATTTAGCTACTACCACGCATTGGGCCCGAAACCAATGGACCCCCTCGGCTTCTTAATCACCCTTGTCCTCTGTCCAGGAGTTGCACGTAGTTTCTGGTGTTTGTAGTAAGCTGGAGGCCGTGGACAGCGCTGACCCGAGGGGTGGGCTGTGATGCGGTAGGCTCGTGGCACGGTGTACCGAGTCGCCCGTTTGGTGTCCCGGGAACCCTGCACACATCGTTTGGGGCCGTATGTGGGAACCTCGGCCGGACTCCCTACGGATGGAACCTGAATAGGCGATAAACCTGGACTAGAGACTTGAGTGTTTAGGTAGGCTGTGGCCGACACCCACGTTGGGCTTCCGCTTGAAGGTTGCCGAGTGCATGTCGTGTAACGACGGTAAGTGGTGAGAACGTGTGTGACGAAGTACACCCCTGCAGGGTATAAAACTATTCGAATAGCCGCGTCCGCGGTAAAGGACTACTTGGTCGCTTATGCAGTTCATACACAAGTAAATGGATACTACTAAAAGACTCAAGATAAGTGTGAGTACCGCGGATGGCTCTCTCGTAGGATGACGAGGAGGATCCACGGTGGAGTATTGAGATGGTGATTAGTGGACTCGTGTGCGAAAACTATTTTACAAGTGGTGTCTCGTAGGATAGCTTAGCCAAGAGTCAAAGCTGGCTTGCTGCAATAACTCCACTACCTTCTTGAGAATGTACATGTATAGTAGGATCTGTTGTAAGACTTGCTGAGTACCTTTGTACTCATGTTGCTACAATTACTATTTTCAGACGACAACACCGCCCCTTCCGATGGGTTCTATGTAGATCTCGACGTTGACGAGTGACTTGCCACCCAGGTGGTGATCTGAGCTTGTGAAGGGCCTACGTAGATAGACAGGCTTCGTCAAGCCTTCTTTCTTTCTAGTGTCTGTACCCAGACAAGTTTGCTTCCGCATGTGCTTGTATGTTTGTATGACTTGAGTGTCGGGTCATGTGACCCCTATCTGTATGAACATGTTATGTATGGCTCTCCGGAGCCTTTTAAATAAAGTACTTGGAGTTGTAGAGTTTTGTTGTGATGCCATGTTGTATTTACACATATCGAGCATATTGGGTGTATGATTGAAATGCTTGGTATGTGTGGGATCCGACAATCTAGTTGTTTATCCTTGGCAGCCTCTCTTATGGGGAAATGTAGTATAGTGCTTCCATGAGCCATAGTAGTCCGCTACAGCCCGGTTCACCGGAGTCCTGCTAGCCCAGCACTACTGCTCCTGACACTTGACTGGCCGGCATGTGTTTCATTTCGTTCCTGTGTCTGTCCCTCGGGGAAATGTCACGCGGTGACATCCGGAGTCCTGCCTAGCCTGCTACAGCCCAGGTTCCCGGAGTCCTGTTAGCCCAGTGCTACAGCCCGGATTCACACGCTGCTGACCAACACATTCGATGTTGATTCATGTATGCCTGTCCCCATACGTTAGTGCTGCTTTGGGTTCACGACGAGCCATGTCGGCCCGGGTTCTCTGTCATATGGATGCTAGCGGCACTGTCATATACGTGAGCCAAAAGGCGCAAACTGTCCCGGGCTATGGTAAGGCGACACCCGTGGGAGTGCCGTGCGTGAGGCCGCAAAGTGATATGAGGTGTTACAGGCTAGATCGGTGTGACCTAGACTCGGGGTCCTGACAGCTTGCATAAAGAGACCATTGGACATAGCTTTGCGACATGTAGAGCAACAGTTGGTGTAGCATGATACGTCAGGAAACATCTTCGGTCAAAAGTAGTTCTTGGAGAGCGTAGCGAATGTCTTGTCGTGTCCAAAGTGTCCCATAAGTCCTTCGTCGTGAGCCTCTTGCAAAACAAACAAACAAAGAGAAGACTCAGGGACACAAAGCTTGTTAGCTCGCATGAGATAATCTTCCTTGACATAATATCGCTCCCAAGAGTTATGCGTTAGACATTTGCATAAGGAATGACAAATGAAGCATCATGCACATACAAGTCCTTGATGTGCTCAAATCCTGTGAAATTCAATTCAAGTTGAGTTACAAGCATGCATTTGCGGGAAAGAGTGGCTGCCACAACATTTTCCTTAGCTTTGATGTACTTTATCAATAAGGAAATGACTCAATGAACCCACTCCATTTGGCATGTCACTTATTCAATTTTGTTTGACAAGGTATTTAAGCATATCATGATCCGTATGGATGATAAATTCATGACGACAAAGATAATGCTCCCACACATGCAAGACTCGCACTAAAGCATATACCTCTTTGTCATAAATGGGATAGTTAAGTTGCGCCCCGGAATTTTTTCCACTAAAGTAGGCGATTGGGCGCTTCTCTTGCATTAACACACGTGCCATTACCACTAGCGTCGCAATGCACTTCAAAAGTTTTATCAAAATTAGTCAATGCAAGCAATGGAGCATGCGTAAGCAAGTTTTTAAGCTCAGGGAATGCGGTGTCTTGGGAAGGTTCCCAAACAAATGATGCATTCTTCTTACTCAAGGCATGCAATGGTGATGCAATCGTGCTAATGTGCTTAACGAATCTACGATAGAAACTGGCTAGGCCAAGGAAGAAACACACTTGTTGGAAATTGGTTGGTTGTGGCCAAGTTTTAATAGCGTCAATTTTATACTCATCAACTTGAACACCCTTTGAGGAAACTACAAATCCCAAGAAACAAGCTTGCCAACGCCAAAAGTTCCTTTTTCCATATCCGCATAAAGGCACTCATTTCTAATAACTTGCAATACATCTCTAAGATTTATGACATGATCCGCAAGAGATTGACTAAACACAAGTATATCATCAAAGTATTCCACAACACATATGCCAATAGATTTGCGAAGAACATAATGCATCACACGCATAGAAGTTCTAGGCACTTCGGATAAGCCAAATTTGTTCTTGAAAGTCGTGAATGATTAGTGTGAATGATTTCTATAACGAACAGTGCTAGCATTTATGGGACGGAAATTATAACACATGAGATAACTACCATCTTTCTTAGGCACAAGAATGATTGGAATGGCACATGGACTTAAGCTCTCGCGTACATACCTATTCTCCATGAGATGTTGGACTTGCCATCGAATCTCTTTTGTCTCGTCAGGGTTGACGTGGTATGGTGCCTTGTTTGGTAAAGGTGCACTAGGAATGAGGTCGATGCGGTGTTCGATTCTACGAAGTGGAGGAAGTCCGGGAGGTAGATCATTGGGAAATACGTCCTTGAATTCCTGCAATAAACGAGACAAACCAAAGGTAGATGTCGTGAAGTATTAGTCCTCACCGCTTCATCTTTGCACATAAGTACAAAGTGAAGAACACTCGATGGGCTCTCACTCACATCCCTCATGTCTCTTTTGGTGTCTAAAAGCACTAGGTTTTTCTTTTCCCTCATCATGGAGTCGCTCAATTTTGGCTTGTGGCGCTCACTCTCTTTGTGGTGGTTCACTCGCTCATTATTCTCTCCATGATGATTTGAAGCTTGCTTGTCGAAGATCACTTGACTTGGAGAAATGGGTCATTGCACGTACTCCTTGCCCTTCATCTTGAAGCTATAGTGATTGGTATGCCTGTCATGGATGTGGCCGTGGTCGAATTTCCAAGGTCTTCTTAAGAGGAGATGGCACACGAGCATAGGAACCACATCACACTCCAAGGTATCTTCGTATGCGCCAATCTTGAAGGAGACTTGAACAGTGTGCTCCACTTGAATGGTGCTGGAGTAGCTAAGCCATTGGACCTTGTAGGGATGACGATGCTTCATCTTGACAAATTGCAGCTTGGAACATAGCTCTTCGCTTGGAAAATTGTGGCAACTTCCTCCATCGATGATGACCTTGATGGACCGTCCATTGATGCCCGTGTTGGTATGGAAGATGTGGCATCGTTGATATTGATCTTGTTGATGTTGAAGTGTCAAGACCTTGGAGACAACAAGAGCGGGGCTCGGAACATTGTCACAAAATACTTGAGCGTCTTCCTTTTCATTCACTTGATGGTGCATGGCCATGTGCTCGAGAGCTTCCATTTCTTCTTTGCTCATAGAGTCATAGGTGCTTTCATCATTGGCGATCATGGTGCCGCGTGTTGGACATCGATATGTCTTGTGACCTCGGCCATGGCAAGTGAAACATTTGATGGAACTTGTTTTGTCGGTCTCATTGGTTGGAGTAGTAGATGTTGAAGCTCTCTGCTTAGAGTTTCTTGTAGTTGAAGGAAGACTCGAAGGTGTCGAAGATGATGAAGTTTTATTGTAACTTGACTTGTCGCCATTGCTTAGGGATGGCTTCATTGAGGTAGAAGGCCTCGTAGTCGTTGAAGCTTGAGTGTATGAACTATAGGTCTTGGACGGGTACTTGGTGTACTTGATGTCCTCTTGCACTTGTCGCTCTACCTTGGTAGCTTGGTGTACTAGCTCGAGGAGGTTGTTTTATGGTTGGAAGTCGGCAATTTTCTTGACTGGATGGTCGAGCCATTCAGTAAGTGTGTCATAGTTTGCTCCTCATATTCCATGACATTGGCTCGTATCATTGCAATGTCCATTTCTTTGTAGTATTCTTCAACAGACTTCGTGCCTTGCTTGAGAAGTTTCCATTTCATGAAGAGATCTTGGCTATAGTATGTAGGCACAAAGGATGCTCTCACGACCTCCTTCATTTGATTCCATGTTGTGATGGGTGGGTCACCTTTTGCTTCATGCTGCTGGATGACTTGCTCCCACCAAATGAGGACATAATCTTGGAACTCAAGTGAAGCCATGGAAACCCTTTTATTCTCTTCAAAATTGTGAAGACGAAATAACTTGTTGACCTTCAATGCCCTTGAGAGGTAGTCTTCGGGATCATTGCTTCAGGCATGTTGAACTTGAGATTTCCATAGTGTTGTTCTTCATTGCGTTGGCGGCGATGCTGATGACACTCTTGTCGTGTTTGAGGGTCTTCAACCGCTTGTTCCTCATGCTCCGCTTTATTAGCTTGAATTCTTGCACAGTTCCTCATCTCTTGGCTCTCCTCAAGGAGTGTGGCTTCTTCTTGTCGTTCTCGTTGGAGGGCCTCTTCTTGTAGACGTAATTGGTGGTTGCGCTCTTGTATGGCATGAGTTTCTTCATGTAGATCATGTTGCGCTTCAAGGCCTTGTTCCTCACGGTGTTGGTGCTCTTGTCGAAGGGCATCGCCATCTTGGTTTTCTTGGTGAACTTGGCACTGTGGAGCTTGCTCTTGTACCATGGGATCGTGTGTGGCGACGATGTCGTTCACATTCCCAAAGGCTATCTTATAAACCATTGACATGAAATGGGTTTTGTGGATCTTGGTGATCTTCATGGCCTTGGTGGCGATGCGGATGAGCTCACGGAAGACTTGCATCCGAAGAAGTGTCCGGAGAGTGTCGGCTTGAATGACGCTATCTTGATGATGACGATGTTGTAGAATAGCGGTTGACCATCAAGGCATGAATCTCCTCCATTTGTGATGATGTTGGAGTACTAGATGTTGAAGCTCTTGGCTTATAGTTGCTTGTAGTTGAAGGACGACTCGAAGGTGTCGAAGGGATGAGTTTTCTTGTAACTTGACTTGTCGACGTTGCCTGGGGATGGCTTCATTGAAGTAGAATGGACCGTAGTCGTTGAAGCTTGAGTGTATGATAGTAGTTCTTGGACGAGAACTTGGCTTGCTTGATGTCCTCTTGCACTTGTCGCTCTGCCTTGGCAGCTTGGTGCACTACCTCAAGAAGGTTGTTATACGGTTGGAAGTCCATGATTTCCTTGATGGGATGGTTGAATCCACTCAAGAAGTGTGCCACAGTTTGCTCCTCAACATCCATGACATTGGCTCGTATTATTGCAATCTCCATTTCTTTGTAGTATTCTTCAATGGACTTGTTCCCTTTCTTGAGAAGTTGCAATTTCCTGAAGAAATCTCGGCTATAGTATGTAGGCACAAAGCACACTCTCATGACCTCCTTCATTTGATTCCATGTTGTGATGGGTGGGTCACCTTTTGCTTCTCGCCGCTCGATGACTTGCTCCCACCAAATGAGGACATAATCTTCGAACTCAAGTGAGGTTGTCGGCGTCCTTGGAACGGGGGTCCCCAGACTTGCCTGCCTGCGGCCCACGGCGTGGCTCCACCAGCGGCCCCGTACGGTCCATCTTCACCAACAAACATTCAAGACCATCGCGAGGGGCCAAGCCCCGCGAGGCAGGCGACGCAAGACCTTCTCAGGGGCGGCCTCACCAGGCTGGCTCGCAAGGGGCAGAGAGATCAAGGCAAGGGGTATCTCGCGAGGCTCCTGTGACGCAAGCCATGATGACCGGCGCCAGGTGGGCGCCAGCGCGCAGTGTCCTCGTTTCCTCTTTGGTGTTAAAAAGAGACAAGCGCAGGCGAGGAGTCCCGAGGCATCAGGCAAAGGTTTCCATATCGGGGCAACGAGACTAAGACTGGCAGGACGACAGGACGGAGGTCACCATGGAGCCCAAGACGGCGTCACCACCAGAGCCTTTGGCAGGCGAAGACCACCTTTAGTCAGGATAACTTGTACTAGTTGTCTCCCGCTCAATATTTGGGGAGAGGACAAGGGCCTCTATAAATAGGACTAGCCACCATCGTAGCTAGGGGACGGAGGATTCAGATCATCCTCAACCACACAAGCCCACCAAACACAAGAGCACCTCTCCTCAGGAGGTTGTTCTTCCTTTGTAACTGTTCATCCTCAGCCCAAGGGTCATTCCACCACACCACACTGGAGTAGGGTATTACACCACATCGGTGGCCTGAACCAGTATAAACTCTTGTGTCTCTCGTTCTTCGGGTTCGTCGAGCTAGGCCTTGCAATCGTTGCGAGAGAGATCTAGGGAGAGAGAGATCTTCGTGCGCACCCAAGTGTTTGAACCTCAAGGGTTTAGCGGAACCCGAAATCCAACATTTGGCGCGCCAGGTAGGGGTGCGCTGATGTTTTCTTTCCGCCAATCCGCGTCCCATCACTTCATCGTATCCATGGGGGACACTCGTCGAGCCCGCGCTGAGCGCCGGGCCGCCCGCGTCGCTCAGACAGCTCCTGTCGGCGGGCCTCCCCGTCGTTCCCCATCGCCCGCCGCCAGCACCGCCACCAGCCCGGCGGGAAACGAGCAGCAAGCGTCCTTGCTGCACCCCTCAGTGCGGCGGGACGGCCGCACCGCCACTCCGTTGCTAACCCTAGCCGGCTCGTCATCTCACGCTCGTCGCGCTCCCACGGATGCGCAGGCCACGCTGCTCATGGCACGCGAGCTCCTGCGCTACCGCCCAGTCAACGATCTTTACGAGGATTGGCTGGACCGCATCGCCGAGCTCGTCAGCGCCGCAGGTGGCTCCCCCACGCCATCCCTCTCGCTGCCTCGCCCTCCACCAGCTGCGGGCGACGTGGCTCACGGAGCGCCTCCACAACCTCTGCACCAAGACGGCGTTCTGGCGCCAAGACGCGCGGCCCCCAGGCGCGACCCACCACGTCGGGCGCCCGCGCGAGAAGAAGGAAGCTACCAAGAAGTTCCCCGGCCGCAAGAGAATGCTCCCACGCTCCCAGTGCCACCGCGCAAGACCGCGTGCTGCCTGCAGTGGCGGTGCGCGGGCATCAAGGGCAGGCTCCGCAGTAGCAAAGGGCCCCGGTGGCCACGGCAGGCTGCCGCGCCTTCACTCCTGAGTTGCATAGCGTCGCCTGGCCGGGCAAGTTCAAGCCAGACCTGCCTCCTCGCTACGACGGCACCCCCGACCCCCGCGGAGTTCTTGCAGCTTACGAGCTAAGCATCGAGGCGCCCAACGGCGACGAAAAAGTCATGGCGAACTAGTTCCCCATGGCTCTCAAGGATGGTGCTCGCTCGTGACTCCTGAACCTGCCCTCGGGCTCGATTTCCTCCTGGGGCGAGATGCGCGACCGCTTCGTCGCCAACTTCCAGGGCACTCGCGACCGCCCTCCAGCCGCGGGTGACCTACGCCGCATCAAGCAGCATCCAGGAGAGACCCTACACAAGTACATCCAGCGCTTCAACAACGTTCGCCTCAAGATCCCCAAGGTGACGGACGAGGCCATCATTTAAAGCATTTTCTGATGGCGTCCACAACGTCAAGATGAAGGAGGAGCTCGCCATCCACGAGGAGCTATGCACGGCTTTGGAGCTGTTCAACCTGGCGACCAAGTGCGCAAGAGCTGAGGAGGGGCGCCTTTCCCTCCTCAAGCTCCCAGCTACCGACCCGGAGGAGAAGAAAGCCAAGGCTAAGGACGTGAAGCGCAAGGGGGTGGCCCTGCTCGCGGCGGAGCCGGATACGAAGCAGCCGACCGTTCTGCGCCTTCCACAACGTACACAACCACAACACCAATGACTGTCAAGAGCTCAGGGCCATTCAAGATGGATGCTTCGGTTGACGACCCGAGCGCAACGACTGGGGCTACGGCCGAGGAGGAGGACGAGGCGGAGGATGCTGGGACGATCGCGGCCCCCGCTAGGAGTAGCGCGACCGGCCTCGCGAGGACCGCTGGCAGGACCAGCCTCGTGAGGGCGCCTGGAGGGATCAGCCTCGCGAGGACCACCCTCAGGGCAATGCTAGTCTTCCTCTGCTGCCGCCATCGCCAAGAAGGAACAACGACCACCATCAGGATGAGGGGGCTGGGGGCTTCCAGGAACCGCGTGCTATCGCCTGCATCTTGGGTGGAGCTCAGGCCCTAGCCTCTCAGCGTATCTTCAAGCTGTTTGCTCGCGAGGTGAACGCAGCCCTTCCCAGGCTTGAGGCCACGCGCCCGCTCAGCTGGTCCAAATGCGCCATCACTTTCAGCTCCGCGGACTAGCTCAAGTGCGCGGCCACTGCTGGTGCCCTCCCGATGCTCTGCTCACCCGTCATCAGCAATGTACAAGTCACCAAGACCCTCATTGACAGCGGCGCAGGGCTCAACGTCCTGTCCGTCGAGACGTTCGACATCCTCCAAGTGCCATACGATCAGCTTCAGCCCACCAAACCCTTCTCAGGAGTGACTGATGGCTCCACCACCCCGATAGGGCAGGTCCGCCTCCCTGTCACCTTCGGACAACGTGACAACTACCGCACCGAGCTCATCGACTTCGACGTCGCTCACATCCGTCTGCCGTACAATTCCATCCTCGGGTATCCGGACCTAGCCAAGTTCATGGCGGTGACCCACCACGGCTACAACGTCCTCAAGATGCCAGGAAGCGGCGGGATCATCACAGTCGCCTGCGAAGAAAGAGATGCAGTGTGCTCCCTCGAGCGTGCCTTCCAAGCCGCATCGATCGAAGACCCAGACAACAATGGTGCACAGTACCCTCCTGAGGCCATCTTTAAGAAGAATAAGCAGCTACTCCGCATAGGGCCTCAGGGGAGCGGCGTCTCTGGCGGTGCCACATCAGGATCGGCGCCCACGCCTGGGATGCCTCCCTCCCTCGCATAGGAAGGTGCACCGGCGCCCTCCTCGGGCAGGGCTCAGGGGCTCTCTTCTGGAGAGCCTCAGACCTAGCCAACATCACGAGGGAGGTGCTCGGGCACCACATGGAGGTGTGCTTTGCGGCAGGTTTCCCTCAGGAGGACACCAGGCGAGGAGCGCCCGGTGCTCAGGAGTTCATCACCAAGGCCACTCAGGAGCTGCAGGATGCAAGAGCCATGTGTGGCGACCGCCGCCCACCTGGCGCAGCTCCCCATCCAGGCAAGGATTGCTGGCTGCGCGTCTGCGTTGCCATCCCAGGGCTCAACAGGGCCGCATCTCAGGAGCTCCTCTGGTCTTTGCACGTGGGACGTTGCGAGGGCCCACCTCACAGCTATGTTCGCATGCCATTCGGCCTGCCGAGCATGGTAGCCGCCTTCCAGCGCAACCTGCAGAGCGTCCTGGCGGCTCAGGAGGCCAGGCATCACGCAGTCCTGGCGGAGATGGAGACGGTCCTCAAGGAACCGCCTGGACCCCCAGAGCCTCCCGAGGCTTAGGGTCCCGGTGGCTCATGAGGAGCAACCCCTTCGCCAGGCATCTTCAGCTGCCCCAACATTCCTTCAACAATGGAACCGGGTGACATTTTCCATGTTTATTTAGCTGGGAGCGCCCCCCAAGGCTGCATCATTCCCAGGCCACGTGCGCCTGTCCCTGTGGCATGTATCCTTTTACATCTTTAGCTTACCCTGCCAGGGGCGCCCCTCGGGCTGCATCATCCCCAGGCCGCTCAGGTCCGACCCAGTGGCATGTATCATTCTTGCATTTACCTAAGATAGTTCATTTTCCATGCATAATCTATCTATGGTTATCACCTGCTTGATTGTCACCCACCACGGGAGCCGCGCGCCGATCGTCTTTCTTCAGGATCCTTCGCATAAGAGGGCTAGGCACAACGTCTGTGCTCGGGTCCGTCCCTGCAGCGTCGATAAATCCAACGGCCGAGTTCTGTCTCGCGGGCCGGTCCCGTTCACGTCACCTCCTGGGGCCGTTGGTGCTTGGCCTTCTCATGCGATAGCCTTTCATTCGGCGTAGGTTGCTTAAGCTTCTCGCAGGACCACCACAGTCAACAAGAACCAAGACCAGGCGCAACCCGCTTTGAGATAGGGCCTCGTGAGTCCCGCGCTAGCTCACAAGTGCCCAGACACACCTCGCCTAGCCCTGCCGTGCAAGCCACATGTGAGGGCAGGGCTGTACACACCCCGGGGGCTCCACTCAGAGGGAGCCCTCACCCACGCACCAGTGGAAGCACCATGCTCCGCGCTGGCAGTTGACACTACCGAGGAGCGGTTATGCTCGTGCAAGTGTGGAAGCGCTATGCTCCGCGCTGGTTATAAATAACCGAGGGCGGCCCCATGGCCATATCAACCTCAGGGAGCCCTTGAGCTCATTGTCTGGCCTCATGGCAACACCTCGTCCCGAGAGAGTCGCGCGAGGGGGCTGGGCACGGGGGCTGCGCTCGTGTCACACCCAAGCATACGCCACCCTGCCAGGTCCCCCGGACCTGGTTGTCATGCGCCCCTCTCGAGCCGAGCCGCGACGAGGAAAAAGGTATGAAGGTCATTTGAGCGTCAAGGGGGACTCCTGAGCATCGCGACTCAGGAGCCTAGCTGGCCACATAGCCCCTCACTCCTTGGTCTCGTCCTAGTGATCCGGACGACCCAATGACGCTCGAGGTATGCGCGGGGTCGGGCCCTGCCGACGTAGAACACCAGACCTATTCCTGCATCTCCTTTCCGTAAGCTGTTTGGGCGTCAAGGGGGACTCCTGAGCATCGCGACTCAGGAGCCTAACTGGCCACGTAGCCCCTCACCCCCTGGTCTCGTCCTGGTGATCCGGACGACCCAACGGCGGATGAGGTATGAACGGGGTCGGGCCCTGCCGACGTAGAACGTAAAGCAAATGGGAAGGAAATCGCAAAATCTCAAGCAAATATTACAAGACATATTGTTCTCCCGATACCAAACGAAAGTCTGAACGCCTCCACGAGGCATGGTGCATTTTGCAGAAACTAAACATGACAGGAGCCGCCAGCAATTCATCTCGTCATCCCCGGACGTCGCCGCCGTTGCCCGCCAGGGATGCTTCTTCTCTAGCGGCGTTGGCCTCACCTACACCACTCATCGGAGCTGCAGGATCAGCAGCACCGCCGGTCGAGGGCGCGGGATCGAAGGCGCGGAACTTCTTCAGCAAGGCTTCCACCTGACCCTTCACGACTTCAGCAGCAGCTGCGCAATGCTCGGCATCCACGGGCTCCAGCAGCTCGTCAAGGTGGGCGGCGGGATCGCAAAGATGGAGGTGGCTGAAGACGCGCGTCAGCGCGGCCGAGGAAAGAACGGGGGCTTCCGCCTCTACCAAGGGGCCGATACCGCTCACGACTTCCTCAAGTGCCTCGACCAGATAAGGAAGCAGGTGGGTGGGGCCCTCGTCGTTGGTAGCCAGCGGCTCCTCCAAGCCCTTCTCGTAGAGCGACCACAACGCCTTGCGAGACCTCTCCTCGAGGAGCTTGAAGGCCACGCGGTCCTCAGCCAGGACCCGCGCCTTGGCTTCCAGCTCGGCTTTCTCTGTCGGCGTTCTGGGAACGGGGGTCCGCAGACTTGCCTGCCTGCAGCCCACGGCGTGGCTCCACTCACGGCCTAGTACGGCCCGACTTCACCAACAAACGCTTAAGTCCCTCGCGAGGGGCCAAGCCTCGCGAGGCGGACGACACAAGACCTCCTCGAGAGCGGCCTCACCAGGCTGGCTCGTGAGGGGCGGAGAGATCAAGGCAAGGCGAACCTCGCGAGGTTCCTACGACGTCAGCCATGACGACCAAGACCAGGCGGGCGCCAGACGGGCGCCAGTGCGCACAGTGTCCTTGTTTCCTCTTTGGTGCTAAGGAGGCAAGCGCAGGCGATGAGTACCGAGGCATCACGCAAAGCTTTCCATATCGGTGTAACGAGACCAAGACCAGCAGGACGGCCGGACGGAGGTCGACGTGGAGCCCAAGACGGCGTCACCACCAGAGCCTTTGGCAGGCGAAGGCCACCTTTAGTCAGGATAGCTTGTACTAGCTGCCCCCTTCAAATTGGACGTTGTTGGCTCCCTTCCCGCTCAATATTTGGGGAGAGGACCAGGGCCTCTATAAATAGGACTAGCCACCAGAGTAGGAGGCAACGGATTCAGATCATCCTCACACCCGCCAAGCACAAGAACACCTCGCCTCAGGAGGCTGTTCTTCCCCTTGTACTGTTCATCCTCAGCCCGAGAGGCAATCCACCACACCACACTGGAGTAGGGTATTACACCTCAATGGTGGCCCGAACTGGTATAAATCTCGTGTCTCTTGTGCTGCGAGTTTGTCGAGCCAGGCTTTGAGATTGCGGCGAGGTTGAGGGCGTGATTAGGTAGGGGGAAATCTTCGTGCGCACCCCAGTGTTCGAACCTCAAGGGTTTTGCCGGAACCCGAAATCTGACATTTGGCGCGCCAGGTAGGGGTGCGCCGAAGCTTTCCTTCCGTCGATCCGCGTCTCGTCGCTTCGTCGCATCCATGGCGGATGCTCGCCGAGATCGCGCTGAGCGCCGGGCCGCCCTCGCTGCACGCGTTGCTCAGATGGCTCCCGTCGGCGGGCCTCCCCGTCGTTCTCCGTCACCTGCCGCCAACGCCGCGACCAGCCTGGCGGGGAACGAGCAGCAAGCGTCCTCGCTGCACACCTTGGTGCGGCGGGACGGCCGCACCGCCACTCCATTGCTGACCCCGGCCGGCTCGTCGTCTCACGCTCGTCGCGCTCCCACGGACGCGCAGGCCGGGTTGTGCATGGCATGTGAACTCCTGCGCTACCGCCCCGCCGACGACCTCTACGAGGACTGGCTGGACCGTATCGCCGAGCTCGTCAGCGCTGCAGGGCGTTCCCCTGCGCTCTCCCTCTTGCTGCCTTGCCCTCCGCCAGCTGCGGGTGACGTGGCTCATGGAGCGCCACCTCCACCACCTCCGCACCAAGACGGCGTCCTGGCGCCAAGGCGTGCGGCCCCCCGACTTGACTCGCCGCGTCGGGCGCCCGTGCGCGAAGAAGGAAGCTGCCAAGAAGTTCCTCATCCGCAAGAAAACACTCCCGCGCTCCTAGCACCACTACAACAAGACCGTGTGCCGCCTGTGGTGGCGGTGCGCGGACATCAAGGGCAGGCTCCGCATCAGCAAAGGGTCTCGGTGGCCACCGCGGGCTGCCGCGCCTTCACTCCTGAGCTGCGTAGCATCGCACGGCCGGGCAAGTTCAAGCCAGACCTACCTCCATGCTACGACGGCAACCCCAACCCCACGGAGTTCCTGCAGCTCTACGAACTAAGCATCGAGGCGGCCAACGGCGATGAGAAAGTCATGGCGAACTGGCTCCCCATGGCTCTCAAGGATGGTGCACGCTCATGGCTCCGGAACCTGCCCCCAGGCTCCATCTCCTCCTGGAACAAGATGTGCGACCGCTTCGTCGCCAACTTCCAAGGCACTCGCGACCGCCCTTCGGCCGCGGTGACCTCCGCCGTGTCAAGCAGCAGCCAGGAGAGACCCTCTAGAAGTACATATATCGCTTCAACAACGTTCGCCTCAAGATCCCCAAGGTGACGGACGAGGCCATCATCTCCGCGTTTTCTGGTGGCGTCTGCAATGTCAAGATGAAGGAGGAGCTCGCCATCCACGGGGAGTTGTGCACGTCCTTGGAGTTGTTCAACCTGGCGACCAAGTGCACAAGGGCTGAGGAAGGGCGCCTTTCCCTTCTCGAGCTCCCAGCTGCCGACCTGGAGGAGAAGAAAGCCAAGGCCAAGGACGTGAAGCGCAAGGGACTGGCTGTACGCGCAGCGGAGCCGGACACGAAGTGCGGCCGGGACCAGCCCGAGTCATCCAAGAGCAGCCGGCCATTCTGCGCCTTCCACAACGTTCACAGTCACAACACCAACAACTGTCAGGAGCTCAGGGCCATTCGAGATGGACGCCTCGGTCGATACCCCGAGCGCAACGACCGGGGCTACGACCAAGGAGGAGGACGTGACGGACGACGTTGGGACGACCGTGGCCCTCGCCAGGAGTGGCGTGACCAGCCACGTGAGGACCGCAGGCAAGATCAGCCTCGCGAGGGCACCTGGAGGGATCAGCCTCGTGAGGACCGCCCCCAGGGCAACGCTGGTCTTCCTCCGCTGCCGCCACCACCAAGAAGGAACGACGACCACCATCAGGACGAGGTAGCTGGGGGCTTCCAGGAGCCGCAGGCTATCGCCTGCATCCTGGGCGGAGCTCAAGCCCCAGCCTCTCAGCGAATCTTCAAGCAGTTTGCTCACGAGGTGAACGCAGTCCTCCCCAGGCTCGAGGCCACATGCCCTCTTAGGTGGTCCAAGTGCGGCATCACCTTCAGTTCCGCAGATCAACTCAAGTGCGAGGCCACCGCTGGTGCCCTCCCAATGCTCTGCTCACCCGTCATCAGCAACGTACAAGTCACCAAGACCCCCATAGACGGCTGCGCAGGGCTTAACGTCCTCTCGGTCGAGATGTTCGACAGCCTTCAAGTGCCATACGATCAGCTTTAGCCTACCAAGCCCTTCTCAGGAGTGACCGACGGTTCCACCACACCGATAGGGCAGGTCCACCTCCCTGTCACCTTCGGACAACGTGACAACTACCGCACCAAGCTCATCGACTTCGACGTTGCCCACATCCGTCTTCCATACAACGCCATCCTCGGGTACCCGGCCCTGGTCAAGTTCATGGCAGTGACACACCATGGCTACAACGTCCTCAAGATGCCAGGAAGTGGCGGGATCATCACAGTCCCCTGCAAAGAAAGAGATGTGGTGTGCTCCCTCGAGCGCGCCTTCCAAGCAGCATCAATCGAAGACCCCGACAACAATGCAGCACAGTACCCTCCTGAGGTCGTCCCTAGGAAGTAGAAGAAGCTACTCCGCTCAGGGCCTCAGGAGAGCGCCGTCGCAAGTGGAGCCACGTCAGGATCAGCGCCCGCGCCTGGGGCGCCTCACTCCCTCGCATAGGAAGGCGCGCCCGGCTCCCTCCTCGGGCAGGGCTCGGGGGCTCTCTTCTGGAGGGCCTCCGACCTCGCCAACATCACGAGGGAGGCACTCGGGCATCACATGGAGGCGTGCTTCACAGCACGTTTCCCTCAGGAGGACACCGGCCGAGGAGCGCTCAGCGCTCAGGAGTTCATTGCCAAGACCACTCAGGAACTGCAGGATGCAAGAGCCATGCACGGCGACTGCCGCTCTCCTGGCACGGCTCCCCATCCAGGCGAGGATGCCGGGTTGCGCGTCTGCATCGACATCCTAGGGCTCAACTGGGCCGCATCTCAGGAGCTTTTCTGGCCTTCGGGCATGGGCCGCTGCGAGGGCCTACCTCACAGCTACGTTTGCATGCGTTTTGGCCTGCCGAGTGTGGCGTCCGCCTTCCAGCGCAACCTGCAGAGCAACCTGGCGACTCAGGAGGCCAGGCACCACACCGTCCTGGCGGAGATGGAGACGGTCCTCAAGGAACCGCCTGGACCCCCAGAGCCTCGCAAGGCTCACAGTCCTGGTGGCTCATGAGGAGCAACCCCTTCACCATGCGTCTTTAGCTGCCCCGACCTTCCTTCAACAACAGAACCAGGTGACATTTTTCAAGTTTATTTAGCTGGGAGCACCCCTCGGGCTGCATTATTCCCAAGCCGCGTGGGTCCGTCCCTGTGGCATGTATCCCTTTATATCTTTGGCTTACTTTGTTGGGGGCGCCCCTCGGGCTGCGTCATCCCCAAGCCGCTCGGGTCCAGCCCAGTGGCATGTATCGTTCAAGCATTTACCTAAGCTAGTCTGCTTTTCATGCTTAACCTATCTGTGATTATCACCTTCTTGATTGCCGCCCACCATGGGAGCCGCGCGCCGATCATCTTTCTTCAGGGCCCTTCGCATAAGAAGGCTAGGCACGGCGTCTGTGCTCGGGCCCGTCCCTGCAGCGTCGATAAATCCAACGGCTGAGCTCTGTCTGGCGGGCTGGCCCTGTTCACGTCACCTCCTGGGGTCGTTGGTGCTTGGCCTTCTCACGCGATAACCTCAGGAGATTCGTTCGGCGCAGGTTGTCTAACCATCTCCCAGGGCCACCCCAGCCATCAAGAATCAAGACCAGGCGCAACCTGCCTTGAGCTAGGGCCTCGTGAGTCCTGCGCTGGCTCACGAGTGCCCAGACACACATCATCTACCCCTGCCGTGCAAGCCACGTGTCAGGGCGGGCTGTACACGCCCCGGGGGGCTCTCCGCAATAGGGAGTCCCCTCCCATGTACCAGTGGAAACACCATGCTCCGCGCTGGCCGTTGATACTGCCGAGGAGCGACTATGCCCGTGCAAGTGCGGAAACGCTATGCTCCGCAGTGGTGATAAACAACCGAGGGCGGCCCCAAGGCCGTATCAACCTCAGGGAGCCCTTGAGCTCAGTGTCCGGCCTCATCGCAACACCTTCCCTCGGGAGAGTCGTGTGAGGGGCCTGGGCACGCGGGCTACGCTCGGGTCGCGCCCAAGTGTACGCCACCTAGCCAGGTCCCCCAGACCTGGTCTTCGCGCGCCCCTCTCGAGCCGAGCCTCGGCGAGGACAAAGGTATGAATGTCGTTTGAGCGTCAAGGGGGACTCCTGAGCATCGCGACTCAGGAGCCTAATTGGCCATGTAGCCCCTCACTCCTTGGCCTCGTCCTGGTGATCCGGACGACGCAACGGCGGTTGAGGTATGCACGGGGTCGGGCCCTGCTGACGCAGAACACTAGACCTACCCTTGCATCTCCTTTCCATAAGCTGTTTGCGCGTCAAGGGGGACTCCTGAGCATCGCGACTCAGGAGCCTAACTGGCCACATAGCCCCTCACTCCTTGGTCTCGTCCTCATGACTCGGACGACCCAATGGCGACTAAGGTATGCGCGGGGTCGGGCACTGCCGACTTAGAACGTAAAGCAAATGTGATGGAAATCGCAAAATCTCAAAGCAAATATTACAAGACATATTGTTCTCTGAATATCAAACACAAGTTTAAACGCCTCCACGAGGCACGGTACATGTTGCAGGAGTCTAAACAGGAAAGGAGCCGCAAGCAAGTCATCCCTGGACACCGGCGGCGCCCGCAAGAGGCGCTCCTTCCTTGATGGCGTCGCCTTCACCCATACCACCAGCCGGAGCTGCAGGATTAGTGGCACCACCAGTCGAAGGCGCGGGAGCGAAGGCGCGGAACTTCTTCAGCAGGGCCTCCACCTGGCCCTTCACGGCTGCGTCAGCGGCTGCGCAGTGTTCGTCGTCCACAGGCTCCAGCAGCTCGTCAAGGTGGGCGGTAGGATCGCGAAGATGGAGGTGGCTGAAGACGCGCGTCAGCGCAGCTGAAGAAAGGACGCGAGCCTCTTCCTCCGCCATGGGGCTGAGGCCGCTCACGACTTCCTCAAGCGCCTCGACCAAGTAGGGAAGCAGCTGGGCGGGGCCATCCTTGTCGGTGGTCAGCGGCTTCTCCAAGCCCTTCTCCTAGAGTGTCATCAGTGCCACGCGAGTCCTCTCCTCGAGGAGCGTGAAGGCCACGCGGTCCTCGGCCAGAACCTTCGCCTTGACGTCAAGTTTGGCTTTCTCCGCCTTCACCTTCCGCTCCAGCTCCTCCAGCCGGCCGCGCTCAGTGGCCTGCGCCTTCGCCGACTACTCCAGCTCGGAGTCACGACCCTTGATGGCATCTTCCCCAGCCATCATCTTCTACTCCTACGCCTTGCGGCTACGGGCTTCTTCGGCACGCTCGTTGCGCAGGGTCTTCAGCTCGGTTTCCAGCGCCCGGCAGAGATCCTAGGCGGCCTCGACATCCTTGAGCGCCGCCTCGCGAGCAGCCGCTGCTAGGGCAGCGGCCTGCTTCTCCTTCTCGGAGGTCGCCGCGGCCTGGCTCAGCGCCGCCCGAACGGACACGTCCGAATGGAGCCATCCAGAGACTAGCTCCAGGCACCCAGCCGCCAGGTGGGGGTCGACGCTCTGAAGGTCTTCTTGCAGCCGGGTCATCTCAGAAAGAGCGCGCTCCAAGTCATCAGGGGAGGTGGAAGGACCTAGCATCAGCGGTGCAGCGGGAGAAGGAGGAGAAGGTATCGTCACCATAGCCCGGGAGACTGGGGGCTCCTGAGCCTTAGAGACCTCAGCAGCCGAGCCGGACATCGGTGCCTCCGGAGCCAGCGGGGCCACGGGGGCTGACACCTCCTGAGGATTCTCCCCCCAGGCCTCGTGAGGACGGCCGAGCTGGCGAGACATGAGCACCAACGCTTCCCTTCTCCACGGAGGGAGACGCAGCCGGAGCAGGCAGGCCGGTCCCGAGCAGCACCACCGCCTCCTCCTTCCTCTTCTTCGCCGCAGGCGTCGGCCTAATCGCACAGCGGAGTAGCGTCAAGGTCAAGCAGCTGAATCAATAACGAAACAAGGCAAGAACACTTACTGGTCCACCGCGGTGTAGTCCACCCTCCTCTTGCTGAGCTTGAAGCCTGAGAGCCTCCCAGCCTAGGGCGCGGGCGCACGGGCTCTAGGGGCATAGGAAGGAGCAGCAGACGGGCCAGAAGCAGCCCTAGGCGGCGTCAGAACAAGAGCGTCATCTCGGGAAACCAACGCCGACCTGCCCCTCATCGGGATCACGGGAGGCTCCCCCCTCTAGAGGTCATCGGTCTCGTCGTCGTCGTCCGGCATGGTGCGGAGGAGGTCAGCCTTGCGCAAGGGGGAGGTCTCCCCCATCACCTCGGGGGTCGCCTCCGAGTTGCGCTCCTCGTCTTCCTCCTCCTTGCAAGAGTCGTCAGAAGACACCTCCACTGGCACCGTCGCAGCCGGGACCGCAGGAGGCACTGGTGGGACCAGCCCGCGCCCATCAAAGGTTGGCCTGGTAGCCACGACCCGCGCCCCGTCCTTGCGGCGGAACAAGGGAACGAAGGCACTCGGCGGGTATTCCTGATCGTCCCCAACCAAGAGGCGGAGAGCCGCAGCCAGCTCTTCATCAGGCAAGGCTTCCGGGCTCAAGCCAAGCTTGTCTTCTTTGCCCCTAAGCTTCCATAAGGGGTGCGTACACGCATGAAGCGGGTCCATGCATAACATCAGGAATTCCCTCAGGAGCATGGCCCCTGTCACCTTCGCCGCCTTCTTGTTGCCCGGCTTCAGGTCGGCGTTCATCTTCTCCAGCACTGACGTCGCCCAGTCATCAGTGAGCTTCGCACGAGACCACCCCGCGTCGGACTGGGGCATCTACGTTGGCAGCACCAAGCGTGGGTGGACGCACTTGGCGTCCATCGTGACCCCACTTGCTCCTGAAGCTGTCGGCCTTCTTCCCAGCCTTCGAGATCGAGTTGGCCTTGCCGGCCGCAATGAAGTTGGCGCACCTGGAGGTACGACCATCGTTGATGCGGAGGAAGAAGAACTGGCGCAGCAAAGCCACGGACAGCATCACGCCAACGTACGCCTCGCGGTACAAGGCGAAGATCGACAGAAGGAGAATAGAGTTGGGATGAAGATGCAGCGCCTGCAGCCGGTAATGGCCAAGGACCTCATAGAAGAAGTCGGAGAAGGGGGGAACCAGCCCCGCGACGACGCTGCTCATGAAGAAGGGGAAGAAGGTGCTTCCCGCGGGCTCTGGCACGGTAGAGCCACCCCGGAGCTTGGTCTTCCCCCTCTCTTTGCTCTCTCCCGCCGTTAGTAGGTGCGTGACGGCGAGGTTCTTCTCCGAGACATTAGGCGCATCCAGAGCCGGCTCGAACCAGGCGGGCGACGAAGAAACCTTGACCTACCGGGGTGCCATTAGTCGCTGATTCAGAAGGAGATGGGAGCAGATCTAGAGATTTCGAAAGCGAGGGGCGAGAAAGGGGATCTGGAGCAAGGCGGAAGAAGGCAATGAAGGCAGGCGTAGCCCGCGCCAACCTTTTGTCAGACGAGCAGTTGCCGAGGTAGTGTGGGGAAGCGGAGAGGCCCACGTCCAATTAATTGCCACGCGTTGACCAAGGCTGCAGTTTGTTGGGGCCCGTGGTGCTCCGCACTTGCCCTTTGGCTTCGCCTCGAAGCCAAGTCCGAGCGCGCCTTGGGCCAGGGGGCTATTGTCGACGTTCTGGGAACAGGGGTCCCCAGACTTGCCTGCCTGCGGCCCATGGCGTGGCTCCGCTCGCGGCCCAGTACGGCCCGTCTTCACCAACAAACGCTCAAGACCCTCGCGAGGCGGACGACACAACACCTCCTCGGGAGCGGCCTCACCAGGCGGGCTCGTGAGGGGCAGAGAGATCAAGGCAAGGCGAACCTCGCGAGGTTCCTACGATGTCAGCCATGACGACCAAGACCAGGCGGGCGCCAGACGGGCACCAACGCGCACAGTGTCCTTGTTTCCTCTTTGGTGCTCAGGAGGCAAGCGCAGGCGATGAGTACTGAGGCATCATGCAAAGGTTTCCATATCGGTGTAACGAGACCAAGACCAGCAGGACGGCAGGACGGAGGTCACCGTGGAGCCCAAGACGGCGTCACCACCAGAGCCTTTGGCAGGCGAAGACCACCTTTAGTCAGGATAGCTTGTACTAGTTGTCCCCCTTCAAATTGGTCGTTGTTGGCTCCCTTCCTGCTCAATATTTGGCGAGAGGACCAGGGCCTCTATAAATAGGACTAGCCACCATAGTATGAGGCAACGGATTCAGATTATCCTCACACTCGCCAAGCACAAGAACACCTCGCCTCAGGAGGCTGTTCTTCCCCTTGTACTGTTCATCTTCAGCCCGAGAGGCAATCCACCACACCACACTGGAGTAGGGTATTACAACCCAATTGTGGCCCGAACTAGTATAAATCTCGTGTCTCTTGTGTTGCGAGTTCGTCGAGCCAGGCTTTGAGATTGCGACGAGGTTGAGGGCGTGATTAGGTAGGGGGAAATCTTCGTGCGCACCCCAGTGTTCGAACCTCAAGGGTTTTGCCAGAACCTGAAATCCAACATTCTCCGCCTCCACCTTCTGCTCTAGCTTCTCCAGCCGGCTGTGCTACGCGGCCTGCGCCTTCGCCAACTGCTCCAGCTCGGTGTCGCGACCTCTGACGGTGTCCTCTCGGGCCTTCATCTTCTCCTCCTCCGCCTTGCGGTCTCAAGCCTCAGCCGCACGCTCACTGTGCATGGTCTCCAGCTTGTCCTCCAGCGACTGACTGCGATCCTGGGCTACCCCAACGTCCTTCAGCGCCACCTAGCGAGCGGCCACGGCCTGGGCGGCGGCCTGCCTGACCTTCTCGGAGGTTGCTGCTGCCTGGCTCAGCGCCGCTCGAATGGACACGTCTGAGTGAAGCCAGCCAGAGACCAGCTCCAGGCGCCCGGCTACCACGCGGGGGTCGGCGCCCTGAAGATCTTCTCGCAATAGGGTCATCGCGGAAAGAGCATGCTCCAGGACGTCAGGGGAGCCGGAAGGACCCGAAGATAGCAGTGCGGCAGAAGGGGGAGCAGGCGATGTCGTCACCATGGCCTGGGAGGCCGGAAGCTCCTGAGCTTTGGGGACCTCGGCGACCGAGCCGGGCGTTGGCACCTCCGGAGCCAACAGGGCCACGGGAGCTGACTCCTCCCGAGGATGCTCCCCCAAGCCTCGCGAGGATGATCGGGCCGGAGAAGCGCGAGCGCCGTCGCTGCCCTTACCCATGGAGAGGGGTGCGGCCGCCGTAGGCAATCTGGTCCCGAGTAGCACCACCTCCTCCTCCTCCTTCCTAATTGCACAACGGAGAAGCGTCAAGGATAAGTAGCGGAAGCAAGAACAAGGCAGGACAAGAACACTTACTAGTCCACCGCGGTATAGTCCCTCCGCTTTTTAAGCATGAAGCCCGAGAGCCTCGCAGCGTGAGGCGCAGGCGCACGGGCTCCAGGAGCAGAAGAAGGGGCAACAGATGGGCCGGAAGCAGCTCCAGGCGGTGTCAGAGCAGAAGCGTCATCTCAGGAGATCAGTGCCGACCTGCCCCTCATCGGAACCTCGGCCGGTGGCCTCCTCTGGGGGCTGGCCTTGGACCTCGAGGAGCCCCCAGCCACGGGCGGCTCCTCTCTCTCCGGGAGGACATCAGCCTCGTCGTCGTCATCAGGCAGGTTGCGGAGGATATCGGCCTTGCGCAAGGGGGAGGTCTCCCCCATCCCCTCGGGGGTCGCCTCCGAGTTGCGCTCCCTGTCCTCCTCTTCTTCCTCCTCCCCGCAGGAATCGCCAGAAGACACAACCACCGGCACCGTCACCACCGAGACCCCAGGGGGCGCCGGCGGCACTAGCTCGCGCCCATCAAAGGTGGGCATGGCAGCCGCGACGTGCGCCCCGTCCTTGCGAAGGAACAAGGGAACAAAGGCACTCAGCGGATACTCCTGGTCGTCCCCGACCAAGAGGCAGAGAGCCACAACTAGCTCTTCTCCGGACAGGGCCTGTGGACTCAGGCAAAGCTTATCTCCTTCGCCCCAAGCATCTACAAGTGGCACGGGCGCGCCTGGAGTGGAGCCACACGCAACATCAGGAATTCCCTCAGGAGCATGGCCCCCATCATCTTCGCCTCCTTCGCGTTGCCCGGCTTCAGGTCAGCGGTCATCCTCTCCTGCACTGGCTTCGCCCGGTCGTCAGTAATCTTCGCGCAGAATCACCCTTTGTCGGACTGGGGCATCTCCGTCGGCAGCATCAACCGTGGGTGGACGCACTTGGCATCCATCATGACCCATTTGCTCATGAAGCCCTCGGCCTTCTTTCCAGCCTTTGAGATCGCGTCGGCCTTCCCAGCCGCGATGAATTTGGCACACCCTGAGGTGTGTCCGTCATTGATCCAGAGGAAGAAGAAGTGGCGCAGCAGAGCCACGGTCGGCATCACACCGACGTATGCCTCGCAGTAGAAGGCGAAGATTGATAGGAGAAAACCAGAATTGGGATGAAGATGAAGGGTCTGAAGCTTGTAATGGCCGAGGACGGCGTAGAAGAAGTCAGAAAAGGGGGAACCAGCCCCGCAATGAAGCTGCTCATGAAGAAGGGGTAGAAGGTGCTTCTCGAAGCCTCCGGCTCGGCCGGGCCAGCCCGGAGCTCGGTCTTCCCCTTCTCGTTGTTCTCCCCCACCGTCAGCAGACGCGTGGCGGCGAGGTTCTTCTCCATGACGTTGGGCGCGTCCAGAGCCGGCTCGTACCAGGCGGGCGGCGAAGTAGCCTTGACCTTTCGGGGCGCCATTGGTCGCTGGCTCGGAAGAGAATGGAAGCAGATCTGGAGGTTTCAGAAACAAGGAGCGAGAAAGGGAATCTTGAGCAATACGAAGGAAAGCAATGAAGGCAAGCGTTGCCCCCGCCAGTCTTTTGTCAGTCGGGCAGTTGCCGAGGCAGCGTGGGAAGTGGAGACGCCCATGTCCAATCAATCGCCACGTGTCAAGCGGGCCGCAGGCTGTTGTGGCCCACAACGCTCCGCACTTGCCCTTTGGCTTCACCTCGAAGCCAAGTCCGAGAGCGCCTTGGGCCCGGGGGCTACTGTCGGCGTCCTGGGAACGGGGGTCCCCAGACTTGCCTGCCTGCGGCCCATGCCGTGGCTCCACCACGTTCCCGTATGGCCCATCTTCACCAACAAACACTCAAGACCCTCACGAGGGGCCAAGCCCTGCGAGGTGGGCGACGCAAGACCTCCTCGGGGGCGGCCTCACCAAGCTGGCTCACGAGGGGCGGAGAGATCAAGGCAAGGGGTATCTCGCGAGGTTCCTGTGACGCAAGCCATGACAACGGGCACCAGGCAGGTGCCAGCGCGCGCAGTGTCCTTGTTTCCTCTTTGGTGTTAAAGAGGCAAGCACAGGCGAGGAGTCCCGAGGCATCAGGCAAAGGTTTCCATATCGGTGCAACGAGAGCAAGACCAGCAGGAGGACATGATGGAGGTCACCATGGAGCCCAAGACGGCGTCACCACCAGAGCCTTTGGCAGGCGAAGACCACCTTTAGTCAGGATAACTTGTACTAGTTGTCTCCCTTCGAATGTGGCCGTTGTTGGATCCCTTCCCGCTCAATATTTGGGGAGGGGACCAGGGCCTTTGGACTAGCCACCATCATAGCTAGGGAACGGAGGATTCAGATCATCCTCAACCACACAAGCCCACCAAACACAAGAGCAACTCTCCTCGGGAGGTTGTTCTTCCCTTGTAACTGTTCATCCTCAGCCCAAGGGGCAATCCACCACACCACACTGGAGTAGGGTATTACACCACATCGGTGGCCCGAACCAGTATAAACTCTTGTATCTCTCATTCTTCGGGTTCGTCGAGCTAGGCCTTGCGATTGTTGCGAGAGCGATCTAGGGAGAGAGAGATCTTCGTGCGCACCCCAATGTTCAAACCTCAAGGGTTTGTCGGAACTCTAAATCCGACAAAGGCCATGGCGATGTTTTCCTCCTGTTCATAATTGTGAAGACGAAATATCTTGTCAACCTTCAATGCCCATGACAGGTAGTCTTTGGGATCATTGCTTCAGGAAAATTTAGGCATGTTGAACTTGAGCTTGTCATAGCGTTGTTCTTCAATGCATTAGCGGCGATGGTGATGGCGCTCTTGCCGTGGTTGCGGGTCTTTAACCGTTTGTTCCTCGTGCTCCGCTTGATTAGCTTGATGTGGAGGGTGTGGAATTCTTGCACGTTTCCTCATCTCTTGGCGCTCCACAAGGCGTGTGGCTTCTTCTTGTCTCTCTCTCGGAGGGCCTCTTCTTGTAGAAGTACTTGGTGGTTGCGCTCTTGTACGGCGTGAGTTTCTTCATGTAGAGCACGTTGGGCTTCAAGGGCTTGTTCCTCGCGGTGTTGGTACTCTTGTGGGAGGGCGTTGCCATCTTGGTTTTCTTGGTGATCTTGGCGTTGTGGAGCTTTCCCTTGTTCCATGGGATCGTGTGCGGCAACGATGTCATTCATGTTCCCAAAGGCGGTCTTGTAAACCATTGCATGAAGTGGGTTTTATGGAGCTTCATGATCTTCATGGCCTTAGTGGTGATGCATACGAGCTCGGGGAAGACTTGCATATGAAGAAGTGTCCGAATAGTGTCGGCTTGAATAACATCGTCTTGATGATGACGTTGTTGTAGAATAGCGGTTGACCATCAAGGCACGAATGTCTCGACTATGTTGGAGTACTAGCTGTTGAAGCTCTTGTCTTAGAGTAGTTTTTTGTTGAAGGATGACTCGAAGGTGTCGAAGGCGATGAAGTTTTCTTGTAACTTGACTTGTCGCAGTTGCTTGGGATGGCTTCATTGAGGGAGAAGGTGTCGTAGTCGTTGAAGCTTGAGTGTATGAACCATAGGTCTTGGACGAGTACTTGGCGTACTTGATGTCCTCTTGCACTTGTCGTTCCGCCTAGGTAGCTTGGTGCACTAGATTGAGGAGGTTGTTGTACGGTTGGAAGTCCACGATTTTCTTGATGGGATGGTTGAGTCCACTCAAGAAGCGTGCCATAGTTTGCTCCTCATCTTCCATGACATTGGCTCGCATCATTGCAATCTCCATTTCTTCGTAGTATTCTTCAACGAACATGGTGCCTTTCATGAGAAGTTGCAATTTCTTGAAGAGATCTCGGCTAGAGTATGTAGGAACAAAGCGTGCTCTCATGACCTCCTTCATTTGATTCCATGTTGTGATGGGTGGGTCACCTTTTGCTACTCGCCGCTCGATGACTTGCTCCCGGCAAATGAGGACATAATCTTGGAACTCAAGTGAGGCCATCGAGATCTTTTTCTCCTATTCATAATTGCGAAGACGAAATATCTTGTTGACCTTCAATACCCATGAGAGGTAGTCTTTGGGATCATTGCTTCCAAACAATTTAGGCATATTGAACTTGAGCTTGCCGTAGCATTGTTCTTCAATGTGTTGGGGGCGATGGTGATGATGCTCTTGCCATGGTTGTGGGTCTTCAACCGCTTGTTCCTCGTGCTTTGCTTGATTAGCTTGACGTGAAGGGCATGGAATTCTTGCACGGTTCCTCATCTCTTGGCGCTCCTCAAGTCGTGCTTCTTCTTCTTATCGCTCTCGTCGGAGGGCCTCTTCTTATAGACGTACTTGGCGGTTGCGCTCTTGTACATCATGAGTTGCTTCAGGTAGATCACGTTGGGCTTCAAGGGGTTGTTCCTCACAACGTTGTTGCGCTCGGAGGGCGTCGCCATCTTGTTTTTGCTGGTGATCTTGGTGTCGTGGAGCTTGCTTCACGACAAAAAAACACTTCCTCGATGATATGTGTTTGTCACAGTAGGTCACCTTTTCTATCATGCATGTACATCCATGATGATTTTTTGACAGAATCAAGATAGAAATACCTGTTGTCGGTGTCCAAACCAGCAGACCTCGGGGTAGGGGGTCCCGAGCTGCGGATCTAGGATCGATGGGGAACAAGGGACGACGAACACAGTGTTTACCCAGGTTCGGGCCCTCTCGAAGAGGTAAAACCCTACGTCCTGCTTGATTGTATTGGATGTATAATATGGTTTATAGAGTAGATCTACCTCGAGATTAGTATGAGCTAAATCCTAAAGAGGTGAGGTGATGAATGTAGCTCTAGCCCTAAATACTAAAAACCCTCGATTTATATAGATACCGATAGGGTTAGAGTTACCAAAGACAGATTACAATAAGGGTTTAAAGAGATCCTCCGCCTTCTTGACTTCGAGGGCACACCACGGCTTCATAGATCTCCTCTCACTATATGGCTCCACCAGTCCGGCCCATGTACAATGGGCCGTCGCCCCGAGGACCCCTTAGTCCATGACTCCCTCAGTAGCCCCCGAACTTGCCTCCAACGCCAAGACTTGTATCCGGCACCCACCGATCCGACCAGTATTCGGCTTGCGAGGCGAGTTCTTCAGTATGTTTCACCTATGTTCGGAACCAAGTGATGTTCGGAATCTGAAACAACAGTTTTACTTAACACCGAAGGCAATAAAAATTACCGTTCAAGCGTGAATAATGCCTCCATCTGACCACTTTTTATCTTTCAACAAAGAGTCGCTTGCTGCCATAATACCGAGAAGTCACTATTTCTCGAAGCATGGCTCGAGGTCGACGCCATGTTCGACACGTCCCCTCGAGGTGGAGATTCTGTCCCACTCTTCAGGGGATATGGTTAATGATTTCGATTCCCCTCCCCGCTCATAATGTCGTGGGCATATCGGGAAGTGGAGAAGCCAACATTGTGGAAAAGGAAATCACAGGCCTGCCGTCAGTCTATAAAGGGGGGCTGCTACAGTCTGCATCCCATGGCCTCTTCCACCTCCCACTTACGTAGACCTTCAGAGCTCTAGTGCCCTCTCTCTCTGCTTCCACAACGTATCCCCCTTTGCCTCCTTCGACCAAGGCTGCATCCGGAGCCAATGGGAAGTGGGAGGCCTCCAGTGTCACTGAGGGGGACATCTTGAAGCTAAAGGAGGCCGGTTATTTTTCAGCCAACATCGCTCATCGGGACCCTGAAGAGGTCCAGATCATCCCCACACCCTGGTCGGGCGAAAGGGTCGTATTCCTCCCTCATTTTCTTAGGGGGCTCGGATTTCCTCTGCACCCCTTTGTAAGGGGGTTGATGTTCTTTTATGGGCTAGATTTTTATGATCTAGACCCCAATTCCCCCCTCCACATCTCGACCTTCATCATCGTCTGTGAAGTGCTCCTTCGAGTTCAGTCGCACTTCAGTTTATGGCTGAAGGTGTTCAACGTCAATCCCAAGGTGGTTGGCGGTGAGCATGCAGACTGTGGAGGGGCCATGATTAGTAAACTGACGCGGGTTCAGTGGCCGGACGGCCACTTCGCCGACACCGTCCGAATGTGGCAAAAGGTGTGGTTTTAGATCACCGAGCTGAGGGAGGCCGCCTGGGGAGCGGCCCCGCATTAAGGTCCGGACCCCCTACCAGGCTAGCCTCATGGACCACCAAGGCCCCGGACTGGGGGTGTGTCGCCCAGACGAAGGCGTTGCAGAAGCGCATCGACACCATAATAGAGACCGACGCGAAGCTGGTGGATGTGGTCCAGATCATGCTCCACCGCTGGCTCCTCCCTTGCCAAGAGAGGGCCAAGCCCATGTGGGAGCATGAGCCCGATGATCCGGCCACCGTGCGGCACCTCTACGGCATGATCCCTGAAAAAATATGGGGTCAACTATTCCAGACCCAGAAGGAGTGGCTGGTCGAGGGGAAGGACATCAGCCTTGATGCCACGAACCCCCCAAAGGAGGTGAGTAGGCTCCCACTACGAGGAGTGATTTGAATATTCATACCGCGTTTGATTCGACCTGACTTTGTATGCAGATTTTGCAGGGCTGGCTCACCAAGGCCAAAAGGATCAGCGGCCCGGCGCCACTGCCGGAAGGGCCCCGATCAGAGCAGCTAGAAAAGCTGCTGGTCGTAGTGCCTATAAGGCGCCCGCCAAGAAGGGAAAGAAGAAAGAAGTGCCATAGGCCAGGGAGGGCCTCTGCCGCAGGGTTCGTCCCGGCAATCGGTCGACAGATGTTGCGGCCTCATCAGTACAGGATGGGAGCGAGGATGAGCACGAGGAGGATAGTGCCTCCTCGCGCTACAAGAAGAGGGTGGCATTCGAGGACGTCGAGTAGGACCAACCTTCTCCGGCCCCGAAGAGACGGTGCCAGCCTAAGCTGGTGTTGTCCGACAGTTCGGGCTCCAAGAAGGAGTATGAGCCATTCGAGGAGATCCCGAAGACGGGACCCAGGGTCAAGCCCCCCTGCTAGCAGGTACGGCGTTGGTATTTTTAGCTATCTTGTTTTCATCAATTCGTTTTAGTTGAAGGTTAACCCCTCCGAATTGCAGCCCCACACATGAACGCCCCACCGAGCAGACTTCAGAGGGGACGTATCCGCCCGCCAAACTGGCGGACAGTGGGTCTATGGCGCACTCCGCGCCTCCTATGGTCCTCGGAGAGGTCAACGAGGTGCGGTCCCAAAGGACTTGTCCTCCTCCGAACATAGATGGGGAGTCCAACACCGTAATGGCCGAGGTTAACACCTCGGTCACCGAAGACCAAGAGGGAGCATCCCTCCTGGCTGACGCGGGAAAGGAGTCCGGACCATCCGGACCCCGTCCGTCGATCCCTCCCGAGCCCCCAAGGCCTTCGGCGGCACATGCTCCTCCTAGTGGGGAAGGGGCCGGGGAGCCAACGTTAGCGCCGGACACCTCTACACGGGCAGTGGATGGTTGGCCAGACATTCTGCAGGAGCTGGTGGACAACTCTGCCATCATCGATGGGCATCGCACTCTTATGAGTGTGGTTATGCAAGGTGTTCGGTTCCTGTAATTGCGGACTGAACGACGCAGTTCAAGGTTTTCTGACAGGCTTTGAGGTGAGTCAACTAATGTTTTTTCCTCATAATGCCGTTGTAATTGTTAGTTTGGGTAGGCCCTGTACCTAGCAGCCCCCGAGACTATGCAGGGTCTTCAAAGAAGACTGCAGAGGATCAAATTCGGTTGGCCGATTAATGAAGTCAACATTTCTTTTGCTGACGCACGCATCCTCCGTGGCCGCGGCGGCTAATGCCGCGGCGTTAGGGGAGATGCATCGAAAGCTCAGGTTTTCCGATAAAGAGCTTGACCTTGTCAACAAATGGCTTGACGAGGCGCAAGGTAAGCCCTGTGAGGAGATGTGTATTTGCTTGATGCATGATATTGACGAGCCGGACTATGTGCTAATTGTAACAGCCTGGATTTTTGACCTTTTCTTTTTTCCTTTGATTTTCTTGGATTTCCTGTTTTGTTTTGCTTTTCCGTGGTTATGTGGTTCTGAAACTTGGGAAGATCATGTATTCCTAGGTTTTATAGTGGCTTGTCACCCTCATCATCATCCCAAGATCATGTCATTTCCATCCTTGACCTAACCCAATATTCTTTTTATTGGGAATTTTCCTTTTCTGATAAAGGAATAACCCTTAAAACCATAGGTTGTGAAGCAACCTATATTTGTGTCACTCCTAAAATTCCCAAATAATTCTCATAAATTGTTTGGGTAATATCTTCCTCAAATATGGCAAAATATATCATTGGCCATGTTTCCAATCATGCTCAATAAATTCATTTCCTATTCTGTCCTAAATGACACATTGTGAAGCAAGTGCTATTTATCTATGCCCATTTGAACCCAAACTTCTTGGACACTTTTCCTGTCCAAATAATTGCCTCATTCCAACATTCAACTCAATTTTCCTAGTAAATATTCTTGAGCAATTTTCCAAAGTTCCTGTCTGAGGGAAGTGATTGTGAAGGAAGTACATGCTAGGCATATCCAAATGAGTTGAAATTTTGCAAGGTCCTGTATATGATGTTATCATGACTATCCACCAAATATGAGATCATGTAACTCACTATGTGAGCCTAGCCCCAAACTTAGTTTCTGGTCAGATTTTCAGTTTGTGAAGCAACTATATTTTATATTGCTTCAATTGAGCTGAAACTTTACCAGGACATGCTTCTACCTATATCAACTACTTCCACCAAGTTTTAGCTCAATTAGTTAATCCAATTGCCCTGTGCAATTTTTCCAAGTTTCTGTCTAGAATGAAGCTTTGTGAAGCAAGTGCCACTTTGGTATTTCCAAATGGCATGAAATCTTTACAGCAGCTTCATACCATCATATAACCCCTCTATGCCAAATTTCATCTCACAGAAATCAAGTATGCGAGTGTATCATCCAAATCCCCAATTCTGGCCAGTTTTGCACTTTCTACAGCAACCCTCATCTAAACTCCTCCTCTTAGTCTGATTTTTGGTGATCAACATCACCTTAGTATGTGATCATCATCAGTCAAACTCTTTACCATGTTACCAAGCTGGTTTAACCATAGGAATTTACAAGCACCTTCTTACTGATTTACTTTGGAGCTAAGTGCAAATCTCTTCTTTGCCCCTGGACCGATTCATTTCCTCATTTTGACTAAGGGCACCAAGGTCAATCTACTGGACATGGTCGGCCATGCCAAAGAGCGCCGCTTGCGCCAGTGCTCGTCGTGATCACGCTTGCGTCATGGCTGAACGCGTGCTTTGGCTTGTTTCGGCCACTGTTCTCGTCTCCTCCCTCCTCGTCTCGACCTCCATTCATGTCTAGTAGCTCCCCCGTGATGCCCTGCATCGCTGCCTCGTCGTGGTTCACCTTAAATGAGCCGCAAATGCCATGCCCGTGCCACAAACCGGCTCTGTCCTCCATTGTTTGCAAGTTGGAGGTCGCCCGTGACCTCGAGAAGCCTCCCTGCGGCTATATAAGGAGTGCCCGAGGTCCCCCGCTCCTCATCGCTCCCTCCCTCGCCTCATTTGCGCTCTGGAATCGCCACATCTAGCCATTGTTCGCCATCATCCTCCATGGCCGCCTCGGCCTGGGCTTGCGTCCGGCCACCATAGGCCTCCCCTCGTCACCCCAACACCTCCACTGCCTCCCCCTCGTCCTGCTGAGTCGCCCCACCCACTTGCCCCTCGCGCGGAGAGCCCTGCATCGCTGATAGCCACCGCCGCCCGAAGCTCCTGTCCTCCTCCTGGCGTTGCCGTTCGCCGCGCCTCCACTCCTCCCCGGCGCCCCCTTCCCCTATGAATGGAGGCGGCGCAGCCCCGCGGTCCCGCCGGTGCCCTCGGCCGGGCCGGGGATCGCCGGAGCTGGCCGGTCCCTTGGCCGCTTCCCTCCCCTGCCTCTGCTCTGTCTCACGGGAGAACATGCGAGCGGGAGGAAGGAGACGACCGAGCCTGGCCCCTCCCCCTGCGCTTGGACCCCACCTGTAAGCCTCTCGTTCCCTGGTGCACGTGGATAAGTGGAGACGACTTTTCTGGAAGTACGTTTTCATTTCGAGAAAGCGTACTTTCTATCTATGGCGGCTAAAAATACGTTTCCCTTCAAAGAAAAACGTAATCTGCCCAAAGGCGCTTTCTGTTTTTCCCCCAGGGGCCTGTTTGCTGAAAAAGTTTCACCGATAGGTCCCTGATCTTCATCACCTTATATCTTTTCAACCGTAACTCCGATCGAGGTGAAACCAGCGCTCACTTCTTCGTCTCGTCGAGCTCTATCTGTTGGTGACATTTTCACTAGGTGTTATCACAGTGAAAATGACCATTTTTCCCTCGCTTCTAGTCAGCCCCCTCCGAGAGAAAACCGTCCGACGTTTCGTTCTGCGGCTTCACCGCACTTCTCCCTGGAGTCTCCGTCACCCCCAGGCAAGCCACAATACCCACTTGCATGATATTCATGTAGTACCCATGGTTTTCAACTTGAATATTTATTAACTGTTTGCTTGTTTAAAATATGGTTATCGTTGTTTCGGTAATGCTTCTGGGTTAGTGCTTACTTTCTTGCTATGTTGTTATGCACCTGGTTGTCATGCCCTACTAGTTGCTGGTATTCCTTTCATATGCTTATGCTTGCTAGTAGTACATGTTGATGTTGGTAATGGTCTTCGGTGGATGACTGCCGTCTGTCCCGAGTACCGTTGTTATGCATGTTCCATTGCATCCAGTTGGTTAAATGCTTGCATGATAGCATTGTTGATATGTTCTTGCATTATTGTTGATGCTAGTGGTCATGCTATGTTTTTGAGAAGTATGTACTTGTGATGTTCATGCTAGTCAGTATGCCATGCCCAGTTGCATATGATTCATTGTTGATATGGTGGATAGTTATGTGGTTCTCTCATGATTATGTTGATATCGTGCTCATGCATTGTAATTGCATCATGTATTTTATCATGGCTCAGCATATCTGCATTCAAGTTTAACCGGATTAAATTGAACTTGTACAACAATTGGCTGAGTCATGGTGCCACCATGTCGAACTCACTAGTGCAACCACGCTTACCTTTATGGGAAGGTCCTAACTGGGTCTGTTGTCGTGCCTCTCGCCGGTGCCTCCAACTAGGGAAGGTTATGGGCGTGCGGTACCCTGGCCCGGTAAGCAGACATAACCTTGTGTGCCCGTTGTTGTTATTATGGATCCGGTCCCCGTGAGGGACGTTTTGGCCACGACGGTGGTCGTTGTGTCTTTGGTAGACACGAGGCCACCCAGGACTAGCCCAGTGGGGAGTGAGTCGGAGTGGCCGGAAGAGTGTCATGGCATTAGATCGGTTTTGTCGGAACGCCGTTGGTCCACCCGAATGGGAGTGCGAGGCCATGGGTTCCGTAGTGTGGGCACAGTGTACTAACCTCTACAACGTGTATACTAAATCTATCGATAGCCGTGCCTGCGAATAAGGGCCTAGTTCGCGTCGGTCACACTGTGAGTCAACAGTAATAATAATAATGTGCTTAATAACAACCCAGGTTCGATGATGAGATAAGTTGCTTGTGATCGCCGGAAAGATCACCGTTTGAGACCAAGTGTTGGTCATGGTTGTGATCGCCGGAATGATCACCATGGTATCGAGGATACTGAGTTGTTGGATATTCGTGATGTTGTGCGAGAATCATGGGTAAAGATCAAGGTCCTTGTGGTCATTTGATGATTACGATGGTATTGTTTATACACGGCTTGATTTGATCCTGAGATGATCGTGTAATGTCCGAGGTTGGTAAGTGATGCATGTGATGGTTACGAGGTAACCCGAGCAGAATAAATGGTGCATATACTGTCATCATGTTGCATGCTGGTATCGTCAGATTTATATGTTCATGTCATGCTCCCATTGTTCTAGCAGTATTATGTTCATGTTTTTCATGCCATGATCATATTGTTCTAGCACTATTATGTTCATGTTGTTCATTCCATGTTTTTCTGATGATCGCATGATAATTCCTGCTTAACCTGTAATTGCCATGCTGTTGTTTGTCTTGAATGCTTATGGTTATTGTGAGCTTGCAAGTACATTCAATGTACTGACCTGGCGTGTCATGCCAGTTTGCAGGTCATGCCTCGATTGCTTGCTTGTTTGGTGTTGTTCCTGTATTCGCGAGCTAGGATAAACGTTCCAGCCAGAGTCCATGCGGATTGGAGTCGATCATCGTCGTTCGTTGTTCCGCTGCCAGTAGTTGTTCCGCTGCTTCGAGTTGTTATGCTGCTTGTATAGAGCAACCGTGGTTGGCGTAGTGTTGCCGTACCGATGTTATTCATTGTAATATCGGAACCCTTGTATTCATATTCGTGTTGTAATAGAGAGCTGGTTTGTTCTATACTAAGCAGTGCCGTATTCCAAAAGACTTCACCTCGATCTCTGGGCTGGAATACGGGGCGTTCCAGTTTTCTCTGAGCCGGGGTGCCACAGGCATGGTATCAGAGCAGTTCTGGCTGTAGAGCGTCCTAGTCCGCTAGAACGTTAGAAAACAGTAGTATAGGGTCTGGTTGTTGCCCTGCTTGCTGCATTTGGTTGTTGCATTTGTTTGCTGCATATAGTCTTATTTATGAGTTAGTCCGAGACGCCATTCGAGCCAGGAGATTGCTTGATGTCGTTACACCTCAGTCTCCGCTAGCTTCTCTAGATCGTCCGCCTCGTCCGTTCGGAGTTTCAGAGTCAGCGGTTCCACTCGCTACTCCCTTAGCTTCCTCGTCAGTTCGCGATCGTTTGCTCAAGCGTAGGATGTAGTCCTTCGCATAGTGCTTGTGCATCTGCTGTAGTATCATGCATGTGTGTGCCCTTGTGGAGCAGCTTTGTAGCTTGTTTGTTGTGTGCTTTGTTGCAATAAATCATTTTCTCGTGCTTCTTTGTTTTGAATCCTCGGTGTTACCCCCTTATGGAAATTACTCCTCAACCGACACCGGATCAGAAGAAGCCGTAAGTAGTATAGATATACACCAAGAAATTCAGTTAAAAGCAATGAGGTTTTCAGCCGACAGCATTGTATTGCAGACATCCGTCTGGATACAAATTGTATTTTGATCAGACTTTCAGCAACAAGTACCTGTCAGAGATACACTTTATCGCCTCAAAGATTAAATCAGAAAGAGGACAAAATTGGATCACCCGTGCGTTTCAAGTCAAAGGTATGGGCTATGCACAATGATGGAATGTGCCATAAGTCAAAATTAAAACCTTGTGACGCCCAGAAGTCAGTCCAAATGCACGGTGAATTCAGTAAGGACAGTCAGACAATTCTTGTCATATAAATAATCAGCTGCCGGGCTGACAAAAATATATATATGTCATTCCATTCACCAAGAAAATCAGTCCCGTCCTTCCCCACAATTTATTGATGAAGTGTACAAAGATAAGGTTCCCAGTCTGCATCGGTAGGGAATGAATGGATTCCTATGCAAGATATTCAGTCTTCTCGATAAAATATTGCAAAAGCTTCTGGCATAAGGTACGGAGTCTTCCCTAGCAAAGTCTTTAAGGGGGAAGCTTATGAGGTACTGTACCTCGTTTTTGCTCAATAAGATATCCACCGAAGGCTTCAGGCACAAATCACCCAGTCTTCCTCAGCACGATACCCCGGTAGTTTACAAATGCAAGCTGCCCAGTCTTCTTCAGTACGGTACTAGTACAAGACAGCAAATTATGAGTTGTCAGCATATGACAGTGTTTTCCAACTGGCAGATCTGCAACAGTTGGTCTGAAACAAAAATCAGTCAGAGGTATGCCTCGAGAATCAAATATTAGTTCATTCAGTATGCTGCCAAGTCCATGCCAGTATCTCGCACGAGGAAGAATTCACGGTACACATCCGACAATCTCACCGATTATTCAAGAAACAAAAACCAGTGGGTGATGCCATAATCATCAAGTCTTGAAGGAAAGACAACATTGAGACAATAATCTTGGCAGTGATTATCAAGATCAGTCCCGCACATCCAACAATATGATGTTCTTAACCCTGTCACTATCCGGCATAATCCACAACAGTATTGAGATCTGTATAACCACACGTGAGCCGGATAAATATACCGAGGCTCAAAACATGAACCAGACCAAGGTATGATTGCCAAATATTGTACGTAACAGTATTCAGGGCCGCAAAAATAATCAAGGATATATATAAGGCCCCGCTCTTTCAGTTGGGGATCTAGATGACGAAAGTAATAATGAAAGAGCAAGACCAACAATACAGGTATGCCGGTTATTATGTGAAAAATGTGGATGCCCAAGACCGTCTTATTCCACGACATTGTGGTAAGGACCTCATAGCGAGGCAACCAGCTCAGTCCCCAGTATGCTCAGAACTGTCAGCATTAAATACCCGAGTCTGTCTGGTCAGACTCATGGACAACTCAATATATTGACCTCAACACCCATGATGGAGCATCACACAGACTGTTATTCCCAGGGAGATACTGGCAAAAATGATGAATCAGTGTGAAAACATATACTTTGAGAATTGTTATCTCTCGCATAGGGGAAGCAACTAAAATAATAGCCTGTGTGGATGGGATTCTTTGCCAAGATCACCGCCAGTCAAGTCTGCAAATCTTATCATCAGGAGATGGTGCATTTTTCTATCAGTCACGACAAGCGACAGTCAAACCTTTGGTACAACTTGGATACTCAAGACTATGAAGCCAGTCAAGATAAGTCAGATACTCCTGCAAGATGTCAAATCCGTTAGCAAAACAGGTATGATCCACCTCACTATTTTGAACCCCGAAGGCATGCATATATTCGAGGAAACCGATGCCTGGGTAGAAGAAATTCTTTGTTCCACGGGAAGATATGTTCCCCAACTCCGTGGAATATTCTCGGTACTCGATACTAGAATAACATTTCCAGCAAGGATCAATATCAAGAAGGACAAGTATGTCCGTAAAAATAATATTTCGGATGCCAGCTCAGCCAACAGATATGAAAAGAAAATTGGAGTCAGTATTAACAGAAACATATGAGGTACGTCCTGTCAGAATGTCAGATACGGCGAAGCAAACCACCCCAGATCAAGACAGTCAGTCAGATCCAATTCAGTGAAAATATGATATGAGAATGAATGAAAGAAACCTGAGTTGGAAACGGTTTCTTCAAGTCAGAAATATTACTTAACCCTAAGCAACCAAATCTCGCGGACGAGATTTCTTTAAGGGGGGAAGGTTTGTAACATCCTAGATTTTTGACCTTTTCTTTTTCCTTTGATTTTCTTGGATTTCCTGTTTTGTTTTGCTTTTCCGTGGCTATGTGGTTCTGAAACTTGGGAAGATCATGTCTTCCTAGGTTTTATAGTGGCTTGTCACCCTCATCATCATCCCAAGATCATGTCATTTCCATCCTTGACCTAACCCAATATTCTTTTTATTGGGAATATTCCTTTTCTGATAAAGGAATAACCCTTAAAACCCTAGGTTGTGAAGCAACCTATATTTGTGTCACTCCTAAAATTCCCAAATAATTCTCATAAATTGTTTGGGTAATATCTTCCTCAAATATGGCAAAATATATCATTGGCCATGTTCCCCATCATGCTCAATAAATTCATTTCCTATTCTGTCCTAAATGGCGCATTGTGAAGCAAGTGCTATTTATCTATGCCCATTTGAACCCAAACTTCTTGGACACTTTTCCTATCCAAATAATTGCCTCATTCCAAAATTCAACTCAATTTTCCTAGTAAATGTTCCTGAGCAATTTTCCAAAGTTCCTGTCTGAGGGAAGTGATTGTGAAGGAAGTACATGCTAGGCATATCCAAATGAGTTGAAATTTTGCAAGGTCCTGTATATGATGTTATCAAGACTCTCCACCAGATATGAGATCATGTAACTCAGTATGTGAGCCTAGCCCCAAATCTTAGTTTCTGGTCAGATTTTCAGTTTGTGAAGCAACTATATTTTATATTGCTTCAATTGAGCTGAAACTTTACCAGGACATGATTCTACCTATATCAACTACTTCCACCAAGTTTTAGCTCAATTAGTTAATCCAATTGCCCTGTGCAATTTTTCCAAGTTTCTGTCCATAATGAAGCTTTGTGAAGCAAGTGCCACTTTGGTATTTCCAAATGGCATGAAATCTTTACAGCAGCTTCATACCATCATATAACCCCTCTATGCCAAATTTCATCTCACAGAAATCAAGTATGCGAGTGTATCATCCAAATCCCCAATTCTGGCCAGTTTTGCACTTTCTACAGCAACCCTCATCTAAACTCCTCCTCTTAGTCTGATTTTTGGTGATCAACATCACCTTAGTATGTGATCATCATCAGTCAAACTCTTTACCATGTTACCAAGCTGGTTTAACCACAGGAATTTACAAGCACCTTCTTACTGATTTACTTTGGAGCTAAGTGCAAATCTCTTCTTTGCCCTTGGACCGATTCATTTCCTCATTTTGACTAAGGGCACCAAGGTCAATCTACTGGACATGGTCGGCCATGCCAAAGAGCGCCGCTTGCGCCAGTGCTCGTCGTGATCATGCTTGCGTCATGGCTGAACGCGTGCTTTGGCTTGTTCCGGCCACTGTTCTCGTCTCCTCCCTCCTCGTCTCGACCTCCATTCATGTCTAGTAGCTCCCCCGTGATGCCCTGCGTCGCCCTGCATCGCAGCCTCGTCGTGGTTCGCCTTAAATGAGCCGCAAATGCCATGCCCGTGCCACAAACCGGCTCTGTCCTCCATTGTTTGCAAGTTGGAGGTCGCCCGTGACCTCGAGAAGCCTCCCCGCGGCTATATAAGGAGTGCCCGAGGTCCCCTGCTCCTCATCGCTCCCTCCCTCGCCTCATTTGCGCTCTGGAATCGCCACATCTAGCCGTTGTTCGCCATCATCCTCCATGGCCGCCTCGGCCTGGGCTTGGGTCCGGCCACCATAGGCCTCCCCTCGTCACCCCAACACCTCCACTGCCTCCCCCTCGTCCTGCTGAGTCGCCCCACCCACTTGCCCCTCGCGCGGAGAGCCCTGCATCGCCGATAGCCACCGCCGCTCGAAGCTCCTGTCCTCCTCCTGGCGTCGCCGTTCGCCGCGCCTCCACTCCTCCCCGGCGCCCCCTTCCCCTATGAATGGAGGCGGCGCAGCCCCGCGGTCCCGCCGGTGCCCTCGGCCGGGCCGGGGATCGCCGGAGCTGGCCGGTCCCTTCGCCGCTTCCCTCCCCTGCCTCTGCTCTGTCTCACGGGAGAACATGCGAGCGGGAGGAAGGAGACGACCGAGCCTGGCCCCTCCCCCTGCGCCTGGACCCCACCTGTAAGCCTCTCGTTCCCTGGTGCACGTGGATAAGTGGAGACGACTTTTCTGGAAGTACGTTTTCATTTCGAGAAAGCGTACTTTCTATCTATGGCGGCTAAAAATACGTTTCCCTTCAAAGAAAAACGTAATCTGCCCAAAGGTGCTTTCTGTTTTTCCCCCAGGGGCCTGTTTGCTAAAAAAGTTTCACCGATAGGTCCCTGATCTTCATCACCTTATATCTTTTCAACCGTAACTCCGACCGAGGTGAAACCAACGCTCACTTCTTCGTCTCGTCGAGCTCTATCTTTTGGTAACATTTTCACTAGGTGTTATCACAGTGAAAATGACCATTTTTCCCTCGCTTCTAATCAGCCCCCTCCGAAAGAAAACCGTCCGACGTTTCGTTCTGCGGCTTCACCGCACTTCTCCCTGGAGTCTCCGTCACCCCCAGGCAAGCCACAATACCCACTTGCATGATATTCATGCAGTACCCATGGTTTTCAACTTGAATATTTATTAACTGTTTGCTTGTTTAAAATATGGTTATCGTTGTTTCGGTAATGCTTCTGGGTTAGTGCTTACTTTCTTGCTATGTTGTTATGCACCTGGTTGTCATGCCCTGCTAGTTGCTGGTATTCCTTTCATATGCTTATGCTTGCTAGTAGTACATGTTGATGTTGGTAATGGTCTTCGGTGGATGACTGCCGTCTGTCCCGAGTACCGTTGTTATGCATGTTCCATTGCATCCAGTTGGTTAAATGCTTGCATGATAGCATTGTTGATATGTTCTTGCATTATTGTTGATGCTAGTGGTCATGCTATGTTTTTGAGAAGTATGTACTTGTGATGTTCATGCTAGTCAGTATGCCATGCCCAGTTGCATATGATTCATTGTTGATATGGTGGATAGTTATGTGGTTCTCTCATGATTATGTTGATATCGTGCTCATGCATTGTAATTGCATCATGTATTTTATCATGGCTCAGCATATTTGCATTCAAGTTTAACCGGATTAAATTGAACTTGTACAACAATTGGCTGAGTCATGGTGCCACCATGTCGAACTCACTAGTGCAACCACGCTTACCTTTATGGGAAGGTCCTAACTGGGTCTGTTGTCGTGCCTCTCGCCGGTGCCTCCAACTAGGGAAGGTTATGGGCGTGCGGTACCCTGGCCCGGTAAGCAGACATAACCTTGTGTGCCCGTTGTTGTTATTATGGATCCGGTCCCCGTGAGGGACGTTTTGGCCACGACGGTGGTCGTTGTGTCTTTGGTAGACACGAGGCCACCCAGGACTAGCCCAGTGGGGAGTGAGTCGGAGTGGCCGGGAGAGTGTCATGGCAGTAGATCGGTTTTGTCGGAACGCCGTTGGTCCACCCGAATGGGAGTGCGAGGCCATGGGTTCCGTAGTGTGGGCACAGTGTACTAACCTCTACAACGTGTATACTAAATCTATCGATAGCCGTGCCCGCGAATAAGGGCCTAGTTCGTGTCGGTCACATTGTGAGTCAACAGTAATAATAATAATGTGCTTAATAACAACCCCGGTTCGATGATGAGATAAGTTGGTTGTGATCGCCGGAAAGATCACCGTTTGAGACCAAGTGTTGGTCATGGTTGTGATCGCCGGAATGATCACCATGGTATCGAGGATACTGAGTTGTTGGATATTCGTGATGTTGTGCGAGAATCATGGGTAAAGATCAAGGTCCTTGTGGTCATTTGATGATTACGATGGTATTGTTTATACACGGCTTCATTTGATCCTGAGATGATCGTGTAATGTCCGAGGTTGGTAAGTGATGCATGTGATGGTTACGAGGTAACCCGAGCAGAATAAATGGTGCATATACTGTCATCATGTTGCATGCTGGTATCGTCAGATTTATATGTTCATGTCATGCTCCTATTGTTCTAGCAGTATTATGTTCATGTTGTTCATGCCATGATCATATTGTTCTAGCACTATTATGTTCATGTTGTTCATGCCATGTTTTTCTGATGATCGCATGATAATTCCTGCTTAACCTGTAATTGCCATGCTGTTGTTTGTCTTGAATGCTTATGGTTATTGTGAGCTTGCAAGTACATTCAATGTACTGACCTGACGTGTCTTGCCAGTTTGCAGGTCATGCCTAGATTGCTTGCTTGTTTGGTGTTGTTCCTGTATTCGTGAGCTAGGATAAACGTTCCAGCCAGAGTCCATGCAGATTGGAGTCGATCATCGTCGTTCGTTGTTCCGCTGCCAGTAGTTGTTCCGCTGCTTCGAGGTGTTATGCTGCTTGTATAGAGCAACCGTGGTTGGCGTAGTGTTGCCGTACCGATGTTATTCATGGTAATATCGGAACCCTTGTATTCTTATTCGTGTTGTAATAGAGAGCTGGTTTGTTCTATACTAAGCAATGCCGTATTCCAAAAGACTTCACCTCGATCTCTGGGCTGGAATACGGGGCGTTCCAGTTTTCTCTGAGCCGGGGTGCCACAGGCATGGTATCAGAGCGGGTCTGGCTGTAGAGCGTCCTAGTCCGCTAGAACGTTAGAAAACAGTAGTATAGGGTCTGGTTGTTGCCCTGCTTGCTGCATTTGGTTGTTGCATTTGTTTGCTGCATATAGTCTTATTTATGAGTTAGTCCGAGACGCCATTCGAGCCAGGAGATTGCTTGGTGTTGTTACACCTCAGTCTCCGCTAGCTTCTCTAGATCGTCCGCCTCGTCCGTTCGGAGTTTCAGAGTCAGCGGTTCCACTCGCTACTCCCTTAGCTTCCTCGTCAGTTCGCGATCGTTTGCTCAAGCGTAGGATGTAGTCCTTCGCATAGTGCTTGTGCATCTGCTGTAGTATCATGCATGTGTGTGCCCTTGTGGAGCAGCTTTGTAGCTTGTTTGTTGTGTGCTTTGTTGCAATAAATCATTTTCTCGTGCTTCTTTGTTTTGAATCCTCGGTGTTACCCCCTTATGGAAATTACTCCTCAACCGACACCGGATCAGAAGAAGCCGTAAGTAGTATAGATATACACCAAGAAATTCAGTTAAAAGCAATGAGGTTTTCAGCCGACAGCATTGTATTGCAGACATCCGTCTGGATACAAATTGTATTTTGATCAGACTTTCAGCAACAAGTACCTGTCAGAGATACACTTTATCGCCTCAAAGATTAAATCAGAAAGAGGACAAAATTGGATCACCCGTGCGTTTCAAGTCAAAGGTATGGGCTATGCACAATGATTGAATGTGGCACAAGTCAAAATTAAAACCTTGTGACACCCAGAAGTCAGTCCAAATGCACGGTGAATTCAGTAAGGACAGTCAGACAATTCTTGTCATATAAATAATCAGCTGCCGGGCTGACAAAAATATATATATATGTCATTCCATTCACCAAGAAAATCAGTCCCGTCCTTCCCCACAATTTATTGACGAAGTGTACAAAGATAAGGTTCCCAGTCTGCATCGGTAGGGAATGCATGGATTCCTATGCAAGATATTCAGTCTTCTCGATAAAATATTGCAAAAGCTTCTGGCATAAGGTACGGAGTCTTCCCTAGCAAAGTCTTTAAGGGGGGAAGCTTATGAGGTACGGTACCTCGTTTTTCCTCAATAAGATATCCACCGAAGGCTTCAGGCACAAATCACCCAGTCTTCCTCAGCACGATACCCCGGTGGTTTACAAATGCAAGCTGCCCAGTCTTCTTCAGTACGGTACTAGTACAAGACAGCAAATTATGAGTTGTCAGCATATGACAGTGTTTTCCAACTGGCAGATCTGCAACAGTTGGTCTGAAACAAAAATCAGTCAGAGGTATGCCTCGAGAATCAAATATTAGTTCATTCAGTATGCTGCCAAGTCCATGCCAGTATCTCGCACGAGGAAGAATTCACGGTACACATCCGACAATCTCACCGATTATTCAAGAAACAAAAACCAGTGGGTGATGCCATAATCATCAAGTCTTGAAGGAAAGACAACATTGAGACAATAATCTTGGCAGTGATTATCAAGATCAGTCCCGCACATCCAACAATATGATGTTCTTAACCCTGTCACTATCCGGCATAATCCACAACAGTATTGAGATCTGTATAACCACACGTGAGCCGGATAAATATACCGAGGCTCAAAACATGAACCAGACCAAGGTATGATTGCCAGATATTGTACGTAACAGTATTCAGGGCCGCAAAAAAAATCAAGGATATATATCAGGCCCCGCTCTTTCAGTTGGGGATCTAGATGACGAAAGTAATAATGAAAGAGAAAGACCAACAATATAGGTATGCCGGTTATTATGTGAAAAATGTGGATGCCCAAGACCGTCTTATTCCACAACATTGTGGTAAGGACCTCATAGCGAGGCAACCAGCTCAGTCCCCAGTATGCTCAGAATTGTCAGCATTAAATACCCGAGTCTGTCCGGTCAGACTCATGGACAACTCAATATATTGACCTCAACACCCGCGATGGAGCATCGCACAGACTCTTATTCCCAGGGAGATACTGGCAAAAATGATGAATCAGTGTGAAAACATATACTTTGAGAATTGTTATCTCTCGCATAGGGGAAGCAACTAAAAGAATAGCCTGTGTGGATGGGATTCTTTGCCAAGATCACCGCCAGTCAAGTCTGCAAATCATATCATCAGGAGATGGTGCATTTTTCTATCAGTCACGACAAGCGACAGTCAAACCTTTGGTACAACTTGGATACTCAAGACTATGAAGCCAGTCAAGATAAGTCAGAAACTCCTGCAAGATGTCAAATCCGTTAGCAAAACAGGTATGATCCACCTCACTATTTTGAACCCCGAAGGCATGCATATATTCGAGGAAACCGATGCCTGGGTAGAAGAAATTATTTGTTCCACGGGAAGATATGTTCCCCAACTCCGTGGAATATTCTCGGTACTCGATACTAGAATAACATTTCCAACATGGATCAATATCAAGAAGGACAAGTATGTCCGTACAAATAATATTTCGGATGCCAGCTCAGCCAACAAATATGAAAAGAAAATTGGAGTCAGTATAAACAGGAACATATGAGGTACGTCCTGTCAGAATGTCAGATACGGCGAAGCAAACCACCCCAGATCAAGACAGTCAGTCAGATCCAATTCAGTGAAAATATGATATGAGAATGAATGAAAGAAACCTGAGTTGGAAACGGTTTCTTCAAGTCAGAAATATTATTTAACCCTGAGAAACCAAATCTCGAGGACGAGATTTCTTTAAGGGGGGAAGGTTTGTAACATCCTAGATTTTTGACCTTTTCTTTTTCCTTTGATTTTCTTGGATTTCCTGTTTTGTTTTGCTTTTCCGTGGCTATGTGGTTCTGAAACTTGGGAAGATCATGTCTTCCTAGGTTTTATAGTGGCTTGTCACCCTCGTCATCATCCCAAGATCATGTCATTTCCATCCTTGACCTAACCCAATATTCTTTTTATTGGGAATATTCCTTTTCTGATAAAGGAATAACCCTTAAATGGCGCATTGTGGCAAAATATATCTTCCTCAAATATATCTTCCTTTATTGGTAATATCTTCCTCAAATATGGCAAAATATATCATTGGCCATGTTCCCCATCATGCTCAATAAATTCATTTCCTATTCTGTCCTAAATGGCGCATTGTGAAGCAAGTGCTATTTATCTTTGCCCATTTGAACCCAAACTTCTTGGACATCTTTTCCTGTCCAAATAATTGCCTCATGCCAAAATTCAACTCAATTTGCCTAGTAAATATTCCTGAGCAATTTTTCAAAGTTCATGTCTTAGGGAAGTGATTGTGAAGGAAGTACAAGCTAGGCATATCCAAAAGAGTTGAAATTTTGCAAGGTCCTGTATATGATCTTATCATGACTATCCACCAAATATGAGCTCATGTAACTCATCTATGTGAGCCCAGCCCCAAATCTTAGTTTCTGGTCAGATTTTTAGTTTATGAAGCAACTATATTTTATATTGCTTCAATTGAGCTGAAACTTTACCAGGACATGCTTCTACCTATATCAACTACTTCCACCAAGTTTTAGCCCAATTAGTTAATCCAATTGCTTTGTGCAATTTTTTCAAATTTCTGTCCAGAATGAAGCTTTGTGAAGCAAGTGCCACTTTGGTATTTCCAAATGGCATGAAATCTTTACAACAGCTTCATACCATCATATAACCCCTCTATGCCAAATTTCAGCTCACAGAAATCATGTATGTGAGTGTATCATCCAAATCACCAATTCTGGCCAGTTTTCCACTTTCTACAGCAACCCTCATCTAAACTCCTCCTCTTAATCTGATTTTTGGTGATCAACATCACCTTAGTATGTGATCATCATCAGAGAAACTCTTTACCATGTTACCAAGATGGTTTAACCACAGGAAGTTACAAGCACCTTCTTACTGATTTACTTTGGAGCTAAGTGCAAATCTCTTCTTTGCCCCTGGACCGATTTATTTCCTCATTTTGACTAAGGGCACCAAGGTCAGTCTACTGGACATGGTCGGCCACACCAAATAGCGCCGCTTGCGCAAGTGCTCGTGGTGATCAAGCTTGCGTCATGGCTGAACGCGTGCTCTTGCTTGTTCCGGCCACTGTTCTCGTCTCCTCCCTCCTCGTCTCGACCTCCATTCATGTCTAGTAGCTCCCACGTGATGCCCTGCGTCGCCCTGCATCGCAGCCTCGTCGTGGTTCGCCTTAAATGAGCCGCAAATGCCATGCCCGTGCCACAAACCGGCTCTGTCCTCCATTGTTTGCAAGTTGGAGCTCGCCCGTGAGCTCGAGAAGCCTCCCCGCGGCTATATAAGGAGTGCCCGAGGTCCCCCGCTCCTCATCGCTCCCTCCCTCGCCTCATTTGCCCTCTGGAATCGCCACATCTAGCCGTTGTTCGCCATCATCCTCCATGGCCGCCTCGGCCTCGGCTTGGGTCTAGCCACCACAGGCCCCCCCTTGTCTCCCCAACACCTCCACTGCCTCCCCCTCGTCCTGCTGAGTCGCCCCACCCACTTGCCCCTCGCCGGAGAGCCCTGCATCGCCTATAGCCACCGTCGCCCGAAGCTCCTATCCTCCTCCTGGCGTCGCCGTTCGCTGCTGTAACGCCCCAAGACCGACGCTTCAGAAGACTTCCATTTTTTTCGTGATCACCGTGTGTTCCTTTTGGTGCTTGCTCTTTTATTTTTGCATTGCATCGTGTCATCATGCCATCATGTCATTAATCTTTGCAACAAAACTCAACTAAATAAATTGCATGGATCTTCGATCCATTTAAATCGAGGGAAGGGTGACTTCTCTTTATAACATATCCTCCCAATATTATTAGGGAGCTATATTAAAAATATTCCATTAATTGGAGTTCACCATAACACACTTGCAAATATCCCAATGCCTTTGTTATCTTAATTCTTGGTCTCATATATTTTTTTTCATCATATTCCGGAGCTCCACCAATAAATCCGAACATTTTTGGACCTTCCCAACCCTCACTTCCTAGTCAAATCATTTGAATTAAATTCAAATGCATTTGAATTTATATCTTTCAATCAGGCCACTTCTATTTTTCCTGGATCAAGCGCATTTTTATGAGCCCGGGAAAATTGTCTGCATGCGCAAATTCTTTCTCTAACCCTCTCTTTCTTTTCCTTTCTCTAATTCTTTTCTGTCAAAGAAATAAGGGAGAGAGAAGAGAGAGACTCCCAGCCGGCCACTTGGGCCTCCTGTAGCCGCAGCCCACTAAAACCCATCCTACCCCTAGCCGGTTCCCTGCTCTCTCTCGATCCCTTGACCCCTCCTCCTCGTTCCCTTCCGCCGCCACCACCCACGCACGCAGGGGCCTCACTGCCCAGGACGTCGCTCCCCTTCCGTCTCCGGCGCCGCAGCACCGGAGCTGCTCCTTCCCCGCGACACTGAGTCCCATGCGCTGCCTCGTCTCCTCTGCAGTTCGCCGCGTCTCCGCCTCCAGTCATCACCAACGGCCTGCTCGTCCTCGCCATGTACCCCGCCACCGCCGGAGCTGCTCCGCCCGCCCCGCCGCTGCTCCGTCCGCCGCACGCTACCCTTCGTCCCGGCCGTCATCGACCTCGTCTCCGGCCCTGTCCGTCGGAGCCACGCCTCTCGGTGCCCGCAGCCGCGTCGTGGTGTTCCTCCTCAACGCTGCCGCCTCGAACCTCCTCCGCGCGCCAAGTCCCGCCACGGCCATCACCTCCCCGACGCCCTTGCTGCTGCTGCTAGACCACCTCGGTACCACCAGGGAGTGCCATGGCCTCCACCAAGACCCTTGGAATCATGAAGGCCGCCAAGTACCACGACATACGGCGCCCGAACGACTACCGCACCGAACGCCAAGTACAACTATGAACCCGAAGACCTCGGATGCATCAAGTTCCTCTACGACCCGTGTACGACTACGTGATTTCACCAAGTACCCCTCGGATGCGCCAAGTTCGACTACATGGACCACCAAGTTCCTCTACCGATGACTCTAACGACTACGAAACGTGTACCACTACCGTCGACCCGCGAAGACCCCGTGGACGTCAAGTTCCTTGTCGTGACCCCGAGCATCTACGGAACATGAACGACTACTTCCTCTCCGACTTGTGAACCACTACTTCCACTACTTCCCTCAACGAACTTGATCAGTTTCAAAAGGCACGCTTCGAAGGTATAACTCGAGACGACGTCCGTGGAGCGAATGCTTTGTTGTATGAGACGCTCGCGTTTGCACCGTGTCCCAGTTGTCGCTTGCGCGTTCCTTGTTTCCATGCCACCGACATGTGGGACACCCGGTAATCGGGATCACCCCACCATCTTTTGCATGTTTCGCACATCCGCACACTTGCCCTTTTGCACCGGTATCTCAATGAGTTATCGGATCATCGGAAGGTTGCCGTGGCACCATTTTCGTTATCGTTGCCGTGGCACCCTTTTTGTTCCACCACGGTAACGAATGCTTCATAACATGCTCATGTCCACGTTTTCATAAATTTGCTTAAACACTTGCATATGTCATTTGCATCATGATAACAACATGTAAATGTTTACAATTGATGTTTGCATTAAAAATTGCTAAATGACATGAGGATTTTCCGGAATTATTGTTTGTTGTTCCGGCCTCATTTAAATTGCCTAGATAGTTAGTTTACTTATGCTTCACCTCTTGCCATGTTAATCAACATTTAATATTGTTGGGTACATAACCGAGAGAACTAAACAATTGTTGTGGTGTTTCGTCAATATGCAACTCGTTGCATATTGAGCTCCACTTAACTTGTAGTTTTGTTTGTGCACTTTGCCATGCCATGCCTCTTTAAACCGGACATGCATCATACTTGTTTGTGCATCATGCCATGTGTATGTGGTGGTTGTTTACCATGTTGTTTGTTTCTTTTCGGGTTGCTTCTCTCGTTAGCTTCGGTTTCGTTCCGGAGTTGTGAGGATTTGTTCGACTACGTCCGTTTTTCTTCTTCATGGACTCGTTCTTCTTCCTTGCAGGATTTCAGGCAAGATGACCATACCCTCGAAATCACTATTATCTTTGCTTGCCAGTTGTTTGCTCTATTGCTGTGCCACGCTACGTACCACTTCCTATATCATGCCTCCCATATTGCCATGTCAAGCCTCTAACCCACCTTTCCTAGCAAACCGTTGTTTGGCTATGTTACCGCTTTTGCTCAGCCCCTCTTATAGCGTTGCTAGTTGCAGGTGAAGATGATGTTTGCTCCTTGTTGGATTATGTTTATGTTGGGATATCACAATACCTCTTATATTATTAATGCATCCATATACTTGGTAAAGGGTGGAAGGCTCGGCCTTATGCCTGGTGTTTTGTTCCACTCTTGCCGCCCTAGTTTCCATCATACCGGTGTTATGTTCTTTGATTTTGCGTCCCTTACGTGGTTGGGTGATTTATGGGACCCCCTTGATAGTTCGCTTTGAATAAAACTCTTCCAGCAAGGCCCAACCTTGGTTTTACATTTGCCTCACCTAGCCTTTTTCTCTTGGGAGTCGCGCATCCCGAGGGTCATCTTTATTTTACCCCCCCGGGCCAGTGCTCCTCGGAGTGTTGGTCCAAACTAGAGCCACTTGCAGCGCCACCTCGGGGAAACTTGAGGGCTGGTTTTAGTTGTACGTAGTGTTCATCCGGTGTGTCCTGAGAACGAGGTACGTGCGACTCCTATCGGGATTCTCGACACATCGGGCGGCTTTGCTGATTTTGTTTTACCATCATCGAAATGTCTTGTAAACCGGGATTCCGAGACTGATCGGGTCTTCCCGGGAGAAGGAATATCCTTCGTTGACCTGAGAGCTTATAATGGGCTAAGTTGGGACACCCCTGCAGGGTATTATCTTTCGAAAGCCGTGCCCGCGGTTATGTGGTAGATGGGAATTTCTTAATATCCATTTGTAGAGAACTTGACACTCGACTTAATTAAAACACATCAACCGCGTGTGTAGCCGTGATGGTCTCTTTTCGGCGGAGTCCGGGAAGTTAACACGGCTTTTGGGTTATGTTTGACGTAAGTAGGAGTTCAGGATCACTTCTTGATCATTGCTAGCTTCAGGACCGTTCCGTTGCTTCTGTTCTCGCTCTTATTTGCGTATGTTAGCCACCATATATGCTTAGTCGCTGTTGCAACCTCACCACCTTACCCTTTCCTACCCCTTAAGCTTAAATAGTCTTGATCTCACGGGTGTGATATTGCTGAGTCCTCGTGACTCACAGATACTTCCAAAACAGTTGCAGGTGCCGATGATACCAGTGCAGGTGACGCAACCGAGCTCAAGTGGGAGCTCGATGCAGCTCTCGTTCGTTGGGTTGTTTCGTTTCCTGTTGATCAGTAGTGGAGCCCAGTTGGGACGATCGGGGATCTAGCAGTTGGGTTGTCTTCTTTTCTTTTGGTTCCGTAGTCGGACCTATGTGTGTACTCTGATTGATGTATGATTTATTTATGTATTGTGTGAAGTGGCGATTATAAGCCAACTCTTTATCCCATTCTTGTTCATTACATGGGATTGTGTGAAGATGACCCTTCTTACGACTAAACCACAATGCGGTTATGCCTCTAAGTCGTGCCTCGACACGTGGGAGATATAGCCGCATCGTGGGTGTTACAGCTGCGCCTCCACTCCTCCCCGGCGCCCCCGTCCCCTCTGAATGGAGGCGGCGCAGCCCCGCGGTCCCTCTGGTGCCCTCGGCCGGGCCGGGGATCGCCGGAGCTGGCCGGCCCCTTGGCCGCTTCCCTCCCCTGCCTCTGCTCTGTATCACGGGAGAACAGGCGAGCGGGAGGAAGGAGACGGCCAAGCCTGGCCCCTCCCCGTGCGCCTGGACCCCACGTTTTCTGGATAAGTGGAGATGTCTTTTCTGGAAATACGTTTTCGTTTCGAGAAAGCGTACTTTCTACCTATTGCGGCTAAAAATACGTTTCCCTTAAAAGAAAAACGTGATCTGCCCGAAGGCACTTTCTGTTTTTCCCCCAGGGGCATGTTTGCTGAAAAAGTTTCACCGATAGGTCCCTGATCTTCATCACCTTATATCTTTTCAACTGTAACTCCGATCGAGGTGAAACCAGCGCTCACGTCTTCGTCTCGTCGAGCTCTATCTTTTGGTAACATTTTCACTGGGTGTTATCACAGTGAAAATGACCATTTTGCCCTGGCCTCTAATCAGCCCCCTCCGAGAGAAAACCGTCCTACGTTTCGTTCTGCGGCTTCACCGCACTTCTCCCTGGAGTCTCCGTCACCCCCAGGGAAGCCACAATACCCACTTGCATGATAGTCATACAGTAGCCATGGTTTTCAACTTGAATATTTATTAACTATTTGCTTGTTTAAAATATGGTTATCGCTGTTTCGGTAATGCTTCTGGGTTAGTGCTTACTTTCTTGCTATGTTGTTATGCACCTGGTTGTCATGCCCTGCTAGTTGCTGGTATTCCTTTCATATTCTTATGCTTGCTAGTAGTACATGTTGATGTTGGTGATGGTCTTCGGTGCATGACTGCCGTCTGTCCCGAGTACCATTGTTATGCATGTTCCATTGCATCCAGTTGGTTAAATGCTTGCATGATAGCATTGTTGATATGTGCTTGCATGATATTTATTGTTGATGCTAGTGGTCATGCTATGTTTTTGAGAAGTATGTACTTGTGATATTCATGCTAGTCAGTATGCCATGCTCAGTTGGATATGATTCATTGTTGATATGGTGGATAGTTATGTGGTTCTCTCATGATTATGTTGATATCTTGCTCATGTATTGTAATTGCATCACGTATTTTATCATGGCTCAGCATATCTGCATTCAAGTTTAACCGGATTAAATTGAACTTGAACAACTGTTGGCTGAGTCATGGTGCCACCATATCGAACTGATCAGTGCAACCACGCTTACCTTTATGGGAAGGTCCTAACTGGGTCTGTTGTCGTGCCTCTCGCCGGTGCCTCCAACTAGGGAAGGATATGGGCGTGCGGTACCCTGGCCCGGTAAGCAGACATAACCTTGTGTGCCCGTTGTTGTTAGTATGGATCCGGTCCCCGTGAGGGACGTTTTGGCCACGACGGTGGTCATTGTGGCTTCGGTAGACACGGGGCCACCCAGGACTAGCCCAGTGGGGAGTGAGTCGGAGTGGCCGGCAGAGTGTCGTGGCAGTAGATCGGTTTTGTCGGAATGCCGTTGGTCCACCTGAATGGGAGTGCGAGGCCATGGGTTCCGTTTTGTGGGTACAATGTACTAACCTCTGCAGAGTGTATACTAAATCTATCGATAGCCATGCCAGCGGATAAGGGCCCAGTTCGTGTCGGTCACACTGTGAGTCAACAGTAATAATAATAATGTGCTTAATAACAACCCCGGTTCGATGATGAGATAAGTTGGTTGTGATTGCTGGAAAGATCACTGTTTGAGACCAAGTGTTGGTCATGGTTGTGATCGCCGGAATGATCACCGTGGTATCGAGGATACCGAGTTGTTGGATATTCGTGATGTTGTGCGAGAATCGTGGGTAAAGATCAAGCTCCTTGTGGTCATTTGATGATTACTATGGTATTGTTTATACCAAGCTTGATTTGATCCTGAGATGATCGTGTAATGTCCGAGGTTGGTAAGTGATGCATGTGATGGTTACGAGGTAACCCGAGGAGAATAAATGGTGCATATAGTGTCATCATGTTGCATGCTGGTATCGTCAGATTTATATGTTCATGTCATGCTGCTATTGTTCTAGCAGTATTATGTTCATGTTGTTCATGCCATGATCGTATTCTTCTAGCAGTATTATGTTCATGTTGTTCATGCCATGTTTTTCTGATGATCGCATGATAATTCCTGCATAACCTATAATTGCCATGCTGTTGTTTGTCTTGAATGCTTCTGGTTATTGTGAGCTTGCAAGTACATTCAATGTACTTACCTGGCGTGTCATGCCAGTTTGTAGGTCGTGCCTGGATTGCTTGCTTGTTTGGTGTTGTTCCTGTGTTCGCGAGCTAGGATAAATGTTCCAGCCAGAGTCCCTGCGGATTGGAGTCCATCATCGCCGTTCATTGTTCCACTGCCAGTAGTTGTTCCGCTGCTTCGAGTTGTTATGCTGCTTGTATAGAGAAACCGTGGTTGGCGTAGTGTCGCCGTACCGATGTTATTCATTGTAATATCGGAACCCTTGTACTCATATTCGTGTTGTAATAGAGAGCTGGTTTGTTCTATACTAAGCAGTGCTGTATTCCAGAAGACTTCACCTCGATCTCTGGGCTAGAATACGGGGCGTTCCGGTTTTCCCTGAGCCGGGGTGCCACACTAATCCTTTATCTTGATGATCTTGCAGCTGCTGTCGCCGAGGTCGAGGGCTTGAGGGAGGCCCTGAAAAAAGCCGAGGCCGAGGCGGCCAAGAGGAAGACGACCACTGAGAATACGGTGGCCGAGCTTGAGAAGGTCAAGCTTGTTGCTGAGTAGTATGAGGCTCGAGTGACCGATGTCCAAGTGGAGCTCCAGGATGCCGCCGAGAAGCTGGAGGCCCTTGAGATGGGGCAGGAGGAGCAATCTGTCAGCGTCCTGGGAACGGTGGTCCCCAGACTTGCCTGCCTGCGACCCACGGCGTGGCTCCACCAGCGGCCCTGTACGGCCCATCTTCATCGGCGAACACTCAAGACCCTCGCGAGGGGCCAAGCCTCGCGAGGCGGACGACGCAAGACCTCCTCACTGGCGGCCTAACCCGGCTGGCTCGAGAGGGGCGGAGAGGTCAAGGCGAGGGGCACCTCCCGAGGTCACTATGACGCAAGCCATGACGACCAAGGCCAGGCGAGCGCGAGCGCGTGTAGTGTACTCGTTTCCTATTTGGTGCTAAAGAGGCAAGCGCAGGCGAGGAGTCCCGAGGCATCAGGCAAAGGTTTCCATATCGGTGCAACAAGACCAAGACCAGCAGGACAGCAGGACGGAGGTCACCGTGGAGCCCAGGATGGCATCACCACCAGAGCCTTTAACACGCGAAGACCACCTTTAGTCCGGATAACTTGTACTGGTTGTCTCCCTTCAAATTTGGCCGTTGTTGGATCCCTTCCTGCCTACATTTGGAAAGAGGAACAGGGCCTCTTTAAATAGGACTAGCCACCATAGTAGGAGGCAACTGATCTTGGACCATTCAGATCATCCTCAACCACACAAGCTCACCGAGCTCAAGGACACCTCTCCTCAGGAGTCTGTTCTTCCCTTGTACTTGTTCATCCTCAGCCCAAGAGGCAATCCACCACACCACACTAGACTAGGGTTTTACACCACATCGGTGGCCCGAACCAGTATAAACCCCGTGTCCTTTGTTCTGCGAGTTCGACGTGCTGAGCTTTGAGATAGCGGTGAGAGCATGAGCTAGGGGATGGAGAGATCTTCGTGCGCACCCTAGTGTTCGAACCTCAAGGGTTTTGCCAGAACCCGAAATCCGACATTTGGCGTGCCAGGTAGGGGTGCGCCGAAGCCTCTCTTACATCAGCAGATCCGTCAGCACTCTGCAGCGCCGATGTCCGGTGACCCGAGGGCCGACGCCAACCACTGGGCAGCTTGGCCTGCAGGGGCGGCATCGCCCGCCCAAGAAGACCTCAACTCCGCGCTCCAGGCGGCACAAGCACCGCGAAACGCCGCGGGGCGCGGGCGGCGTGGTCCGACGCCTTCCACCCTCACCCCGCGGCGCGCGTTGGCTGCCGGAAGGGCCTCAAGCTACGCCGCGGCAACGGCGCCGCACACCAGACGCGAGCAAGCAAACATGAGGGCCGCACTCATAGTGGCACGGGAGCTGCTGCGGTGCCGACTGGCAGAGAGCAGCCGCGATGCGTTGCTGGAACGCGTCACTGAGCCGCGACCAGGGGTACGCCGCCTTTTTGCTCCCTACCCATGCCTCAAGCTATGGCCATATCAGACGGTGGGCCTCACCGTGCACACACGCTCCCAGGCGCACTAGGAGGGCTCATCGGCAGTAATGCAGGCAGTGGAGTCGGGCACCCAGCCGTACATATGCCTCCCCTGGGGGGCACAGTCGTGAGTGTTGCCCCCTACGGCCCTAGCAGGATGCCGCCCTTCCATCCTCGGGTCGGCTTGTTGGGACCGATGACATGGAGCGCGGGGCACTTTGGCGGGGTTTCTGGGGCAACGGCTCCAGAGGCCTATGTGCCCCGCATGATGGACCAGGAGTACACGCCGGAAGATGACACCGGCTCGTTCCTTGAGCTGGGTTGGGAAGAGGAGATGCTGGAAGTTGAGGCTTTCCAGGAGCCACCCGAGAGCCTCGCCGACCCCGCCGGCGACAACAGCCGCAGGGTGCCACTAAACTCTCAGGAACAGGCTTATGCTAACAACCAGTCGCAAGTGAATCAGGTCGCAGCGGTGCACGGGGGCCCCAGCATGGCAACCCCCCTTCCACCAGGGGAAGCGCACTGGAGGCTGTGTGGGAGGAGCCGGGAGCAAGGCCCCTCCCCACGCCGCGTGGAGCAAGGCGTCGCCCAGAGGATGGTCCTCTGCCGGGGAGGCACTGGCGAGCCTTACCCCGGCAGAGGGCCCGTGGTCGCCGAGGGCGCCTCTAGCATCCCCTTTGCCCCTTGGCATCATCTTGGTTTCTGGACGCCCCAACGGTGGTCGAGGGCGGTGCAAGGCGGGGCCCTTCTCTGGCGATATGAAGCAAGGCTCATGCCTGTGAAGTTCTCCGCTCGTGACACTCTCACGTAATAATGAGTGGGGCTGTACATGCACCGGAGTCTTCGGAGTGCCGCCCTCGGGCCTCGAGGGCTCCCGCCCACGTCCTAGTGGAAGCACCATGCTCCGCGCTGGCCGTCGACACTGTCCCCCAATGACTATGCTCACAGCCAGTGAAAGCACTTAGCTCCACGCTGGTGGGAAGACAAAAAGACTAGCTAGGTGCCGGACGCGGCCATTTGCTTTTGACCTCTTTTCTGTAGCTCAGGCTTGTAGCTTTTGATCTTGAATTTGAAGTTGTATTTCCATTGGCAATCGTGGGGGGCATCCTTTCTCATTCGTGTTGATTTCGTGAGTTTGTGGATTCGTGTTTTATTTGAGATTTGTGTCCACTATCTCCCCCCTTTCGAGCACCTCGCGAGGGGGGCTGGTAGCAGTGTACATGCACTACTCACGCACCTCACCATTACTGGAGCTCGCTTCTCGCGAGGCCCTCTCGGGTGGACCGGCGGACCCCTCAGGAAACCAAAACCTCGTGAGCTCATGAGGGGCTCCCTTCAAAAGGAATGCACATCCGCAGCTGCCAAATCAGTTTGAAGCTCGACTGAACCACAGTTAGTTACGGCAGCAAGCCTGCAAGGGGTGTCGCGAGCACACAAAAAGTGCACTTTAAGCCTAGCCTAGGGAATAAAGTGGTAGTCTATTTACATGAGGGGCTCCCCCTCCCCAACATGCTCTTACATTCTGAGGGGCCGTACCCACTTTTGCGTGCAGGTTCAAAATAAAGGAGCGCGGGCTCGGTCGGACATGTCGCTTGCCTCGTCTCCCGAATCTCTTCCAGACAGGCTGTTGGCGCCGTCGCTGTCGCTGTCTTCACCGCCATCAACCACGTCGCCCTCACTCACCGCGACCACCACCGCGTCGTCATCAGAAGCAGAGGCCCTAACTAGAGCATCCACATTGTCGTCCAGCGTGCTAGGTTGTCCCGGATGACCTCAGGCAGTGGGGCAATGGCGGCGTCAAAATCAAAGTCAGGATTGGTGTTCAGGAGATGGCTGAAGACGTGGGAGAATGCGTGCCCGAGGAGGCCCCGACTCTTTTCGTCCACAAGCTCGTGAGCCCTCTCAGCTCGGTTCTCCAGGCGCGTCACGACGTCGGTGAAGAAGCGAAGATGGCCGGCATAGTCCTCGGCGTGTGGGTGGGGAGCCTGCTCATCACAGATGGTACCAAGCGCCTTCTTGGCCCTCGTCCTGAGGCCCCGAAGCATGGGAACATGCTCGCGCAGTAGCGTCTGCCGGCGAAGCGCCTCCTCCTGCTCTGTTGCGCGAAGGACTCGGCGCTGTCAACCCGCTGCTGAAGAGAGAGCAGCTCGGGATGGGCGGAGGCGAGCTCAGCCTGCACTGATATCAGGGCGACTGCGATGGCTTTCTCGCGTTGTTCCGCCTCAGGCAGCCTAGACCTGAGGGCAGCGGTCCTTCCCATAGCTTCGGCTTCCACGAGCTTCAGCTTCAGGTCGTACCTGCCACCAAGATCTGCGCAAGCCTCGGCCACCCTGCGTCGACCTCCTCCTGGGCCCTGGCCTTACGCGTGCCGACAGCATCCTCTGCTTGGGCAACTTGGCGCTCCCTCATCTCCAACCGCTCAAGCTCGAGGTTGCGCTCCGTGGCCTCCAGCAACAGTGCTTCCTCACGCCTCGAGATCTCCTCCTCATGAGACGGTGCACCCTTCATCGACGCCAAGGCAGCTCTGCGCGCCTCCACCTGCTGCTCCAGGGAGGCGTTCAAGGCCTGGAGCTCCCGCCTGCGCTCCTCGGCGGCCACGCGGCGATGGTCCGCCTCCCTGGCCTCCTGCAAGGCCCGGGCGCGGGCCTCGCGCGAGGTTGCCAGGGATGCCTCAGTCTTCGCATTGGCGTGCTCACGCTGGAGGCGCCCGAGGTTGATAGCTACCTTCAGTTGATGCCACTCCTCCACCAGCCGGAGACCCTCGGCTTCAAGGCGAGCGTCAACATCCACGAGTTCTCCGCCGAGTCGGCTCAGCGCGCCCATTGCCTCCTTGAACAGCTCGTGGCGGACGACACCCCGCTCGTGTGCAAACTTGAGCGTGCGACCAGGTCCATCCCCCACAGCAGGGGTTGCCGAAGGGAGCCGAAGCGGCTCGCTCCCTCCCAGTAGGGGGCTGGAGGCCGGCGCTTCCCTAGTCGCCGTCTGGGCCTCGGCGGGGGCCCGGATGGGTGAGGGCCCGTTGCTCGAAGAAGAAGCCAGGATCGAGGTCATCCAGCCGCCATCCATGACAAGGGGTGGAGCCCTTGGCACACCCCTCGAGCACCGGACCGGACCGCGAAGGAAGGGCAGCATGAGCGCAGGATCAAGGCGCCAGGCCGGCACGCCCATCTCCCCAGCCGATCTTGCCCCGAGCGCGACGGGCTGCCATGAGACACTCAGAGTCAATGGAGTGTGCGAGGTAGGAGGAGGTTGCTCTTCTGGAGATTTCGTCACCCTGGCGAAAGGGGGCCTGAGAAACCATTATCAAAAGAGAAGATGGCATCCAAGAAATTACAAAGGTAAGGTACTCACTCGTCCATGGCAATATACTTCCTCTGCTTCAATGGCCGGAAGGCATCACCGCTGCAGCTTGGAGACCCCTTCCTCTTGCGGAGCGCATCGAAGTCCAGTCGGAGCCGGCCGAAGCCCTGGACGCGGCCACCAGCGCTGGGCACGGCTGGTGAAGCTCATGAGGGGAGGACCTCAGGAGTGCTGGGCTGAGGGGACCCCCCGGGCTCCGCCTCAGGGTGACCCGTCGGGGTCTCAGGGGCTTCGATATCAAGAGCAGCGGGTCGTGTCGCCCCCTCAACCATCACCTCAGGGCGAAGGTCATGAGCCCCGAGAGATGGCGCCTCGGGAGCCTCGAGCGGGGTCGGCACCGCAACAGTCGCATCTCCAGCCCTCGGCAACGCTCGCCCCCCCCTCCGCGCCCACTCTCGGGGCGAGCTCTGTCGACGTTCTGGGAACGGGGGTCCCTAGACTTGCCTGCCTGCGGCCCACGGCGTGGCTCTGCGGGGGGCCCGTACAACCCATCTTCACCAACAAACATTCAAGACCCTCGCGAGGGGCCAAGCCTCACGACGCGGACGACGCAAGACCTCCTCGGGAGCGGCCTCACCTGACTAGCTCACGAGGGGCGGAGAGATCAAGGCAAAGCAAACCTTGCAAGGTTCCAATAACGTGAGCCATGACGATCGAGACCAGGCGGGCGCCAGCGCGCACAGTGTCCTTGCTTCCTCTTTGGTGCTAAGGAGGCAAATGCATGCGAGGAGTACCGAGGCGTCAAGTTAAGGTTTCCATATCGGTGCAACGAGACCAAGACCAGCAGGACGGCAAGATGGAGGTCACCGTGGAGCCCAAGGCGGTGTCTCCACCAGAGACTTTGGCAGGCGAAGACTACTTTTGTCAGGATAGCTTGTACTCACTGTCCCCTTTCAAATTGGCCGTTGTTGGCTCCCTTCCCGCTCAATATTTGGGGAGAGGACCAGGGCCTCTATAAATAGGGCTAGCCACCATAGTAGGAGGCATCTAGAAACTGAGCCTCAGCCATCTCACCTTGGACTAGATCCAACCCATCCTCACACCCACCAAGCACAAGAACACCTCCCCTCAGGAGGCTGTTCTTCCCCTTGTACTGTTCATCCTCAGCCCGAGAGGCAATCCACCACACCACACTGGAGTAGGGTATTACAACACAACGGTGGCCCAAACAAGTATAAATCTTGTGTCTCTTGTGTTGTGAGTTCGTCAAGCTACGCTTGGAGATTCCGGTGAGGCTGAGGGTGTGATTCAGTAGGGGGAGATCTTCATGTGCACCCCAGTGTTCGTACCTTGAGGGTTTTGCAAGAACCCGAAATCCGACATTTGGCGCGCCAGGTAGTCGTGCGCCGAGGCTTTCCTTCCATTGCTCCGCGCCCCGTCGCTTTGTCATCTCCATGGCGGACGCTCGACGAGCTCGCGCTGAGCGCCGGCCCGCCCTCACCGCCCACGTCGCTCAGACGACTCCTGTCGGCGGGCTACCCCATCGTTCTCTGTCGCCTGCCGCCAATGCTGCCACCGGCCCGGCGGGGAACGAGCAGCAAGCATCCTCGCGGCACCCCTCGGTGCGGCGGGACGGCCGCACCGCCACTCCATCGCTGACCCCGGCCGGCTCGTCATCTCACGCCCGTCGCGCTCCCACGGACGCACGGGCCGCGCTGTGCATGGCGCGCGAACTCCTGCGCTACCGCCCCATCGACGACCTCTACGAGGACTGGCTCGACCACATCGATGAGTTTGTCAGCGCCGCAGGGGGCTCCCCTGTGCCGTCCCTCTCGCTGCCTCGCCCTCCGCCAGCTGCAGGTGATGTGGCTCATGGAGCGCCTCCACCGCCTCTGCCCCAAGACGGCGCCCTGGCGCCAAGGCGTGAGGCCCCCTGGCGTGATCCACCACGTCGGGCGCCCGTGCGTGAAGAAGGAAGCTGCCGAGAAGTCCCACGTCCACAAGAAAACGCTCCTGCGCTCCCGGCGCCGCTACGGCAAGACCGTGCGCCGCCTGCGGTGCCGGGTCGCGGGTATCAAGGCCAGGCTCCACATCAGCAAAGGGTCTCGTTGACCACCGTGGGCTGCCGCGCCTTCACCCCCGAGCTGCGCAGTGTCGCCTGGCCGAGCATGTTCAAGCCGACCTGCCTCCGCGCTACGACAGCACCCCTGACCCCTAGGAAGTCGTGCAGCTCTACGAGCTGAGCATCGAGGCGCCCAACGGTGAAGAGAAAGTCATGGCGAACTGGTTCCCCATGGCTCTCAAGGATGGTGCCCGCTCCTGGCTCCTGAACCTGCCTCCAGGCTCAATCTCCTCCTGGAATGAGATGCGCGACCGCTTCGTCGCCAACTTCCAGGGCACTCGTGACCGCCCTCTAGCCGCGGGTGACCTACGCCGCATCAAGCAACAACCAGGGGAGACCCTCCAGAAGTACATCCAGCACTTCAACAACGTTCATCTCAAGATCCCTAAGGTGACGGATGAGGCCATCATCTCTGCGTTCTCTGATGGCGTCCGTGACGTCCAGATGAAGCAGGAGCTCGCTATCCACGAGGAGCTGTGCACATCCCTGGAGCTGTTTAACCTGGTGACCAAGTGCGCAAGGGCTGAGGAAGGGCGCCTTTCCCTTCTTGAGCTCCCAGCTGCCGACCTGGAGGAGAAGAAAGCCAAGGCCAAGGAAGTGAAGCATAAGGGAGAAGCCGTGCTCGCGGCAGAGCCGGACACAAAGTGCGGCAGGGACCAGCCCGAGTCATCCAAGAGCAGCCGACCGTTCTGCGCCTTCCACAACGTGCACAGCCACAACACCAACGATTGTCAAGAGCTCAGGGCCATTCGCGACGGACGCTTCGCTCGATGCCCCGAGCGCAACGACCGTGGCTACGACCAAGGAGGAGGACGTGGCAGAGGGCGCTGGGATGACCGGGCCCCGTGCCAGGATTGGCGCGCCCGGCCTCGTGAGGATCGCTGGTAGGATCAGCCTCGCCAGGGTGCCTGGAGGGACCAGCCTCCCAAGGACCGTCCTCGGGGCAACGCTGGGCATCATCCGCTGCCGCCACCACCAACAAGGAACGACGACTACCATCAAGACGAGGGGGCTGGGGGCTTCCAGGAGCCGTGTGCTATCGCCTGCATCCTGGGCGGAGCTCAAGCCCCAGCCTCACAGCGTATCTTCAAGAAGTTTTCTCGTGAGGTGAATGCAGTCCTCCCCAAGCTCGAGGCTACACGCCCGCTCAGGTGGTCCAAGTACGCTATCACCTTCAGCTCAGCGGACCAGCTCAAGTGTGCGGCCACCGCTGGCACTCTCCCGATGCTCTGTTCACCCGTCATCAGCAACGTGCAAGTCACCAAGACTCTCATCGACAGTGGCGCAGGGATTAACGTCCTGTCTGTTGAGATGTTCGACAACCTTCAAGTGACTTACGATCAGCTTCAGCCTACCAAGCCATTCTCAAGAGTGACCGACGGCTCCACCACCCTGATAGGACAGGTCCGCCTTCCAGTCACCTTTGGACAGCGCGACAACTACCGCACCGAGCTCATCGACTTCGACGTCGCCCACATCCGTCTGCCGTACAATGCCATCCTCGGGTATCCGACCCTGGCCAAGTTCATGGCGGTGACCCACCACGGCTACAATGTCCTCAAGATTCCAGGAAGCGGCGGAATCATCAGAGTCCCCTGCGAAGAAAGAGATGCGGTGTGCTCCCTTGAGCGTGCCTTCCAAGCTGCAGCAATCGAAGACCCCGACAGCAAGGGCGAGTACCCTCCTGAGGCCGTCCCCAAGAAGAAGAAGCAGCTACTCTGCACTGGGCCTCAAGAGAACAACTTCGCAAGTGGAGCCACGTCAGGATCAGCACCAACGGCTGGGGCGCCTCCCTCCCTCGCATAGGGAGGCGCACCCGGCGCACTCCTTGGGCAGGGCTCGGGGGCTCTTTTCTGGAAGGCTTCGGACCTTGCCATCATTACGAGGGAGGCGCTCGGGCACCATTTGGAGGCGTGCTTCGCGGCACGTTTCCCTCAGGAGGACACAAGATGAGGAGCGCCCAGTGCTCGGGAGTTCATTACCAAGACCGCTCAGGAACTGCAGGATGCGAGAGCCATGCGCGGCAGTCGCCGCTCACCTGGTGCAGCCCCACATCCTGGCGAGGATGCTGGGCTGCGCATCTGCATCGACATCCCAGGGCTCAACAGGGTCGCGTCTCAGGAGCTCTTCTGGCCTTCGCGCGTGGGGCGCTGCGAGGGCCCACCGCACAGCTACGTTCGCATGCCATTTGGCCTGCCGAGCGTGGCATCCACCTACCAATGCAACTTGCGGCGCGTCCTGGCGGCTCAGGAGGCCAGGCATCACTCATTCCTAACAGAAATGGAGACGGTCCTCAAGGAATCGCCCGGACCCTCGAAGCCTCCCGAGGCCTAGGGCCCCGGTGGCTCGTGAAGAACAACCCCTTCGCCGTGTACCTTCAGCTGCCCCAATACCCCTTCTGCAACGGAACCAGGTGACATTTTCCAAGTTTATTTAGCTGGGAAGCGCCCTCAGGGCTGCATCATTCCCAGGCCGCGTGGGTCCGCCCCTGCGGCATGTATCCCTTTTTCATGTCTTTAGCCTACCTTGCTGGGGGCGCCCCTCGGGCTGCATTATCCCCAAGCCGCTCGGGCCTGACCCAGTGGCATGTATTTCCCTACGTTTACTTGAGCCGGTTTGCTTTCCATGCTTAATTTATTTATGACTATCACCTGCTTGATTGCCACCTACCACGGGATCCGTGCGCCGATCGTCTTTCTTTAGGACACTTCACGCGAGAAGGTTAGGCACGGCGTTTGTGCTCGGGCCCGTCCCTGCAGCGTTGATAAATCCAACGGCTGAGCTCTGTCTGGCGGTCCGGTCCCATTCACATCACCTCCTGGGGCCATTGGTGCTTGGCCTTCTCACGCGATAACCTCATGAGATTCGTTCGGCGCAGGTTGTCTAACCACCTCGCAGGACCACCACAGCAAACAAGAATCAAGACTAGGCGCAACCCGCCTTGACGTAGGACCTCGTGAGTCCCGCGCTAGCTCATGAGTGCCCAGACACACCTTGTCTAGCACTGCCATGCAAGCCACGTGTTAGGACGGGGCTGTACACGCCCTGGGGGCTCTCTGCAGTAGGGAGTCCCCTCCCACGTACCAGTGGAAGCACCATGCTCCGCACTGGCCGTCGACACTGCCGAGGAACGGCTATGCCCGTGCAAGTGCGGAAGCGCCATGCTCCGCGCTGGTGATAAACAACTGAGGGCGGCCCCACGGCCGTATCCACTTCGGGAGCCCTTGAGCTCAGTGTCCGGCCTCACCGCAATGCCTCCCCTCGAGAGAGTCGCGCGAGGGGGCTGGGCACGGGGGGCTGCGCTTGAGTCACGCACAAGCATATGCCACCTAACCAGGTCCCCCGGACCTGGTCGTCGTGTGTCCCTCCCGAGCCGAGCCTCGGCGAGGGCAAAGGTATGAAGGCTTTTTGCACATCAAGGGGGACTCCTGAGCATCGCGACTAAGGAGCCTAACTGGTCGCGTAGCCCCTCACTCCTTGGACTCGTCCTGGTCTCCGGACGACCCAACGGCGGATGAGGTATGCGCGCAGCCGGGCCCTGCCGATGTAGAACACTAAACCCTTACCTCGCGTCTCCTTCCTATAAGATGTTTGCGCGTCAAGGGGGACTCCTGAGCATCACGACTCAGGAGCCTAACTGGTCACGTAGCCCCTAACCCCTTGGTCCCGTCCTGGTCTCCGGACGATCCAACGGCGGCTGAGGTATGCGCGGGGTCGAGCCGTGCCGACGTAGAACGTAAGGCAAATAGGGAGAAAATCGTAAAATCTCAAAAGCAAATATTACAAGACATATTGTTCTCTCAAACATTAAACACAAGTTCAAATGCCTCCACGAGGCATGATGCATGTTGCAGGAGTAAAACAGGAAAGCAGCCGTGAGCGAATCACCCCTAGGCACCGTCGACGCCAGCAAGGGGCGTTCCTTCCTTGGTGGCATCGCCTTCGCCCGTACCACCAGCTGGAGTAGCGGGACCGGTAGAACCGCCGGTCGAAGGTGCGAGAGCGAAGGCGCGGAAATTCTTCAGTAGGGCCTCCACCTGGCCCTTCACGGCTGTGGCAGCAGCCGCACAACGCTCGTCTTCCGCAGGCTCCAGCAGGTCGTCAAGGTGGGCGGTGGGATCATGAAGATGGAGGTGGCTGAAGACACGCGTCAGCGCGGCTGAGGAAAGAACGCGGGCTTCTTCCTCTGCCATGGGACCAATGCCGCTCACGACCTCCTTGAGCGCGTCAACCAAGATGGGAAGCACCTGGGCGGGGCCCTCCTCATCGGTGGTCAGCAGCCTCTCCAAACCCTTCTCATAGAGTGCCTTCAGTGCCGCACGGAACCTTTTCTCAAGGAGCGCGAAGGCCGCGCGGTCCTCGGTCAGGACCTTCGCCTTGGCGCCAAGATCGGCCTTCTCCGCCTCCACCTTCCGCTCGAGCTCCTCCAGCCGGCTGCGTTCCGCGGCCTGTTCCTCCGTCAACTCTCCCAGCTCAGTGTCGCTATCCTTGATGGCGTCCTCCCGGGCCTTCATCTTCTCCTCCTCCGCCTGGCGGCCACGAGCTTCTTCTGTGCGCAGATCGTGCAGCTTCTTCAGATCGGCCTCCAGCGCCCGGCAGCGGTCCTGGACGGTCTCGGCATCCTTCAGCGCAACTTCACGAGCAGCCACGGCCTGGGCGGCGGCTTGCCTCTCCTTCTCGGAGGTCGCCGCGGCCTGGCTCAGCGTCGCTCGAACAGACGCGTCAGAATAAAGCCAGTCGGAGACCACCTCCAGGCGACCGGCCGCCAGGTGGTGATCGTGGCCTCGAAGATCCTCTCCCAGATGGGTCATCTCAAGAAGAGCATGCTCCAAGACATCAGGGGAGGCAGAAGGACCTGGAAGTAGCGGCGCAGCAGGAGGAGGAGGCGACATCGTCACCAGGGCCTGGGAGACAGGGGGCTCCTGAGCTTTGGGGACCCGAGCGGCCGGGCTGGACACCAACGCCTCCGGAGCCAGCGGGGCCTCGGGGGCTGACTCCTTGCGAGGATGCCCCTCCAGGCCTCGCTAGGGTGACTGGGCCGGGAAGGTGCGAGTGCCGTCGCTTCCTTTCTTCATAGAGGGGGGTGCAGCTGCTGCAGATCGTTCAGTCCCGGGCGGGGTCGCTACATCCTCCCTCTTCTTCGCCGCAGGCGGCAGCCTAACCAACCAACGATGAGCGTCGAGAAGCAGCAGCATAAGCAAGAACAAGGCAAAGCGCGAGAACTTACTGGTCCACCATGGCGTAGTCCACCCTCCGCTTGTTCAGCTTGAAACCCGAGAGCCTCGAAGCTTGAGGTGCGGGCGCGCGGGCTCCAGGAGGAGAAGACGGAGCGGCAGAGGGGTCGGAGGCAGCCCCAGGCGGCGTCAATGCTGGAGCAGCATCTCGGGAGACCAGCGCCGACCTGCCCCTCATCGGGACCGCGGGTGGCTCCCCCTTCTCCTGGTGGGCCCTGGGCTTGTCATCATCTGGCAGGGTGCGGAGGATGCCGGCCTTGCTCAAGGGGGAAGTCTCCCCCATCCCTTCAGGGGTCACCTCCGAGTCCTCCTCCTCCTCTTCCTCCTCGCGAGACTCACCAGAAGACAGCTCCACCGGTGTCGGCGCCACAGGGGCCCCGGTGGGCATCGGCGGTACCAGCCCGCGCCCGTCAAAGGTCGCTCTGGCGGCCATGATCTGCGCCCCTCCTTGCGGCGAAACAAGGGAGTGAAGATGCTCGGCGGGTACTCCTGGTCCCCGACCAGGAGGCGGAGAGCCGCAGCCAACTCACTGTCAGGCAAAGCTTCCAAGCTCAGGCAAACCTTGTCCTCCTCGTCCCCAAGCATCCACAAGAGGCGCGTATGTGCCTGAAGCGAGGCCACACGCAGCGTCAAGAATTCCCTCAGGAGCATGGCCCCTGTCACCTTCGCCGCCCTCGTGTTGCCCGGCTTCAGGTCGACGTTCATCTGCTCCAGCACCAACGTCGCCCGCTCATTAGTGAGCTTCGCGCACGACCACCCCTTGTCGGACCGGGGCATCCCCATTGGCAGCACCAAGAGTGGGTGGGCGCACTTGGCGTCCATTATGACCCACTTGCTCCTGAAGCCTACGGCCTTCTTCCCAGTCTTCGAGATCGAGTTGGCCTTGCCGGCTGCGATGAAGTTGGCACACCCGGAAGTATGACCTGTTTGATGTGGAGGAAGAAGAAGTGGCGCAGCAGTGCCACGGATGGCATCACGCCGAGATACGCCTCGCAATAGAAGGTGAAGGTCGACAAGAGAAGGATAGAGTTGGGATGAAGATGCAGTACCTGCAGCCCGTAGTGGCCAAGGACCTCATAGAAGAAGTCAGAGAAGGTGGGAACCAGCCCAGCGACGATGCTGCTCATGAAGAAGGGGAAGAAGGTGGTTCCCTCGGGCTCCGGCATGTCGGAGCCGGCCCGGAGTTTGGTGTTCCCCCTCTCGTTGCTTTCCCCCGCCATCAGAAAGCGCGTGGCGGCGAGGCTCTTCTCTGAGACGTTGGGCGCATCGAGGGCTGGCTCGTACAAGGCCAGCGACGAGGCAGGCTTGACCTTCTGGGGGCCATTGGTCACTGATGCGGAAGGGGATGGGAGTAGATCTGGAGATTTCGGAAGCAGGGGGCAAGAAAAGGGATCCGGAGCAAGTTGAAAGGAAGCAATGAAGGCAAGCGCTATCTACACCAGCCTTTTGACAGTCGGGCAGTTACCGAGGCAGCGTGGGGAAGCGGAGACGCCCACATCCAATCAACCGCCATGTGTCAACCAAGGACGCAAGCTGTTTGGGCCCGCGGCGCTCCTCACTTGCCCTTTGGCTTCGCCTAGAAGCCAAGTCCGAGCACGCCTTGGGCCCGGGGGCTACTGTCGGCGTTCTGGGAATGGGGGTCCCCAGACTTGCCTGCTTGCGGCCCATGGCGTGGCTCTGCGAGGGGACCGTACGGCCCATCTTCACCAACAAACATTCAAGACCCTCGTGAGAGGCTAAGCCTCACGAGGCGGACAACGCAAGACCTCCTCGGGAGCGGCCTCACCTGGCTGGCTCGCGAGGGGCGGAGAGATCAAGGCAAAGCAAACCTCGCGAGGTTCCAATGACGTCAGCAATGACGATCGAGACCAGGCGGGCCCCAGGCGGGCGCCAGCGCACAGTGTCCTTGCTTCCTCTTTGGTGCTAAGGAGGCAAGCGCAGGTGAGGAGTACCGAGGCGTCAAGTAAAGGTTTCCATATCGGTGCAACGAGACCAAGACTAGCTGGACGACAAGATGGAGGTCCCTATGACGCAAGCCATCACGACCGAGGCCAGGCGGGCGTCAGCGCGCGCAGTATACTTGTTTCCTCTTTGGTGCTAAAGTGGCAAGAGCAAGCGAGGAGTCCTAAGGCATCAGGCAAAGGTTTCCATATCGGTGCAACAAGACCAAGACCAGCACGACGGCAGGACGGAGGTCACCGTGGAGCCCAGGACGGCGTCACCACCAGAGCCTTTGGCAGGCGAAGACTACTTTTGTTAGGATAGCTTGTACTCGTTGTCCCCTTTCAAGTTGGCAGTTGTTGGCTCCCTTCCCGCTCAATATTTGGGGAGAGGACCAAGGCCTCTATAAATAGGGCTAGCCACCATAGTAGGAGGCATCTCGAAACTGAGCCTCAGCCATCTCACCTTGGACTAGATCCAACCCATCCTCACACCCACCAAGCACAAGAACATGTCCCCTCAGGAGGCTGTTCTTCCCCTTGTACTGTTCATCCTCAGCGTGAGAGACAATCCACCACACCACACTGGAGTAGGGTATTACACCACAACGGTGGCCCGATGAATCTTGTGTCTCTTGTGTTGTGAGTTTGTCGAGCTATGCTTGGAGATTGCGCTGAGGCTGAGGGTGTGATTCGGTAGGGGGAGATCTTCATGCGCACCCCAGTGTTCGAACCTTGAGGGTTTTGCTGCAACCCGAAATCCGACAAGCTCGACACTGGCAGCAAGGAGGGGAAACACGCAGACAGGGTTCTCGCGAGGCCCTTCAAGGCCAGCTGGACGCAGCCCCCACTCATCGAAAGGGGGCATCTGCCTCGCGAACTCCACCCTGTTCGAGCAGCAGTACAAAAGACAACCCTCCTGCGGCATGTTGGCTGGCGAAGGGTCGCCCGTCAGGACCTCGGGCACCGTTTGTCATGCCTCGGGGGGAAGCCCAGACTCATGGAGTCTCATACGATCCTTGCTGCCGGACAAGGCCCACATCGGTTGAGAATGGAGCTGGAGTGGAGCGACGTGGCGTCGGAGGAACTCCTTCATCACCATGGGTGCGGTCACGCTGAGATCTTTCAGCCTCTTCAACCGGAGCCAAATGAAGGCAAGGCGTGGGTCAGCGAGCCTATCGTGGCCCCTGCCGGAGCTGGGGACGGCGGGCGCCAAAGGGGGCGAAAGTAGGGGGCTAAGCACGCCGACGTCCACAAACACCCACCATGTCCGAAACCCGCTCGTAGATGGTGGGAGCTCAAAGTCAATCCCCGAGCCGGCCGTCGTAGCCACGGCTTGGAAGCTCAGGCATCCCGAGCATTGCCGAGGATCAGTCAGGTGTAGCGAGAAGAAATGGCGTAGTAGGGCCACGGAAGGGGCAATGCCCACCATGGACTCGCAGACGAAGGTGAAAACGGCAAGAACGGAGATGGATTGGGGATCTAGGTGCAGCATATGGATCTGATAGTGGGAGAGCACGACGTTGAATAAGGTGGAGAAAGGAGGAACCAGGCCGGTCCACAGGGCATCAATGAAGAATTGGACTTCGGTAGCTGTCCTGTCAACAGAGGCGCGGGATGCAGGCCAGGACACCGTCTCCCCCCATTCTTTGAAGCCGGTGGCGAGCGCTGGGCGGACCTTGTCCATGGCTTCCTGGTTGAGCACCAACAACCGACCCACGGCAGGTTCAACGGATGGAGGTGGCCCGGCTGAAGATTGGGACTTCTTCTTCCCCTTCTCCGTTCGGCTCGGCGCCATGGCGACGAGGAGGGCCGAGCTCAGGTCGGATTGGGAGAGGAGATTATTGTTTCCGGAAGGTGGAAGAGTTGGAGGAGTGCGTAGCCAGCAATGGGGGAATAACTGTGTAGGTCACGGTGGCCGCCTAGCTAGGCGGATATCAAGGCTGTGTGGGGAAGCGGGGCCGCCCACGTCCCGTCAATCGCCACATGTCAACCAAGGCAGCAGGCTGTTGGGGCCCGCGGCGCTCCGCACTTGCCCCTTGGCTTCGCCTCAAAGCCAAGTCCGAGCGCGCCTTGCGCCCGGTGCTACTGTCGGCGTCCTGGGAACGGGGGTCCCCAGACTTGCCTGCCTGCGGCCCACGGCGTGGCTCCACCAGCGGCCCTGTATGGCCCATCTTCATCGCCGAACACTCAAGACACTCGCGACGGGCAAGCCTCGCGAGGCGGACGATGCAAGACCTCCTCAGGGGCGGCCTCACCAGGCTGGCTCGCGAGGGGTGGAGAGGTCAAGGCGAGGGGCACCTCACGAGGTCCCTATAACGCAAGCCATCACGACCGAGGCCAGGCGGGCGCTAGCGCGCGCAGTATACTTGTTTCCTCTTTGGTGCTAAAGTGGCAAGCGCAAGCGAGGAGTCCTAAGGCATCAGGCAAAGGTTTCCATATCGGTGCAACAAGACCAAGACCAGCACGACGGCAGGCCGGAGGTCACCGTGGAGCCCAGGACGGCGTCACCACCAGAGCCTTTGGCAGGCGAAGACCACCTTTAGTCAGGATAACTTGTACTGGTTGTCTCCCTTCGAATTTGTCCGTTCTTGGATCCCTTCCCGCCTACATTTGCGAAGAGGACCAGGGCCTCTATAAATAGGACTAGCCACCACAGTAGGAGGCAACTGATCTTGGACCATTCAGATCATCCTCAACCAGACAAGCTCTTCGAGCTCAAGGACACCTCTCCTTAGGAGGCTGTTCTTTCCCTTGTACGTGTTCATCCTCAGCCCAAGAGGCAATCCACCACACCACACTGGAGTAGGGTATTAGACCATGTGTCCTTTGTTCTGCGACTTCGACGTGCTGAGCTTTGAGATTGCGGTGAGAGCGTGATCTAGGGGGAGGAGAGATCTTCATGCGCACCGCAGTGTTCGAACCTCAAGGGTTTTGCCGGAATCCGAAATCCGACATAATACTCCTGGCTATGCAAGGAGGTAAGGAGCTCCAGGAGGCGAGGATTGACGCAAAAGGCGTCTGAGAGGAGCTCCGCCAAGCTGCGCAAATTGCCAATGGTAAGAAATACTTACTGTAGAGTGTGTTCGTAGGCAACAGGTTCGCCCTGCTGACGCGGGTCTAGCTCTCCACATGCGTCTTCACCGAATATCCGAAGAATGCGGTGGCCGCAGCGAGGCACTATGCCACCTTCGAGGAGGACTCCATGCAGTGGCTCTTCTGGTCACAGTTTTCGGATTCCGAGCGTCCGCCCCTCCTCGGCGATCAAATGAAGCAACTGATGGAGATGCATTGTATGTCGGAGCTAGCCTTGAAGGACCTTTGTGTCAGTCCGTGGCCTGCCGAGCCCCTTCCGGACACCTTCTTCGGCCTTGTGCAGAAGCTATGGGAGGCACCGCTCCAGATTGATGCCGGAAAGCGGTCATCGTGCCTTGAGGGGGCGAGGCTTGCATTCGTGAAGACCATGGTACGTTGACCGAAGATTAACCCATTGAACATGGCCACTGGTCCTCCACCGAAGAGAAAGGCGCATCCACTACTGCAGGATGCTGCTAACGCGACACTACGAGCAGAGACCCTTCGACAAAACTGTGTGCGATGCAATAATCGCAAACGGTGGTGTAAAAGAACCGTCAAAAAAGGTGCAAAACGTTTGTGATGGAAGAGCCATCAAACACGGTTCAGATTTTAGTTGCGTGTGCGATGTAGGGCATACGGTTCAGTCCAATGAACTATTTGCGATTAGGCGGAACAAAAGAAACAGGCAGCCTGATGACGGTGTGTGCGATATACAACATACGGTTCACTCGGATGAACTGTTTGTGATTAGGCAAGAAAAAAAAACGGTCAGCCAGATCAAGGTGTGTGTGATTGAGGGCATACGCTTCAGAAGGATTAACTGTTTTCGATTAGGCAACATAATAGAAACGGGTCAGCCAGATCAATGTGTCTGTGATTGATGGCATACACTTCACATGGATGATCTGTTTGCGGTTAGCCACAACAAACTGAAACAGTTAGATAGATCAACATGTGTGCGCTAGACGGTCACACACATTCTAATTAAAAAAAGTGTGCGCGATGGTAATAACGACCGCGCACGGTTGTTGGCACAAGACGTGTGCTGACATTGCCTATTTCGGTGCACCCTATGGTGCAAATGCCACATATGCGGCCGAGAATGCGTACGTGCCCACGTTACGCCTTCCGAGAATAGTGCCGCACTTATAACCGTCAGTAAATTTTGAGCATGCATCCCGTCACATTCCAAATTGCAAACCTGTTCACACCGATGAAAACCTAAACGGTTTCCCACTTAGGAGCGTATTACTACTCGATTATAAATACTACTACTCCAAGATGACTGCACATTCCTCCTCAACTCCTCATCCACAAAAAGAAAGTCATTCATCATTGTTCCCTTTGCGTCTGCCATGGCCAGCGTGAGTTCTGGGTCGAGAGATTGCCACCAGGGAGATGTGAGCATGGAAGAGGAAGCACGACAGATGTCCCACCTCGCCGCGAACGCAGCCGGCATGTCCCGCTGGGCGGCCGTAGCAGCACCGAGGTCCCGCCGTACCGCCGAAGCAGCACACAGGTCCCGTCACGCCGTCGATGCGGCAGACTGGTCCGGCCGCGCCGCCGAAGCAGAGGAGATGTCCCCCCACGCCCTGAATGCAGCAGACATGTCCTCCCGCACCGCGACAACCTGGGAAAATGTCTCGCGGGCAGGCGAGGACTCTTACAGGCGCATGCATGCGATCGTCCATAGATAGATGGATCAGATCTCCGGCTGGGCGAGGTTGTAGGATGACATGAAAGCCTCATTTGAAGAGGCTACCAGCATCATCCGGTAACTAAATGAGAGCAATGCGATGCTCCGGGCCGAGCACGACCTGCTGAGGGCGAATATCGTCGGAAGTGCGGAGCAGCAGGAGTAGACTTACAGGAATTAAAAAACCAAGTTTCTCAATCTTTCTGGCCGAGCCACGACGCCCAGATGTTTGAATTTCATTCCCACTTCTTGCATGGGACCTATAAATACACCCCAAGGACAGACAGGTGATTTTGCAACCAACTCTGGTGCACTGGAGCATGTGCTTGTAGTTCAAATTTGAATTATGCACATTAAATGCGTAGGAACTCAATTAATGTATAAAAAGGCCAAACGAACCCGGAATAATTCCAAAATTGAGCACGATACTTCTATTTGGTCTAATCTGTCTGTGTAAAAAATTAAGGCGGGAAAAGGCAGTGTACGTACCTCATTTCACACACGGAGGTGACACGTTCCCTCTCGGAACCACGAGCCTGCTTGAGGGAAGGTCCGGTTTGCAAGAAACTTACACCAAAGCTTGTCCCAATTCGGCCAAAAAAATTACCGCAGCATGTTGGTGCCATGTCATTACACCATGCCAAGTTTCATGATTTTCAGGCGTGTTTTGGATTTACAGGAATTAAAGAACCAAGTTTCTCAATCTTTCCGGCCGAGCCACGACGCCCAGATGTTAGAATTTCATTCCCATTTGTTGCATGGGACCTATAAATACACCCAAGGACACACATGTGATTTTTCAACAAACTTTGGTGGACTAGAGCCTGTGCTTGTAGTTCAAATTTGAATTATGTGCATTAAATGCACAGAAACTCAATTAATGTATAAAAAAGGCCAAACGAACCCGGAATAATTCCAAAATTTAGCACGATACTTCTATTTGGTCTAATCTGCCTGTGTAAAAAAATTAAGGCGGGAGAAGGCAGTGTACGTATCTCGTTTCGCACACGGAGGTGACACGTTCCCTCTCAGAACCACGAGCCTTCTTGAGGGAAGCTCCGGTTTGCAAAAAGCTTACACTAAAGCTCGTCCCAATATGGCCAAAAAATTTACCGCAACATGTTGGTGCCATGTCATGACACCATGCCAAGTTTCATGATTTTCAGGCGTGTTTTGGATTTACAAGAATTTTAAAACACGGTTTCTCAATCTCTCTGGCCGAGCCACGACGCCTAGATGTTGAATTTCATTGCCATTTCTTCCATGGGACCTATAAATACACCCAAAGACACACATGTGATTTTTCAACCAACTTTGGTGAACTAGAGCCTGTGCTTGTAGTTCAAATTTGAATTATGCACATTAAATGCCCAGAAAATCAATTAATGTTAAAAAAGGCCAAACGAACCCAGAATAATTCTAAGTGTTAGCACGATACTTTTATTTGGTCTAATCTGCCTATGTAAAAAAATTAAGGCAGGAGAAGGCAGTGTACGTATCTCGCTTCGCTCACGGAGGTGACACGTTCCCTCTCGGAACCATGAGCCTTCTTAAGGGAAGCACTGGTTTTCAAGAAGCTTACACCAAAGCTTGTCCCAATTCGGCCAAAAAAATTACCACAGCATTTTGGTGCCATGTCATGACACCGTGCCAAGTTTCATGATTTTCAGGCGTGTTTTGGATTTACAGGTATTTAAAAACAAAGTTTCTCAATCTTTCCGGCCGAGCCACGATGCCCAGATGTTTGAATTTCATTCCCATTTCTTGCATGGGACCTATAAATACACCCAAAGACACAAATGTGATTTTTCAACCAACTTTCGTGCACTGCAGCATGTGCTTGTAGTTCAAATTTGAATTATGCACATTAAATGCGAAGAAACTCAATTAATGTATAAAAAAGGCCAAACGAACCTGGAATAATTCCAAAATTTAGCACGATACTTCTATTTGGTCTAATCTGCCTGTGTAAAAAAATTAAGGTGGGAGAAGGCAGTGTACGTATGTTGTTTAGCACACGGAGGTGACACGTTCCCTCTCCGAACCACGAGCCTTCTTGTGGGAAGCTACGGTATGCAAGAAGCTAATTAACACCAAAGCTTGTCCCAATTCGTCCAAAAAAGTTACCGCAGCATTTTGGTGCCATGTCATGACACCATGCCAAGTTTCATGATTTTCAGCCGTGTTTTGGATTTACAGGAATTTAAAAACCAAGTTTCTCAATCTTTCCGGCCGAGCCACGATGCCCAGATGTTTGAATTTCATTCCCGTTTCTTGCATGGGACCTATAAATACACCCAAAGAAACACATGTGATTTTGCAACCAACTTTGGTGCACTGGAGCATGTGCTTGTAGATCAAATTTGTATTATGCACATTAAATGCGCAGAAACTCAATTAATTTATAAAAAGGCCACACGAACCCGGAATAATTCCAAAATTTAGCACGATACTTCTATTTGGTCTAATCTGCCTGTGTAAAAAATTAAGGCGGGAGAAGGCAGTGTACGTACCTCATTTCATACACGGAGGTGACACGTTCCCTCTCGGAACCACGAGCCTTCTTGAGGGAAGCTCCAGTTTGCAAGAAACTTACACCAAAACTTGTCCCAATTCGGCCAAAAAAATTACCGCAGCCTGTTGGTGCCATGTCATTACACCATGCCAAGTTTCATGATTTTCAGGCGTGTTTTGGATTTACAGGAATTAAAGAACCAAGTTTCTCAATCTTTCCGGCCGAGCCACGACGCCCAGATGTTAGAATTTCATTCCCATTTGTTGCATGGGACCTATAAATACACCCAAGGACACACATGTGATTTTTCAACCAACTTTGGTGCACTAGAGCCTGTGCTTGTAGTTCAAATTTGAATTATGTGCATTAAATGCACAGAAACTCAATTAATGTATAAAAAAGGCCAAACGAACCCGGAATAATTCCAAAATTTAGCACGATTCATCTATTTGGTCTAATATGCCTGTGTAAAAAAATTAAGTCGGGAGAAGGCAGTGCACGTATCTCGTTTCGCACACGGAGGTGACACGTTCCCTCTCAGAACCACGAGCCTTCTTGAGGGAAGCTCCGGTTTGCAAGAAGCTTACACTAAAGCTCGTCCCAATACGGCCAAAAATTTACCGTAACATGTTGGTGCCATGTCATGACACCATGCCAAGTTTCATGATTTTCAGGCGTGTTTTGGATTTACAAGAATTTAAAAACCAAGTTTCTCAATCTCTCCGGCCGAGCCACGACGCCCAGATGTTGAATTTCATTGCCATTTCTTCCATGGGACCTATAAATACACCCAAAGACACACATGTGATTTTTCAACCAACTTTGGTGAACTAAAGCCTGTGCTTGTAGTTCAAATTTGAATTATGCACATTAAATGCCCAGAAACTCAATTAATGTATAAAAAAGGCCAAACGAATCCAGAATAATTCTAAATTTTAGCACGATACTTTTATTTGGTCTAATCTGCCTATGTCAAAAAAATTAAGGCGGGAGAAGGCAGTGTACGTATCTCGTTTCGCTCACGGAGGTGACACGTTCCCTCTCGGAACCATGAGCCTTCTTAAGGGAAGCTCCGGTTTGCAAGAAGCTTACACCAAAGCTTGTCCCAATTCGGCCAAAAAAATTACCGCAGCATTTTGGTGCCATGTCATGACACCATGCCAAGTTTCATGATTTTCAGGCGTGTTTTGGATTTACAGGTATTTAAAAACCAAGTTTCTCAATCATTCCGGCCGAGCCACGATGCCCAGACGTTTGAATTTCGTTCCCATTTCTTGCATGGGACCTATAAATACACCCAAAGACACAAATGTGATTTTTCAACCAACTTTCGTGCACTGGAGCATGTGCTTGTAGTTCAAATTTGAATTATGCACATTAAATGCGAAGAAACTCAATTAATGTATAAAAAAGGCCAAACGTACCTGGAATAATTCCAAAATTTAGCACGATACTTCTATTTGGTCTAATCTGCCTGTGTAAAAAAATTAAGGTGGGACAAGGCAGTGTACGTATGTCGTTTAGCACACGGAGGTGACACGTTCCCTCTCGGAACCACGAGCCTTCTTGTGGGAAGCTACGGTATGCAAGAAGCTAATTAACACCAAAGCTTGTCCCAATTCGGCCAAAAAAGTTACCACAGCATTTTGGTGCCATGTCATGACACCATGCCAAGTTTCATGATTTTCAGCCGTGTTTTGGATTTACAGGAATTTAAAAACCAAGTTTCTCAATCTTTCCGGCCGAGCCACGATGCCCAGATGTTTGAATTTCATTCCCGTTTCTTGCATGGGACCTATAAATACACCCAAAGACACACATGTGATTTTGCAACCAACTTTGGTGCACTGGAGCATGTGCTTGTAGTTCAAATTTGTATTATGCACATTAAATGCGCAGAAACTCAATTAATTTATAAAAAGGCCAAACGAACCCGGAACAATTCCAAAATTTAGCACGATACTTCTATTTGGTCTAATCTGCCTGTGTAAAAAATTAAGGCGGGAGAAGGCAGTGTACGTACCTCATTTCATACACGGAGGTGACACGTTCCCTCTCGGAACCACGAGCCTTCTTGAGGGAAGCTCCAGTTTGCAAGAAACTTACACCAAAGCTTGTCCCAATTCGGCCAAAAAAATTACCGCAGCCTGTTGGTGCCATGTCATTACACCATGCCAAGTTTCATGATTTTCAGGCGTGTTTTGGATTTACAGGAATTAAAGAACCAAGTTTCTCAATCTTTCCGGCCGAGCCACGACGCCCAGATGTTAGAATTTCGTTCCCATTTGTTGCATGGGACCTATAAATACACCCAAGGACACACATGTGATTTTTTAACCAACTTTGGTGCACTAGAGCCTGTGCTTGTAGTTCAAATTTGAATTATGTGCATTAAATGCACAGAAACTCAATTAATGTATAAAAAAGGCCAAACGAACCCGGAATAATTCCAAAATTTAGCACGATTCTTCTATTTGGTCTAATCTGCCTGTGTAAAAAAATTAAGGCGGAAGAAGGCAGTGTACGTATCTCGTTTCGCACACGGAGGTGACACGTTCCCTCTCAGAACCACGAGCCTTCTTGAGGGAAGCTCCGGTTTGCAAGAAGCTTACACTAAAGCTCGTCCCAATACGGCCAAAAAATTTACCGTAGCATGTTGGTGCCATGTCATGACACCATGCCAAGTTTCATGTTTTTCAGGCGTGTTTTGGATTTACAAGAATTTAAAAACCAAGTTTCTCAATCTCTCCGGCCGAGCCACGACGCCCAGATGTTGAATTTCATTGCCATTTCTTCCATGGGACCTATAAATACACCCAAAGACACACATGTGATTTTTCAACCAACTTTGGTCAACTAAAGCCTGTGCTTGTAGTTCAAATTTGAATTATGCACATTAAATGCCCAGAAACTCAATTAATGTATAAAAAAGTCCAAACGAATCCAGAATAATTCTAAATTTTAGCACGATACTTTTATTTGGTCTAATCTGCCTATGTCAAAAAAATTAAGGCGGGAGAAGGCAGTGTACGTATCTTGTTTCGCTCACGGAGGTGACACGTTCCCTCTCGGAACCATGAGCCTTCTTAAGGGAAGCTCCGGTTTGCAAGAAGCTTACACCAAAGCTTGTCCCAATTCGGCCAAAAAACTTACCGCAGCATTTTGGTGCCATGTCATGACACCATGCCAAGTTTCATGATTTTCAGGCGTGTTTTGGATTTACAGGTATTTAAAAACCAAGTTTCTCAATCATTCCGGCCGAGCCACGATGCCCAGACGTTTGAATTTCGTTCCCATTTCTTGCATGGGACCTATAAATACACCCAAAGACACAAATGTGATTTTTCAACCAACTTTCGTGCACTGGAGCATGTGCTTGTAGTTAAAATTTGAATTATGCACATTAAATGCGAAGAAACTCAATTAATGTATAAAAAAGGCCAAACGTACCTGGAATAATTCCAAAATTTAGCACGATACTTCTATTTGGTCTAATCTGCCTGTGTAAAAAAATTAAGGTGGGACAAGGCAGTGTACGTATGTCGTTTAGCACACGGAGGTGACACGTTCCCTCTCGGAACCACGAGCCTTCTTGTGGGAAGCTACGGTATGCAAGAAGCTAATTAACACCAAAGCTTGTCCCAATTTGGCCAAAAAAGTTACCGCAGCATTTTGGTGCCATGTCATGACACCATGCCAAGTTTCATGATTTTCAGCCGTGTTTTGGATTTACAGGAATTTAAAAACCAAGTTTCTCAATCTTTCCGGCCGAGCCACGATGCCCAGATGTTTGAATTTCATTCCCGTTTCTTGCATGGGACCTATAAATACACCCAAAGACACACATGTGATTTTGCAACCAACTTTGGTGCACTGGAGCATGTGCTTGTAGTTCAAATTTGTATTATGCACATTAAATGCACAGAAACTCAATTAATGTATAAAAAGGCCAAACGAACCTGGAATAATTCCAAAATTTAGCACGATACTTCTATTTGGTCTAATCTGCCTGTGTAAAAAATTAAGGCGGGAGAAGGCAGTGTACGTACCTCATTTCATACACGGAGGTGACACGTTCCCTCTCGGAACCACGAGCCTTCTTGAGGGAAGCTCCAGTTTGCAAGAAAATTACACCAAAGGTTGTCCCAATTCGGCCAAAAAAATTACCGCAGCCTGTTGGTGCCATGTCATTACACCATGCCAAGGTTCATGATTTTCAGGCGTGTTTTGGATTTACAGGAATTGAAAAACCAAGTTTCTCAATCTTTCCGGCCGAGCCACGACGCCCAGATGTTTGAATTTCATTCCCATTTCTTGCATGGGACCTATAAATACACCCAAGGACACACATGTGATTTTTCAACCAACTTTGGTCCACTAGAGCCTGTGCTTGTAGTTCAAATTTTAATTATGTGCATTAAATGCACAGAAACTCAATTAATGTATAAAAAAGGCCAAACGAACCCGGAATAATTCCAAAATTTAGCACGATACTTATATTTGGTCTTATCTGCTTGTGTAAAAAAATTAAGGCGGGAGAAGGCAGTGTACGTATCTCGTTTCGCACACGGAGGTGACACGTTCCCTCTCAGAACTACGAGCCTTCTTGAGGGAACCTCCGGTTTGCAAGGAGCTTTCACCAAAGCTCGTCCCAATACGGCCAAAAAATTTACCGCAGCATGTTGGTGCCATGTCAAGACACCATGCCAAGTTTCATGATATTCAGGCGTGTTTTGGATTTACAAGAATTTAAAGACCAAGTTCCTCAATCTCTCCGACCGAGCCACGACGCCCAGATGTTGAATTTCATTGCCATTTCTTCCATGGGACCTATAAATACACCCAAAGACACACATGTGATTTTTCAACCAACTTTGGTGAACTAGAGCTTGTGCTTGTAGTTCAAATTTGAATTATGCACATTAAATGCGCAGAAACTCAATTAATGTATAAAAAAGGCCAAACGAACCCGGAATAATTCCAAATTTTAGCACGATACTTTTATTTGGTCTAATCTGCCTGTGTAAAAAAAATTAAGGTGGGAGAAGGCAGTGTACGTATCTCGTTTCGCTCACGGAGGTGACACGTTCCCTCTCGGAACCATGAGCCTTCTTAAGGGAAGCTCCGGTTTGCAAGAAGCTTGCACAAAAGCTTGTCCCAATTCAGCCAAAAAATTTACCGCAGCATTTTAGTGCCGTGTCATGACACCATGCCAAGTTTCATGATTTTCAGGCGTGTTTTGGAAATACAGGTATTTAAAAACCAAGTTTCTCAATCTTTCCGGCCGAGCCACGATACCCAGATGTTTGAATTTCATTCCCATTTCTTGCATGGGACCTATAAATACACCCAAAGACACACATGTGATTTTTGAACCAACATTGGTGCACTGGAGCATGTGCTTGTAGTTCAAATTTGAATTATGCACATTAATGCGAAGAAAATCAATTAATGTATAAAAAGGCCAAACAAACCTGGAATAATTCCAAAATTTAGCACGATACTTCTATTTGGTCTAATCCGCCTGTGTAAAAAAATTAAGGTGGGAGAAGGCAGTGTACGTATGTCGTTTAGCACACGGAGGTGACACGTTCCCTCTCGGAACCACGAGCCTTCTTGTGGGAATCTACGGTATACAAGAAGCTAATTAACACCAAAGCTTGTCCCAATTCGGCCAAAAAAATTACCGCAGCATTTTGGTGCCATGTCATCACACCATGCCAAGTTTCATGATTTTCATGCATGTTTTGGATTTATAGTAATTTAAAAACCAAGTTTCTCAATCTTTCCGGTCGAGCCATGATGCCCAGATGTTTGAATTTCATTCCCGTTTCTTGCATGGGACCTATAAATACACCCAAAGACACACATGTGATTTTGCAACCAACTTTGGTGCACTGGAGCATGTGCTTGTAGTTCAAATTTTTATTATGCACATTAAATGCGCAGAAACTCAATTAATGTATAAAAAAGGCCAAACGAACCCGGAATAATTCGAAAATTTAGCACGATACTTCTATTTCATCTAATCTGCCTGTGTAAAAAATTAAGGCGGGAGAAGACACACATGTGATTTTTCAACCAACTTTGGTGAACTAGAGCCTGTGCTTGTAGTTCCAATTTGAATTATGCACATTAAATGCGCAGAGACTCAATTAATGTATAAAAAAGGCCAAACGAACTCGGAATAATTCCAAATTTTAGCACGATACTTTTATTTGGTCTAATCTGCGTGTGTAAAAAAATTAAGGCGGGAGAAGGCAGTGTACGTATCTCGTTTCGCTCATGGAGGTGACACGTTCTCTCTCGGAACCATGAGCCTTCTTAAGGGAAACTCCGGTTTGCAAGAAGCTTACACCAAAGCTTTTCCAATTAGGCCAAAAAAATTACCGCAGCATTTTGGTGCCTTGTCATGACACCATGCCAAGTTTCATGATTTTCAGGCGTGTTTTGGATTTACAGGTATTTAAAAACCAAGTTTCTCAATCATTCCGGCCGAGCCACGATGCCCAGATGTTTGAATTTCATTCCCATTTCTTGCATGGGACCTATAAATACACCCAAAGACACAAATGTGATTTTTCAACCAACTTTGGTGCACTGGAGCAAGTGCTTGTAGTTCAAATTTGAATTATGCACATTAAATGCGAAGAAACTCAATTAATGTATAAAAAAGGCCAAACGAACCTGGAATAATTCCAAAATTTAGCACGATACTTCTATTTGGTCTAATCTGCCTGTGTAAAAAAAATTAAGGTGGGAGAAGGCAGTGTACGTATGTCGTTTAGCACACGGAGGTGACACGTTCCCTCTCGGAACCACGAGCCTTCTTGTGGGAAGCTATGGTATGCAAGAAGCTAATTAACACCAAAGCTTGTCCCAATTCGGCCAAAAAAGTTACCGCAGCATTTTGGTGCCATGTCATGACACCATGCCAAGTTTCATGATTTTCAGGCGTGTTTTGGATTTACAGGAATTTAAAAACAAAGTTTCTCAATCTTTCTGGCCGACCAACGATGCCCAGATGTTTGAATTTCATTCCCGTTTCTTGCATGGGACCTATAAATACACCCAAAGACACACATGTGATTTTGCAACCAACTTTGGTGACTGGAGCATGTGCTTGTAGTTCAAATTTGAATTATGCACTTTAAATGCGCAGAAACTCAATTAATGTATAAAAAAGGCCAAATGAACCCAGAATAATTCCAAAATTTAGCACGATACTTCTATTTGGCCTAATCTGCCTGTGTAAAAAATTAAGGCGGGAGAAGGCAGTGTACGTACCTCATTTCATACACGGAGGTGACACGTTCCCTCTCGGAACCACGAGCCTTCTTGAGGGAAGCTCCAATTTGCAAGAAACTTACACCAAAGCTTGTCCCAATTCGGCCAAAAAAATTACCGCAGCCTATTGGTGCCATGTCATTACACCATGCCAAGTTTCATGATTTTCAGGCGTGTTTTGGCTTTACAGGAATTAAAAAACCAAGTTTCTCAATCTTTCCGGCCGAGCCACAACGCCCAGATGTTTGAATTTCATTCCTATTTCTTGCTTGGGACCTATAAATACACCTAAGGACACACATGTGATTTTTCAACCAACTTTGGTGCACTAGAGCACGTGCTTGTAGTTCAAATTTGAATTATGTGCATTAAATGCACAGAAACTCAATTAATGTATAAAAAAGGCCAAACTAACCCGGAATAATTCCAAAATTTAGCACAATACTTCTATTTGGTCTAATCTGCCTGTGTAAAAAAATTAAGGCGGGAGAAGGCAGTGTACGTATCTCGTTTCGCACACGGAGGTGACACGGTCCCTCTCAGAACCACGAGCCTTCTTGAGGGAAGCTCCGGTTGGCAAGAAGCTTACACTAAAGCTCGTCCAAATACGGCCAAAAAATTTACCGCAGCATGTTGGTGCCATCTCATGACACCATGCCAAGTTTCATGATTTTCAGGCGTGTTTTGGATTTACAATAATTTAAAAACCAAGTTTCTCAATCTCTCCGACCGAGCCACGACGCCCAGATGTTGAATTTCATTGCCATTTCTTCCATGGGACCTATAAATACACCCAAAGACACACATGTGATTTTTCAACCATCTTTGGTGAACTAGAGCCTGTGCTTGTAGCTGAAATTTGAATTTTGCACATTAAATGCGCAGAAACTCAATTAATGTATAAAAAAGGCCAAACGAACCTGGAATAATTCCAAATTTTAGCACGATACTTTTATTTGGTCTAATCTGCCTGTGTAAAAAAAATTAAGGCGGGAGAAGGCAGTGTACGTATCTCGTTTTGCTCACGGACGTGACACGTTCCCTCTCGGAACCATGAGCCTTCTTAAGGGAAGCTCCTGTTTGCAAGAAGCTTACACCAAAGCTTGTCCCAATTCAGCCAAAAAAATTACCGCAGCATTTTGGTGCCGTGTCATGACACCATGCCAAGTTTCATGATTTTTAGGCGTGTTTTGGATTTACAGGTATTTAAAAACCAAGTTTCTCAATCTTTCCGGCTAAGCCACGATACCCAGATGTTTGAATTTCATTCCCATTTCTTACATGGGACCTATAAATACACCCAAAGACGCACATGTGATTTTTCAACCAACTTTGGTGCACTTGAGCATGTGCTTGTAGTTCAAATTTGAATTATGCACATTAAATGCGAAGAAACTCAATTAATGTATAAAAAAGGCCAAACGAACTTGGAATAATTCCAAAATTTAGCACGATACTTCTATTTGGTCTAATCTGCCTATGTAATAAAATTAAGGTGGGAGAAGGCATTGTACGTATGTCGTTTAGCACACGGAGGTGACACGTTCCCTCTCGGAACCACGAGCCTTCTTGTGGGAAGCGACGGTATACAAGAAGGTAATTAACACCAAAGCTTGTCCTAATTCGGCCAAAAAAATTACCGTAGCATTTTGGTGCCATGTCATGACACCATGACAAGTTTCATGATTTTCAGGCGTGTTTTGGATTTACAGGAATTTGAAAACCAAGTTTCTCAATCTTTCCGGTCGAGCCACGATGCCCAGATGTTTGAATTTCATTGCCGTTTCATGCATGGGACCTATAAATAAACCCAAAGACACACATGTGATTTTGCAACCAACTTTGGTGCACTGGAGCATGTGCTTGTAGTTCAAATTTGTATTATGCACATTAAATGCGCAGAAACTCAATTAATGTATAAAAAAGGCCAAACGAACCCGGAATAATTCCAAAATTTAGCACGATACTTCCATTTGGTCTAATCTGCCTGTGTAAAAAATTAATGCGGGAGAAGGCAGTGTACGTACCTCATTTCATACACGGAGGTGACACGTTCCCTCTCGGTACCACGAGCCTTCTTGAGGGAAGCTCCAGTTTGCAAGAAACTTACACCAAAGCTTGTCCCAATTCGGCCAAAAAATTTACCGCAGCCTGTTGGTGCCATGTCATTACACCGTGCCAAGTTTCATGATTTTCAGGCATGTTTTGGATTTACAGGAATTAAAAAACCAAGTTTCTCAATCTTTCCGGCCGAGCCACGACGCCCAGATGTTTGAAATTCATTCCCATTTCTGGCATGGGACCTATAAATACACCCAAGGACACACATGTGATTTTTCAACCAACTTTGGTGCACTAGAGCCTGTGCTTGTAGTTCAAATTTGAATTATGTGCATTAAATACACAGAAACTCAATTAATGTATAAAAAAGGCCAAACGAACCCGGAATTATTCCAAAATTTAGCACGATACTTCTATTTGGTCTAATCTGCCTGTGTAAAAAAATTAAGGCGGGAGAAGGCAGTGTACGTTTCTCGTTTCGCACACGGAGGTGACACGTTCCCTCTCGGAACCACGAGCCTTCTTGAGGGAAGCTCCGGTTTGCAAGGCGCTTACACTAAAGCTCATCCCAATACGGCCAAAAAATTTACCGCAGCATGTTGGTGCCATGTCATGATACCATGCCAAGTTTCATGATTTTCAGGCATGTTTTGGATTTACAAGAATTTAAAAACCAAGTTTCTCAATCTCTCTGACCGAGCCACGACGCCCAGATGTTGAATTTCATTGCCATTTCTTCCATGGGACCTATAAATACACCCAAAGAGACACACGTGATTTTTCAACCAACTTTGGTGAACTAGAGCCTGTGCTTGTAGTCCAAATTTGAATTATGTGCATTAAATGCGCAGAAACTCAATTAATGTATAAAAAAGGCCAAACGAACCCGGAATAATTCCAAATTTTAGCACGATACTTTTATTTGGTCTAATCTGCCTGTGTAAAAAAATTAAGGCGGGAGAAGGTAGTGTACGTATCTCGTTTTGCTCACGGAGGTGACACGTTCCCTCTCGGAACCATGAGCCTTCTTAAGGGAAGCTCCGGTTTGCAAGAAGCTTACACCAAACCTTGTCCCAATTCGGCCAAAAAATTTACCGCAGCATTTTGGTGCCATGTCATGACACCATGCCAAGTTTCATGATTTTCAGGCACGTTTTGGATTTACAGGTATTTAAAAACCAAGTTTATCAATCTTTCTGGCCGAGCCACGATGCCCAGATGTTTGAATTTCATTCCCATTTCTTGCATGGGACCTATAAATTCACCCAAAGACACACATGTGATTTTTCAACCAACTTTGGTGCACTGGAGCATGTGCTTCTAGTTCAAATTTGAATGATGCACATTAAATGCGAAGAAACACAATTAATGTATAAAAAAGGCCAAACGAACCTGGAATAATTCCAAAATTTAGCACGATACTTGTATTTGGTCTAATCTGCCTGTGTAAAAAAATTAAGGTGGGAGAAGGCAGTGTACGTATGTCGTTTAGCACACAGAGGTGACCCGTTCCCTCTCGGAACCACGAGCCTTCTTGAGGGAATCTACGGTATGCAAGAAGCCAATTAACACGAAATCTTGTCCCAATTCGGCCAAAAAATTTACCGCAACATTTTGGTGCCATGTCATGACACCATGCCAAGTTTCATGATTTTCAGGCGTGTTTTGGATTTACAGGAATTTAAAAACCAAGTTTCTCTATCTTTCCGGCCGAGCCACGATGCCCAGATGTTTGAATTTCATTCCCGTTTCTTGCATGGGACCTGTAAATACACCCAAAGACACACATGTGATTTTGCAACTAACTTTGGTGCACTGGAGCATGTGCTTGTAGTTCAAATTTGTATTATGCACATTAAATGCGCAGAAACTCAATTAATGTATAAAAAAGGCCAAACGAACCCGGAATAATTCCAAAATTTAGCACGATACTTCTATTTGGTCTAATCTGCCTGTGTAAAAAATTAAGGCGGGAGAAGGCAGTGTACGTACCTCATTTCATACACGGAGGTGACACGTTCCCTCTCGGAACCACGAGCCTTCTTGAGGGAAGCTCCAGTTTGCAAGAAACTTACACCAAAGCTTGTCCCAATACGGCCAAAAAATTTACCGCAGCATGTTGGTGCCATGTCATGACACCATGCCAAGTTTCATGATTTTCAGGCGTGTTTTGGATTTACAGGAATTAAAAAACAAGTTGCTCAATATTTTCGGCCGAGCCACGACGCCCAGATGTTTGAATTTCATTCCCATTTCTGGCATGGGACCTATAAATACACCCAAGGACACACATGTGATTTTTCAACCAACTTTGGTGCACTAGAGCCTGTGCTTGTAGTTCAAATTTGAATTATGTGCATTAAATACACAGAAACTCAATTAATGTATAAAAAAGGCCAAACGAACCCGGAATAATTCCAAAATTTAGCACGATACTTCTATTGGTCTAATCTGCCAGTGTAAAAAAATTAAGGCGGGAGAAGGCAGTGTACGTTTCTCGTTTCGCACACGGAGGTGAGATGTTCCCTCTCAGAACCACGAGCCTTCTTGAGGGAAGCTCCGGTTTGCAATGCGCTTACACTAAAGCTCGTCCCAATACGGCCAAAAAATTTACCGCAGGATGTTGGTGCCATGTCATGACACCATGCCAAGTTTCATGATTTTCAGGCGTGTTTTGGATTTACAAGAATTTAAAAACCAAGTTTCTCAATCTCTCCGACCGAGCCACGACGCCCAGATGTTGAATTTCATTGCCATTTCTTCCATGGGACCTATAAATACACCCAAAGACACACACGTGATTTTTCAACCAACTTTGGTGAACTAGAGCCTGTGCTTGTAGTCCAAATTTGAATTATGCACATTAAATGCGAAGAAACTCAATGAATGTATAAAAAAGGCCAAACGAACCCGGAATAATTCCAAATTTTAGCACGATACTTTTATTTGGTCTAATCTGCCTGTGTAAAAAAATTAAGGCGGGAGAAGGCAGTGTACGTATCTCGTTTCGCTCACGGAGGTGACACGTTCCCTCACGGAACCATGAGCCTTCTTAAGGGAAGCTCCGGTTTGCAAGAAGCTTACACCAAAGCTTGTCCCAATTCGGCCAAAAAAATTACCGCAGCATTTTGGTGCCATGTCATGACACCATGCCAAGTTTCATGATTTTCAGGCGTGTTTTGGATTTACAGGTATTTAAAAACCAAGTTTCTCAATCTTTCTGGCCGAGCCACGATGCCCAGATGTTTGAATTTCATTCCCATTTCTTGCATGGGACCTATAAATTCACCCAAAGACACACATGTGATTTTTCAACCAACTTTGGTGCACTGGAGCATGTGCTTGTAGTTCAAATTTGTATTATGCACATTAAATGCGCAGAAACTCAATTAATGTATAAAAAAGGCCAAACGAACCCGGAATAATTCCAAAATTTAGCACGATACTTCTATTTGGTCTAATCTACCTGTGTAAAAAATTAAGGCGGGAGAAGGCAGTGTACGTACCTCATTTCATACACGGAGGTGACATGTTCCCTCTCGGAACCACGAGCCTTCTTGAGGGAAGCTCCAGTTTGCAAGAAACTTACACCAAAGCTTGTCCCAATACGGCCAAAAAATTTACTGCAGCATGTTGGTGCCATGTCATGACACCATGCCAAGTTTCATGATTTTCAGGCGTGTTTTGGATTTACAAGAATTTAAAAACCAAGTTTCTCAATCTCTCCGACCGAGCCACGACGCCTAGATGTTGAATTTCATTGCCATTTCTTCCATGGGACCTATAAATACACCCAAAGACACACACGTGATTTTTCAACCAACTTTGGTGAACTAGAGCCTGTGCTTGTAGTCCAAATTTGAATTATGCACATTAAATGCGAAGAAACAAAATGAATGTATAAAAAAGGCCAAACGAACCCGGAATAATTCCAAATTTTAGCACGATACTTTTATTTGGTCTAATCTGCCTCTGTAACAAAATTAAGGCGGGAGAAGGCAGTGTACGTATCTCGTTTCGCTCACGGAGGTGACACGTTCCCTCTCGGAACCATGAGCCTTCTTAAGGGAAGCTCCGGTTTGCAAGAAGCTTACACCAAAGCTTGTCCCAATTCGGCCAAAAAAATTACCGCAGCATTTTGGTGCCATGTCATGACACCATGCCAAGTTTCATGATTTTCAGGCGTGTTTTGGATTTACAGGTATTTAAAAACCAAGTTTCTCAATCTTTCTGGCCGAGCCACGATGCCCAGATGTTTGAATTTCATTCCCATTTCTTGCATGGGACCTATAAATTCACCCAAAGACACACATGTGATTTTTCAACCAACTTTGGTGCACTGGAGCATGTGCTTGTAGTTCAAATTTGTATTATGCACATTAAATGCGCAGAAACTCAATTAATGTATAAAAAAGGCCAAACGAACCCGGAATAATTCCAAAATTTAGCACGATACTTCTATTTGGTCTAATCTGCCTGTGTAAAAAATTAAGGCGGGAGAAGGCAGTGTACGTACCTCATTTCATACACGGAGGTGACACGTTCCCTCTCGGAACCACGAGCCTTCTTGAGGAAGCTCCAGTTTGCAAGAAACGTACACCAAAGCTTGTCCCAATACGGCCAAAAAATTTACTGCAGCATGTTGGTGCCATGTCATGACACCATGCCAAGTTTCATGATTTTCAGGCGTGTTTTGGATTTACAAGAATTTAAAAACCAAGTTTCTCAATCTCTCCGACCGAGCCACGACGCCCAGATGTTGAATTTCATTGCCATTTCTTCCATGGGACCTATAAATACACCCAAAGACACACACGTGATTTTTCAACCAACTTTGGTGAACTAGAGCCTGTGCTTGTAGTCCAAATTTGAATTATGCACATTAAATGCGAAGAAACTCAATGAATGTATAAAAAAGGCCAAACGAACCCGGAATAATTCCAAATTTTAGCACGATACTTTTATTTGGTCTAATCTGCCTGTGTAACAAAATTAAGGCGGGAGAAGGCAGTGTACGTATCTCGTTTCGCTCACGGAGGTGACACGTTCCCTCTCGGAACCATGAGCCTTCTTAAGGGAAGCTCCGGTTTGCAAGAAGCTTACACCAAAGCTTGTCCCAATTCGGCCAAAAAAATTACCGCAGCATTTTGGTGCCATGTCATGACACCATGCCAAGTTTCATGATTTTCAGGCGTGTTTTGGATTTACAGGTATTTAAAAACCAAGTTTCTCAATCTTTCTGGCCGAGCCACGATGCCCAGATGTTTGAATTTCATTCCCATTTCTTGCATGGGACCTATAAATTCACCCAAAGACACACATGTGATTTTTCAACCAACTTTGGTGCACTGGAGCATGTGCTTGTAGTTCAAATTTGTATTATGCACATTAAATGCGCATAAACTCAATTAATGTATAAAAAAGGCCAAACGAACCCGGAATAATTCCAAAATTTAGCACGATACTTCTATTTGGTCTAATCTGCCTGTGTAAAAAATTAAGGCGGGAGAAGGCAGTGTACGTACCTCATTTCATACACGGAGGTGACACGTTCCCTCTCGGAACCACGAGCCTTCTTGAGGAAGCTCCAGTTTGCAAGAAACGTACACCAAAGCTTGTCCCAATACGGCCAAAAAATTTACTGCAGCATGTTGGTGCCATGTCATGACACCATGCCAAGTTTCATGATTTTCAGGCGTGTTTTGGATTTACAAGAATTTAAAAACCAAGTTTCTCAATCTCTCCGACCGAGCCACGACGCCCAGATGTTGAATTTCATTGCCATTTCTTCCATGGGACCTATAAATACACCCAAAGACACACACGTGATTTTTCAACCAACTTTGGTGAACTAGAGCCTGTGCTTGTAGTCCAAATTTGAATTATGCACATTAAATGCGAAGAAACTCAATGAATGTATAAAAAAGGCCAAACGAACCCGGAATAATTCCAAATTTTAGCACGATACTTTTATTTGGTCTAATCTGCCTGTGTAACAAAATTAAGGCGGGAGAAGGCAGTGTACGTATCTCGTTTCGCTCACGGAGGTGACACGTTCCCTCTCGGAACCATGAGCCTTCTTAAGGGAAGCTCCGGTTTGCAAGAAGCTTACACCAAAGCTTGTCCCAATTCGGCCAAAAAAATTACCGCAGCATTTTGGTGCCATGTCATGACACCATGCCAAGTTTCATGATTTTCAGGCGTGTTTTGGATTTACAGGTATTTAAAAACCAAGTTTCTCAATCTTTCTGGCCGAGCCACGATGCCCAGATGTTTGAATTTCATTCCCATTTCTTGCATGGGACCTATAAATTCACCCAAAGACACACATGTGATTTTTCAACCAACTTTGGTGCACTGGAGCATGTGCTTGTAGTTCAAATTTGTATTATGCACATTAAATGCGCAGAAACTCAATTAATGTATAAAAAAGGCCAAACGAACCCGGAATAATTCCAAAATTTAGCACGATACTTCTATTTGGTCTAATCTGCCTGTGTAAAAAATTAAGGCGGGAGAAGGCAGTGTACGTACCTCATTTCATACACGGAGGTGACACGTTCCCTCTCGGAACCACGAGCCTTCTTGAGGAAGCTCCAGTTTGCAAGAAACTTACACCAAAGCTTGTCCCAATACGGCCAAAAAAATTACCGCAGCATGTTGGTGCCATGTCATGACACCATGCCAAGTTTCATGATTTTCAGGCGTGTTTTGGATTTACAAGAATTTCAAAACCAAGTTTCTCAATCTCTCCGACCGAGCCACGACGCCCAGATGTTGAATTTCATTGCCATTTCTGCCATGGGACCTATAAATACACCCAAAGACACACATGTGATTTTTCAACCAACTTTGGTGAACTAGAGCCTGTGCTTGTAGTTCAAATTTGAATTATGTGCATTAAATGCACAGAAACTCAATGAATGTATAAAAAAGGCCAAACGAACCCGGAATAATTCCAAATTTTAGCACGATACTTTTATTTGGTCTAATCTGCCTGTGTAAAAAAATTAAGGCGGGAGAAGGCAGTGTACGTATCTCGTTTCGCTCACGGAGGTGACATGTTCCCTCTCGGAACCATGAGCCTTCTTAAGGGAAGCTCCGGTTTGCAAGAAGCTTACACCAAAGCTTGTCCCAATTCGGCCAAAAAAATTACCGCAGCATTTTGGTGCCATGTCATGACACCATGCCAAGTTTCATGATTTTCAGGCGTGTTTTGGATTTACAGGTATTTAAAAACCAAGTTTCTCAATCTTTCTGGCCGAGCCACGATGCCCAGATGTTTGAATTTCATTCCCATTTCTTGCATGGGACCTATAAATTCACCCAAAGACACACATGTGATTTTTCAACCAACTTTGGTGCACTGGAGCATGAGCTTGTAGTTCAAATTTGTATTATGCACATTAAATGCGCAGAAACTCAATTAATGTATAAAAAAGGCCAAACGAACCCGGAATAATTCCAAAATTTAGCACGATACTTCTATTTGGTCTAATCTGCCTGTGTAAAAAATTAAGGCGGGAGAAGGCAGTGTACGTACCTCATTTCATACACGGAGGTGACACGTTCCCTCTCGGAACCACGAGCCTTCTTGAGGGAAGCTCCAGTTTGCAAGAAACTTACACCAAAGCTTGTCCCAATACGGCCAAAAAATTTACTGCAGCATGTTGGTGCCATGTCATGACACCATGCCAAGTTTCATGATTTTCAGGCGTGTTTTGGATTTACAAGAATTTAAAAACCAAGTTTCTCAATCTCTCCGACCGAGCCACGACGCCCAGATGTTGAATTTCATTGCCATTTCTTCCATGGGACCTATAAATACACCCAAAGACACACACGTGATTTTTCAACCAACTTTGGTGAACTAGAGCCTGTGCTTGTAGTCCAAATTTGAATTATGCACATTAAATGCGAAGAAACTCAATGAATGTATAAAAAAGGCCAAACGAACCCGGAATAATTCCAAATTTTAGCATGATACTTTTATTTGGTCTAATCTGCCTGTGTAAAAAAATTAAGGCGGGAGAAGGCAGTGTACGTATCTCGTTTCGCTCACGGAGGTGACACGTTCCCTCTCGGAACCATGAGCCTTCTTAAGGGAAGCTCCGGTTTGCAAGAAGCTTACGCCAAAGCTTGTCCCAATTCGGCCAAAAAATTTACCGCAGCATTTTGGTGCCATGTCATGACACCATGCCAAGTTTCATGATTTTCAGGCGTGTTTTGGATTTATAGGTATTTAAAAACCAAGTTTCTCAATCTTTCTGGCCGAGCCACGATGCCCAGATGTTTGAATTTCATTCCCATTTCTTGCATGGGACCTATAAATTCACCCAAAGACACACATGTGATTTTTCAACCAACTTTGGTGACTGGAGCATGTGCTTGTAGTTCAAATTTGAATTATGCACTTTAAATGCGAAGAAACACAATTAATGTATAAAAAAGGCCAAACGAACCTGGAATAATTCCAAAATTTAGCACGATACTTGTATTTGGTCTAATCTGCCTGTGTAAAAAATTAAGGTGGGAGAAGGCAGTGTACGTATGTTGTTTAGCACACAGAGGTGACACGTTCCCTCTCGGAACCACGAGCCTTCTTGAGGGAAGCTACGGTATGCAAGAAGCCAATTAACACCAAATCTTGTCCCAATTCGGCCAAAAAAATTACCGCAGCATTTTGGTGCAATGTCGTGACACCATGCCAAGTTTCATGATTTTCAGGCGTGTTTTGGATTTACAGGAATTTAAAAACCAAGTTTCTCAATCTTTCCGGCCGAGCCACGATGCCCAGATGTTTGAATTTCATTCGCGTTTCTTGCATGGGACCTATAAATACACCCAAAGACACACATGTGATTTTGCAACCAACTTTGGTGCACTGGAGCATGTGCTTGTAGTTCAAATTTGTATTATGCACATTAAATGCGCAGAAACTCAATTAATGTATAAAAAAGGCCAAACGAACCCGGAATAATTCCAAAATTTAGCACGATACTTCTATTTGGTCTAGTCTGCCCGTGTAAAAAATTAAGGCGGGAGAAGGCAGTGTACGTACCTCATTTCATACACGGAGGTGACACGTTCCCTCTCGGAACCACGAGCCTTCTTGAGGGAAGCTCCGGTTTGCAAGAAACTTACACCAACGCTTGTCCCAATAAGGCCAAAAAATTTACCGCAGCATGTTGGTGCCATGTCATGACACCATGCCAAGTTTCATGATTTTCAGGCGTGTTTTGGATTTACAAGAATTTAAAAACCAAGTTTCTCAATCTCTCCGACCGAGCCACGACGCCCAGATGTTGAATTTCATTGCCATTTCTGCCATGGGACCTATAAATACACCCAAAGACACACATGTGATTTTTCAACCAACTTTGGTGAACTAGAGCCTGTGCTTGTAGTTCAAATTTGAATTATGTGCATTAAATGCACAGAAACTCAATTAATGTATAAAAAAGGCCAAACGAACCCGCAATAATTCCAAATTTTAGCACGATACTTTTATTTGGTCTAATCTGCCTGTGTAAAAAAATTAAGGCGGGAGAAGGCAGTGTACGTATCTCGTTTCGCTCACGGAGGTGACATGTTCCCTCTCGGAACCATGAGTCTTCTTAAGGGAAGCTCCGGTTTGCAAGAAGCTTACACCAAAGCTTGTCCCAATTCGGCCAAAAAAATTACCGCAGCATTTTGGTGCCATGTCATGACACCATGCCAAGTTTCATGATTTTCAGGCGTGTTTTGGATTTACAGGTATTTAAAAACCAAGTTTCTCAATTTCATTCCCATTTCTTGCATGGGACCTATAAATTCACCCAAAGACACACATGTGATTTTTCAACCTACTTTGGTGACTGGAGCATGTGCTTGTAGTTCAAATTTGAATTATGCACTTTAAATGCGAAGAAACACAATTAATGTATAAAAAAGGCCAAACGAACCTGGAATAATTCCAAAATTTAGCACGATACTTGTATTTGGTCTAATCTGCCTGTTTAAAAAAATTAAGGTGGGAGAAGGCAGTGTACGTATGTCGTTTAGCACACAGAGGTGACACGTTCCCTCTCGGAACCACGAGCCTTCTTGAGGGAAGCTACGGTATGCAAGAAGCCAATTAACACCAAATCTTGTCCCAATTCGGCCAAAAAATTTACCGCAGCATTTTGGTGCCATGTCATGACACCATGCCAAGTTTCATGATTTTCAGGCGTGTTTTGGATTTACAGGAATTTAAAAACCAAGTTTCTCAATCTTTCCGGCCGAGCCACGATGCCCAGATGTTTGAATTTCATTCCCGTTTCTTGCATGGGACATATAAATACACCCAAAGACACACATGTGATTTGTCAACCAACTTTGGTGCACTCGAGCTTGTGCTTGTAGTTCAAATTTGTATTATGCACATTAAATGCGCAGAAACTCAATTAATGTATAAAAAAGGCCAAACGAACCCGAAATAATTCCAAAATTTAGCACGATACTTCTATTTGGGTCTAATCTGCCTGTGTAAAAAATTAAGGCGGGAGAAGGCAGTGTACGTACCTCATTTCATACACGGAGGTGACACGTTCCCTCTCGGAACCACGAGCCTTCTTGAGGGAAGCTCCAGTTTGCAAGAAACTTACACCAAATCTTGTCCCAATTCGGCCAAAAAAATTACCGCAGCATGTTGGTGCCATGTCATTACACCATGCCAAGTTTCATGATTTTCAGGCGTGTTTTGGATTTAAAAAAATTAAAAACCAAGTTCCTCAATCTTTCCGGCCGAGCCACGACGCCCAGATGTTTGAATTTCATTCCCATTTCTTGCATGGGACCTATAAATACACCCAAGGACACACATGTGATTTTTCAACCAACTTTGGTGCACTAGAGCCTGTGCTTTTAGTTCAAATTTGAATTATGTGCATTAAATGCACAGAAACTCAATTAATGTATAAAGAAGGCCAAACGAACCCGGAATAATTCCAAAATTTAGCACGGCACTTCTATTTGGTCTAATCTGCCTGTATAAAAAAATTAAGGCGGGAGAAGGCAGTGTACGTATCTCGTTTCGCACACGGAGGTGACACGTTCCCTCTCAGAACCACGAGCCTTCTTGAGGAAAGCTCTGGTTTGCAAGGAGCTTTCACCAAAGCTCGTCCCAGTACGGCCAAAAAATTTACCGCAGCATGTTGGTGCCATGTCATGACACCATGCCAAGTTTCATGATTTTCAGGCGTGTTTTGGATTTACAAGAATTTAAAAACCAAGTTTCTCAATCTCTCCGACCGAGCCACGACGCCGAGATGTTGAATTTCATTGCCATTTCTTCCATGGGACCTATAAATACACCCAAAGACACACATGTGATTTCTCAACCAACTTTGGTGAACTAGAGCCTGTGCTTGTAGTTCAAATTTGAATTATGTGCATTTAATGCGCAGAAACTCAATTAATGTATAAAAAAGGCCAAACGAACCCAGAATAATTCCAAATTTTAGCACGATACTTTTATTTGGTCTAATCTTCCTGTGTAAAAAAAATTAAGGCGGGAGAAGGTAGTGTACGTATCTCGTTTCGCTCACGGAGGTGACATGTTCCCTCTCGGAACCATGAGCCTTCTTAAGGGAAGCTCCGGTTTGCAAGAAGCTTACACCAAAGCTTGTCCCAATTCGGCCAAAAAATTTACCGCAGCATTTTGGTGCCATGTCATGACACCATGCCAAGTTTCATGATTTTCAGGCGTGTTTTGGATTTACAGGTATTTAAAAACCAAGTTTCTCAATCTTTCCGGCCGAGCGACGATGCCCAGATGTTTGAATTTCATTCCCATTTCTTGCATGGGACCTATAAATACACCCAAGGACACACATGTCATTTTGCAACCAAATTTGGTGCATTGGAGCATGTGCTTGTAGTTCAAATTTGAATTATGCACATTAAATGCGAAGAAACTCAATTAATGTATAAAAAAGGCCAAACGAACCCGGAATAATTCCAAAATTTAGCACGATACTTCTATTTGGTCTAATCTGCCTGTGTAAAAAAAATTAAGGCGGGAGAAGGCAGTGTATGTATCTCGTTTCGCACACGGTGGTGACACGTTCCCTCTCGGAACCACGAGCCTTCTTGAGGGAAGCTCCGGTTTGCAAAAAACTTACACCAAAGCTTGTCCCAATTCGGCCAAAAAAATTACCGCAGCATGTTGGTGCCATGTCATTACACCATGCCAAGTTTCACGATTTTCAGGCGTGTTTTGGATTTACAGGAATTAAAAACCAAGTTTCTCAATCTTTTCGGCCAAGCCACGACACCCAGATGTTTGAATTTCATTCCCATTTCTTGCATGGGACCTATAAATACACCCAAGGACACACATGTGATTTTTCAACCAACTTTGGTGCACTAGGGCCTGTGCTTGTAGTTCAAATTTGAATTATGTGCATTAAATGCACAGAAACTCAATTAATGTATAAAAAAGGCCAAACGAACCCGGAATAATTCCAACATTTAGCACGATACTTCTATTTGGTCTAATTTGCCTGTGTAAAAAAATTAAGGCGGGAGAAGGCAGTGTACGTATCTCGTTTCGCACACGGAGGTGACACGTTCCCTCTCAGAACCACGAGCCTTCTTGAGGGAAGCTCCGGTTTGCAAGGAGCTTTCACCAAAGCTCGTCCCAATACGGCCAAAAAATTTAGCGCAGCATGTTGGTGCCATGTCATGACACCATACCAAGTTTCATGATTTTCAGGCGTGTTTTGGATTTACAAGAATTTAAAAACCAAGTTTCTCAATCTCTCCGACCGAGCCACGACGCCCAGATGTTGAATTTCATTGCCATTTCTTCCACGGGACCTATAAATACACCCAAAGACACACATGTGATTTTTCAACCAACTTTGGTGAACTAGAGCCTGTGCTTGTAGTTCAAATTTGAATTATGCACATTAAATGCGCAGAAACTCAATTAATGTATAAAAAAGGCCAAACGAACCCGGAATAATTCCGAATTTTAGCACGATACTTTTATTTGGTCTAATCTGCCTGTGTAAAAAAAATTAAGGCGGGAGAGGGTAGCGTACGTATCTCGTTTCGCTCACGGAGGTGACACGTTCCCTCTCGGAAGCATGAGCCTTCTTCAGGGAAGCTCCGGTTTGCAAGAAGCTTACACCAAAGATTGTCCCAATTCGGCCAAAAAATTTACCGCAGCATTTTGGTGCCATGTCATGACACCATGCCAAGTTTCTTGATTTTCAGGCGTGTTTTGGATTTACAGGTATTTAAAAACCAAGTTTCTCAATCTTTCCGGTCGAGCCACGATGCCCAGATGTTCGAATTTCATTCCCATTTCTTGCATGGGACCTATAAATACACCCAAAGACACACATGTGATTTTTCAACCAACTTTGGTGCACTGGAGCATGTGCTTGTAGTTCAAATTTGAATTATGCACATTAAATGCGAAGAAACTCAATTAATGTATAAAAACGCCAAACGAACCTGGAATAATTCCAAAATTTAGCACGATACTTCTATTTGGTCTAATCTGCCTGTGTAAAAAAATTAAGGTGGGAGAAGGCAGTGTACGTATGTCGTTTAGCACATGGAGGTGACACGTTCCCTCTCGGAACCACGAGCCTTCTTGAGGGAAGCTACGGTATGCAAGAAGCTAATTAACACCAAAGCTTGTCCCAATTCGGCCAACAAAATTACCGCAGCACTTTGGTGCCATGTCATGACACCATGCCAAGTTTCATGATTTTCAGGCGTGTTTTGGATTTACAGGAATTTAAAAACCAAGTTTCTCAATCTTTCCGGCCGAGCCACGATGCCCAGATGTTTGAATTTCATTCCCGTTTCTTGCATGGGACCTATAAATACACCCAAAGACACACATGTGATTTTGCAACCAACTTTGGTGCACTGGAGCATGTGCTTGTAGTTCAAATTTGTATTATGCACATTAAATGCGCAGAAACTCAATTAATTTATAAAAAAGGCCAAACGACCCGGAATAATTCCAAAATTTAGCACGATGCTTCTATTTGGTCTAATCTGCCTGTGTAAAAAATTAAGGCGGGAGAAGGCAGCGTACGTACCTCATTTCATACATGGAGGTGACACGTTCCCTCTCGGAACCACGAGCCTTCTTGAGGGAAGCTCCAGTTTGCAAGAAACTTACACCAAAGCTTGTCCCAATTCGGCCAAAAAAATTACTGCAGCATGTTGGTGCCATGTCATTACGTCATGCCGAGTTTCATGATTTTCAGGCGTGTTTTGGATTTACAGGAATTAAAAAACCAAGTTTCTCAATCTTTCCGGCCAAGCCACGACGGCCAGATGTTTGAATTTCATTCCCATTTCTTGCATGGGACCTATAAATACACCCAAGGACACACATGTGATTTTACAACCAACTTTGGTGCACTAGAGCCTGCGCTTGTAGTTCAAATTTGAATTATGTGCATTAAATGCACAGAAACTCAATTAATGTATAAAAAACGCCAAACGAACCTGGAATAATTCCAAAATTTAGCACGATACTTCTATTTGGTCTAATCTGCCTGTGTAAAAAAATTAAGGCGGGAGAAGGCAGTGTACGTATCTCGTTTCGCACACGGAGGTGACACGTTCCCTCTCAGAACCACGAGCCTTCTTGAGGGAAGCTCCGGTGTGCAAAAAGCTTACACCAAAGCTCCTCCCAATTTGGCAAAAAAAATTACCGCAGCATGTTCGTCCCATGTCATGACACCATGCCAAGTTTCATGATTTTCAGGAGTGTTCTGGATTTACAAGAATTTAAAAACTAAGTTTCTCAATCTTTCCGGCCGAGCCACGACGCCCAGATGTTTGAATTTCATTGCCATTTCTTGCATGGGACCTATAAATACACCCAAAGACACACCTTTTTCAAACAACTTTGGTGCACTAGAGCCTGTGCTTGTAGTTCACATTTGAATTATGCACATTAAAGGCCGAACGAACCCCGAATAATTCCAAAATTTAGCATGATACTTTTATTTGGTCTAATCTGCCTGTGTAAAAAAAATTAAGGTGGGAGAAGGCTGTGTACGTATCTCGTTTCGCTCACGGAAGTGACACGTTCCCTCTCAGAACCATGAGCCTTCTTGAGGGAAGCTCCGGTTTGCAAGAAGCTAACCCCAAATCTTGTCCCAATTCGGCCAAAAAAGTTACCGCAGCATTTTGGTGCCATGTCATGACACCATGCCAACTTTCATGATTTGCAAGCGTGTTTTGGATTTACAGGTATTTAAAAACCACTCAATCTTTCCGGCCGAGCCACGATGCCCACATGTTTGAATTTCATTCCCATTTCATGCATGGGACCTATAAATACACCCAAAGACACGCATGTGATTTTGCAACCAACTTTGGTGCACTGGAGCATGTGCTTGTAGTTCAAATTTGATTTATGCACATTAAATGCGCAGAAACGCAATTAATGTATAAAAAAGGCCAAACGAACCCGGAATAATTCCAAAATTTAGCAGGATACTTCTATTTGGTCTAATCTGCCTGTGTAAAAAAATTAAGGCGGGAGAAGGCAGTGTACGTACCTCATTTCACACACGGAGGTGATACGTATCCTCTCGGAACCACGAGCCTTCTTGAGGGAAGCTCCGGTTTGCAAGAAACTTACAGCAAAGTTTGTCCCAATTCGGCCAAAAATATTACCGCAACATGTTGATGCCATGTCATGACACCATGCCAAGTTTCATGATTTTCAGGCGTGTTTTGGATTTACAGGAATTAAAAAACCAAGTTTCTCAATCTTTCCGACCGAGCCACGACGCCCAGATGTTTGAATTTCATTCCCATTTGTTGCATGGGACCTATATATACACCCAAGGACACACATGTGATTTTTCAACCAACTTTGGTGCACTAGAGCCTGTGCTTGTAGTTCAAATTTGAATTATGTGCATTAAATGCACAGAAACTCAATTAATGTATAAAAAAGGCCAAACGAACCCGGAATAATTCCAAAATTTAGCACGATACTTCTGTTTGGTCTAATATGCATGTGTAAAAAAAAATAAGGCGGGAGAAGGCAGTGTATGTATCTCGTTTCGCACACGGAGGTGACACGTTCCCTCTCGGAACCACGAGCCTTCTTGTGGGAAGCTCCGGTTTGCAAGAAGCTTACACCAACGCTTGTCCCAATTCGGCTAAAAAAATTACCGCAGCATGTTTGTGCCATGTCATGACACCATGCCAAGTTTCATGATTTTCAGGCGTATTTTGGATTTACAAGAATTTAAAAACCAAGTTTCTCAATCTTTCCGGCCGAGCCACGACGCCCAGATGTTTGAATTTCATTGCCATTTCTTGCATGGGACCTATAAATACACCCAAAGACACACATGTGATTTTTCAAACAACTTTGGTGCACTAGAGCCTGTGCTTGTAGTTCAAATTTGAATTATGCACATTAAATGCGCAGAAACTCAATTAATGTATAAAAAAGGCCAAACGAACCCGGAATAATTCCAAAATTTAGCATGATACTTTTATTTGGCCTAATCTGCCTGTGTAAAAAAATTAAGGCAGGAGAAGGTAGTTGTGACACCCAAAATTTTTGACCTTGTTTTATTTATTAAAATTTTGCCAGGAAATAAAACTTTCCCATCTGTCAAGTTACCCTTTTATTATTTTGGATTTTTGCCCCTACTGGAAAACTTTCCAAAAGTTTTATTGGACTTATATGCCCTTTTTATAAAAAAAAACAATTCCATATCAGTGGATTTATCTGCATAATTAATTTCGAGGAGCTTTAATGCCTTTAAAATGATCTTTCATAATTCTGGAGCCCCTTTTTGCACTGCAAACTTTTGTTAAATGCCTTCAAAATTTTCACCAAAATTTGGGGATGTCCTGTGATGTTTCCACATCACTTTTATGCAAAAATACCTTTTGGCCATTGGAGATTTTGAGCTCTACACCAACTTTTCCAATCTGGTCCAGTAGGCACTTTTGCACTACAACCCATTTAAAAATTTCCTTAAAAATACTTCCAAGTGTTTGGAGATGTCAGTTGATGCATACAATTCAACTCTATGCAAAAACCCAGTGTTGTTCTTTGAAAAATTTGAGTGAATCAACCTCTTTTTCATTCTGGTCCAGTTTGGTGTTTTGAACTGCAACCCCATTCTATTTTGCTCTAGTGCTCTTGAGATTTTTCCTACCTATAGTACTCTCTGCCAAACTCTTAAGTCCAGGAGATTGGACCCTTTGGCATATTTTTGGTGCATGCAATGATAGCCTTTAGTTTCTGCCCAAAACTGGTTTTCTCCAAGACTTGCACTAACAAGTTTATGGTTTTGCCCAAGTGATCTTACCACCATCTCCTGCATCTAAAGAGACCCTGATCTGGAGATTTTGGCCACTCCAAGAGTTGCCTAAGTGCACTTGGCATTCTGTCGAACACCTGGTATGCACAGTCTGGTTTGGCATGAGTTCCTTGTTTGCACTGTGAACTTGCTCCAATGACCCAGCAACCATGTCCACTGAGCGCCTTGCTACCCCTACCTCCATCCTGTGCAGTGCCAGCTCCACCCTCGCGCTCTAGACTGCACTGGCATTTCGTCGAGCAGGTGCCGTGCATGCTCTGGGCGCGCCAAGAGCGCACGTTTTGCACGCGCGCGCACTGAGCCGACACGCCGCACTGCCACACTCGACGCGACCCGTCCCTGGCCCCTTCTGCATCGCTGAACCGCGCACTAGCCGCTCCCTGCTCCACGGCATCTCTGGCGCCCTGCAGCACCGCTGGCAGCGCCCTTGGCGGCATGCCGGCGTCGGTAGCGGCCTCTGCCATGTCCGGCACCGCCCAAACCACACCAGCGCACCAGCTGCCCCTGTGAATAGCTCGTGCTTATCCTCATGCTCGTCGGCACGCGTTCGTCGCCGCCACGATGCCCTGCAGCTACAGAAACGGCTGTCGCCGGCGATCTTATCTGCAGCCGCCGCGGTCCAACCTCGAGCGCCTATATAAAGGGTCCCCGAGCTCGTTCAAGGTTTCAGGCGACATCAGACCCTCCCCGTGAAGCTTCCCACGCAGTGGATCGACCCGTAGTAGCCATCTTCCTCAACTCTGGCCAGTTCGGCCGCCGCCAAGCTCCGGTGCGATTCGTCACAACCAGCCGCTCATTCGTCCAACCAACGCCACCCATAGTTTCCTCTAGTCACTGCGGGGCTGCCCAACTACCCAACTTCGGTCGGAGACCACCGGAGCACAAAAGTCACTTCGCCACCGTAGCACCCTCCGCCGCGGAGCTCGCCGCCGGCGACTCCTCCCACCTCCGGCGGCCCAGCGACCACCCAGAGGACCGCCTCGGTCTGGCCATTCCATCCCCGCTCTTGGATGCCCGTGTGGCGCTGCCGTTCATCGACGGTGATCGCCGGAGCCCCGCTCCCGTCGGGTAGAAGAGAGGAGAAGGAGGGAAGAATAGTCAAACCTGACCAGTGGGCCCTCTGGACCCACTGTCAGTGACCCACGCCGTCTGCTCTGTTTTAAGTGAAGGCGCAGACGTCCTGAGTACGTTTCCTGTACTACGAAAGCGTATTCCCCTCGAAGCGTTTTCCTTTTTTTGATTTTAATAAAACAGAGTTTTGACCAGGCTTTGACCAGCTATAACTTTTAAAATAAAACTCCAAATGAGTTGATTCTTTTTCCTACCTCTCTCAAATTTCATCTAGTTTATTTTAATATTTATTTCAAAAATATCTGAGACAAATTTTTGTACTGTGTTTGAAATATTTGTTATATGGATATTTTGCAAAATAGGATTTTGGAGAAAAGGGAAAGCTTCCAAAAAGTGCATCCCTTGCATACTCTTGAAGGCAAGCGTTTCTGAACTCTGGCATAATATTTTTGGGTGGTGTTTTGATACGGTTTCGACACCACTTTGACGTGGAGTGTATGCTATTATATGTGACGGTAAGATCATTCGCATGAGTGCTTTTGGAGATATCTTGTGGTCAGCAATGATACACTAGTGATTTGGATCATCCTCGTGAGCTCCTCATGCATATCGGAAGGAAGCCGGAAAGTCGTGGTCTTGGGTAGACACGAGCTTGTCCCTAGTCCCTCGTCGAGACGAGTATGTCCGGTATGGCATTGTGAGGCTTGAGGAGGGGTGATTTATTTCATAAATGGTAATATTGTTGGAGGATACTCGGACCACCTGAGTTGGTCGTGGATCGAGTCTTGTTCAGTAGCTTCCTTGTTTGTTGGTACCACCACTTGTCCCTGTCGCAGACGGGGTATGGTTCAGTAGGTTGTCAACCCCTTACCAAAGCACACACCGTACAGAGAGGCCATGGTGGAAGATACTGGGTGCATCCGGTAGGCAGGCCACCTGGTCCGGGGGCATGGGTGTTTCCGGTTGGGACCGAGAGGGGGGCACCCCCTTAGAGCGCGCGAATAGAAATTTGATCCCATGCTACGTCGAGGTTGTAGCCTCCCCACTTAGAGTTTTGCTTGGCAGGTGTCGTGGGTGATTCCAGACACCGGTGAGTTAAGCTGGTGTGTGCAAGTCAGGCGTGTTTTCAATTAAAAGACCGTAGGCGGAATTAGTCCCGATGGACTAAATAAATCCGTTACTCGTGGGAAAATAGTACTCCCTCTGCAGAGGATATATCCTGTTGGTTAGCCATATTCTTGAGTAAGGACCACAGTCTGAGTTAAATCTGGTAACGGTATTCGGATGGAGAACGATTTAATTAGAGCTCAGTGACGGTTTTCGGATGGAGACACGGCTAACTGGATCATAGTAACGGTATTCGGATGGAGAACGAATCAGCTAGAACTCAGTGACGGTCTTCGGATGGAGAAACGACTAGACTAAATTTTTGTCTATGACCTGTGACATCTGAGAATCATGTTGTAATTTTATTATTATTATGGACTAACCATTTACATTATGTATTTTTGTTGAGTATCCCTAGGATGGTTCTACCTCCTGGATATTCACTGTGATTATTCTTTTATAAGCCCTTTATGTGATGTCGCTCAGACGTCCGACTGTGGCGTGTTTTTGTTTCTTACTTTAAATATAAGCCCTTTATGTGATGTCGCTCAGACGTCCGACTGTGGCACGCATTGCCTTTATTTTCTGTTATAAGCCCTTTATGTGGTGTCGCCCCGACGCCCGACTGCGGCATTATTATTCTTGCAGTTTCCTCTCGAGGAGTCATTCAGACCCTCGTTTGGCACCAGTATTATTATTCTTGCAGTTTCCTCTCGAGGTGTCATTCAGACCCTCGTTTGGCACCCAGTATTTTATTTTGGGATTTCGGGAGGATTACCGCCCGACTTCTCGCTCAGTGCATTTCTTTTACCCCCGTATTGCACGTCCATGTTTTCTCTGCACGCGTGCACCACAGTTTTTTTTTGTTTACTTCATGGCAGACTTATCATCATAAATGTTTCGGAGTATGATTATCCCCCGCTATATTATACCCGTGTTCTTAATGTTTGCGAGTACATTCAAACGTACTCACTGGCTTGTCCCTGGCTATTGTCTTGGCCAGATTTTCGTGCATGGAGATAAGCATCGCAGTGACAACCTCAGAGCCTACGTGTTGACGATAGCAGCCCCGCGAAGATAGGAGTTATCCTGGTCAGCTGTTCTTGTGGGAAATGGAGTCCCACAGACGCAGATGTATCCAACCGCTTCCGCCCTCAACCACTAGAAACCAAATGTTGTACTCCTAGGCCACAATGGTCTTGTACTACATATTTTTGTACCTTGCTTGGAATTCTTGTATCAAGTTGGTGCCTCATCAGCTAACGGTAGTCCTGGGGCTGGTGAGCACAAAGGTCGTTTTTCTGGGAAATTATTATCCCAAAAATCCGGTCGTGACAGACTTGGTATCGGAGCCAGGCTGACCATTGGCTAACCCTATCTTAGCCAGGTCAATAAACCTAGGTTAACCAGACCACCAGACCTTAGCCTAACCCCGATCAAGCTTCCCGCGTAAGATAGCCCCACAGTGACCCGATGCCTTTCGGCGGACGGTGCCCAACCTATCAGCCTAGCCCGTCGATCACGCGCCAGTGACCGACACCCAACCCGTCTCTATCGCAAGCGTGCGGAGGAAGACTCCGTCCCCTTTTCCTATAAAAAGGGCACGCTAGCCACAGCACAGCACAGCCTCTTCCCCCAAAACCAAGCCACGATGCCTGGTCCCATTGTTCACAATGAGACCACAGCGACCAACCTGGGAGGTTTTGTGACCGTGCTCGCAAACCTCACCCGCCGTGCCTACGCGTTAGAAGAGCCTCCTGAGTATGTTGTGTACCAGGGACCCATGTACGGTGAGAGCCGTCAGTACTGGGCCACTGTGCACATCTACGGTAGGGGTCTGTCGCCAGAACGCCCCTACAGGTTCACTGGCAGGACAACTTCCTTTGAGCCGCAAGCCTTCCAACTGGCAGCCCGAGAAGCTATAGTTCAACTCCGGCACTTGTCGCCCAGAGTTAACTGTCGCTCGTTCTACTACTACCCCAGTCGTGACGGGTATGGTAGGCCGCCCCAGGTTGCCAACGGAGACCACGAGACAGATCCTGCGCTGTTGCATCTGGTGCGCTATGTAAGCGCGCTAGAGCAACTGTTCGGTCAGGTCACCCTTGATCTGATTGCAGCCCGTGGAGAACTGGTTCGCCGAGCCCCGGCAAGGAGAGAAGCGGAGCCCGACACCGACAACCCAGTCGTGCTGTTCGGACACCCGATCGATCCCTTGAGGTCTGCGCCAGCCATCAACCAGAGTGTTTTGGTGACCCCAGAAGCGCTTCGTCGTCTTTTGGGAACCCATTCCAACGGGATTGTGGCCAACAACCCCCGCGATGGTCATCACCACTTCCCCGACCCTGCAGCCCCTCAGCCTCAACCAGCAAATCCCGACGGTGATAACCGTGGAGAAGCATCGGCGTCCGCAAGGCCAGCCCACTTAGCCATTAACGTAGTAGACTAAGTCGCTCGAGTTGTATCGAACCTTAGTTTTCCTACGCTTTGTAATGGTGTGGTCTTGTATCGCTTTTATTGCATGCTGTCTGCTTGAACGCTCCTATTTTTGGAGTAGTAACTATGCATGTGTACGTTAGCGTACAGTTGCATTTTTAAATTTCGGGCGCAGCTACCAAGGCCAACCCCGACGGCACCCACAGTAATGCGTCACATTTATGTGATATGTATATCTGTGGCTTTGACCCGAGAACAGGATCGACAACCAGTTACCCTTCGCTCCGGTAGATAACCCAGCCCCGGTGCTATATAGAGGCCACTTCGTGACCTTGCCAAGTATCCCTCACCTTTGTGCGCAGCTCTCACAGCCATTCCTTGCCATGCCGACCCCCAGTATTTATCTAAGAACCCCAGACGCAACCCCGGGCAGTTTTGTCAAATTATTGTGGGACTTTACCTGCAGTACTATGAGTGCCACCCGTCCACCCCAGTACGAGTTGCTCAAATCGAGGATCACCCCATCCACCTCGAAATATTGGGCAGTGGTGCACATCCCTCCCGCCTACCCAAACCAAGATCCCACGGAAGTCTCCTTCGTGGGGAAATCCATGCCGACTCCGCATATGGCCATAGAAGCTGCTGCGTACGAGGCGGTCACTCGTCTTTGATTCGCGGTACCCTATGCCAGCGAGCGAGGATACTATTATTTTCTGAGTCGTGCAGCACCCGGAGAAGTTGCATCTTTTCCCGGTGGACGAATTGCGAGAGATCCAGTACTGGCCAACCTTGCCCAGTACGTTATCGCTCAGGAGCGTTTAACTCAGCGGGTGATGGGTTATCTCCAGTGCACTGGAGCATGTGCTTGTAGTTCAAATTTGAATTACGCACATAAAATGCCTAGAAAACCCAGTTAATATATAAAAAGGCCAAAGGAACCCCGAAAAAATCATTCCCATTTCTTCCATGGGACCTAAGCAGGCACTGAAGGACACAGATTTGATTTTTCAACCAATTTGTATGCACCGGAGCATGTGCATGTAGTTTAATTTTGAATTGTGCACGTGAAATGGCTAAAAACCAGTTTATTGTATAAAATGTCCAAACGAACCCTGAATAATTCCATTTCTTTTATGACACACATATAGTTGCATTTTCACTGCGGATAAAAGGTCTTGCAATTCAAACAGCGTCCATTGCCGCTGTGACCCCATTTTGTAATTCAAATCTAGTAGATCCCAAACAGTTTATTATCACCAACTGTGTGAGATGTAGTAAAAAATATCTTGGAGCACCGTTGGTGTATAGTATGCCTATGGCTTACGCGAGAAGGTGCGTCGGCTACAGTCCACAGCCGGTGTGTCAAGCACACTAGCTCACTCCCCAAAAACTCCCACCTCTGCATCCCTTGCAATCTTGAAAATATCTACCGCCTGGAAGGTTTTAATGTTTGATAGACACGATTAGTATGTGCCGACTGTGTGCAATGTCTGTTACTCCCGCTCTGCTTCACCCTTGATTCAAATTTTCAGTAGCCCCGGCATTTTAGTCCCGCCTCTGCATCCCTCGCAATCTCAAAAATATCTGCTCGCCCTTGATCCAAATTTTCAGTAGCCCCGCATTGTTACTCCTGCCTAGTAAAATTTTCAGTTGCCGCGGTATTTCCTCAAACACACCGCTCACACAGACACACACAACCCCCGAAACCATTGGTAGGTCGCCGCCATCGTCAGCGCCTCCATCCTCAACCTCTGCCTGTGTGCCGGGGAGCTCGAGGAGCCAATGGCCAAAAAGAGGTTTATCACGGCCTTTTCGCCCAACGCTGGCAAGGTGGCCGCCGAGGTGTCCCCGTCGTCTTCTGCGGGCCCGATCCGCCGTCGCCGGTCCCGCGATCCGCCCGCCACCGCGCCACTACGCCGGTTCGAGGACTTCGCCGGTGGTGAGCTCGGCTATGGCGCTGGAGGACCGCGAGGCGTGCGAGCACCTCGAGGCCGAGGCCGCCGCCGAGGCCTACATGCAAGAGCTCCGCCAGTAGCACCCGGAGCTCGTGGAGGCGGAGCGGGCGATCTTTGCCGGTGCAGAGGGCGGCGAGGTTATCGCGCTCTGCTCCGATGATGAGGTCGAAGGTGGCGAGGACAGCGGCGCCGACGGCGGCGAGGTTATCGCGCTCTCCTCTGATGACGAGGTCGAAGGCGGCGGCGACGGCGGGACGGAGGGCGTCGAGGTGGGCCCCGTGGACGAGGAGAACACTGTCTAAGAGTGGAGGAGTGCCTTCCCCAACGACCCCGACGACGGTACTGGCCCGGACCCGGCTCGCGGCACACCGTACATGACGAGGAAGGATTGGCTTGACCTCTAATTCGACCGAAAGTAGTTTAGCTTAGTTTAAATTTATCTTTATGTTCGGTTATGCAAAACTATATGTGTTTATGTTTGAATGCATGCTACTTTCGGTTGAACCAGCTTTGAACTTGATCAAATTGAAGTTTACAACCTTAAGTGTAGGGGATCGACTAGAAAAGGCCAAAAATTGCTGGAGTATATATATATCCACTAAGGGTTTTAGTCCTTTAACTTTTTAAGGGTCGCCTAGAGATGTCCTTATGACTTGTTTATTTCAGTTCTTCGCAATGTGATGCTCTATATGTGCAACTATTTGCCGTGCAGTTCAATTTCATCAATAACAGTTTCAACAATACCACTATGAATTATGATATTTGGTTGCTGTTAAGGATATTGAAGTTAACATGCCTTTTCGTTTTTCAATTGTTGTTTAGCAACACGCATTGTACTGAATGACTAAATATGCAATCCCAGGCAACATAGCAACAAGGAAGAGTGTTACCTTAATGTTCTGATGAGGGATGGATGGATTGTTGTACTACATCATTTTTCAATTGTTGTTTAGCTTCTAATATTAATGGTGCTTTTAGGTACATATATCATTGCCAAAGATCCACACTTCGACCCTTTCTGCGTATGGGGCAATGAGATATTCATGACCCAGCATCAAGTGAGGAAACTGATAAATATTGTTATTAAAATGGGTCAAAAGATGTCAATCAAACTATTTGTTTACACTTTACGCAAGACAACAGTGAACTGTAGGATGGTAAGTAAGAACCCTGTAGCCTTCTTTTTACTGCCCGTAATGAGTTGTGTTAGATGACAATATCTGAATCTTTTTTCTTTTGCAGTGGATCCTGAAGCAGTTTCCTCAAGACTACCTCTCAAATTACATGATTGGCGGCCGGCCATCACAAGGGGTTGGACTAGAGTCTTGCATGCCTTCTGCATCCAGGAGAGCACAATAGGGCCATTCCACTTCACCTAGTTCAGCAACTACAATGTCTGTCGCCTCTTTCTTTACCATCTGTAATAGTACAAGTATAGAACCCTGGTACACCATTCTTTATTTGGTGCTTATGTAATTCTTAAACATATGTACCTATGAATCGAATAATGCATTGGTTGTTTGAACCTGATGGATATGAATAAAGCTATAGCCTACTTTCAAGTTTAAATTAGGTACAATTTTAAATAGAGCAATTAAATTAGGGCGAAATTACGTTGTGCAGGTCATTACGGCACACACGGTTGCTAAAACACAAACATTTGCAATATACACCATAATCCAAGACGGTTCATAGAGAGGAAACGTGTGCAAGCATGCACACAGTTGCCATTTGCAAAGCGTGTGTGATGTCAGACACTATCACATATGGTGCGGGAAAACTAAATGTGTGTGATTGTCTACCCATCATACACGGTTTATAATCATGAACTATTTGTGATGTGCCAGGCATCGGAAAACTCCCGTGCCTAGAATCTGCCTGGTTTTAGGCAGAACCACAAAACTCTGACTGCGATGGCAATGCGAGCACAAACGAGTAGCAAGGATGAAGCGTTTGGGATATTCGAGATATCGGAAACAATTATATAGGTACGACTGTATGCATCAAGGCTCCCTATCCCCGACAGTTTCTGGGTCGTGTGGGAAGGACCCCGCTATCGCCCACACTCACTTGGCGACGGTTCCAAATGCCGTCGCGGAAAGGGGTAAAAAACTGTTTGTTTAGGACCGACGCGCACCAGTGTTGTTTTCAGTACTTTTCAAAGCAGTTCACCGATGATTACCTCTC